>NC_072379.2:53313484-53616515 GCF_028885625.2 Pongo pygmaeus | reverse complement strand
CAGAATTTTTTTTAACACTATTTTAACCGACTTAAAAATCTTGGATTTGTGGGAGAATGTTACCAGGAGCCTCTCCGAGGGGGGGAGTGCAATGCAGAGCTAATATGCAGTATATCTTCCCTGTAATAATACAGAGAACATCCAGTTAAAATGGACATCATTATTAATGAGTAGCACAGGGAGTTCTTTGTGGTAACAGAATAGTTGTGTATCTTGACTATGTGTAAATGTATACATGTTTGTTAGTCAGTTTTGTGTTGTTATAAAGGAATACCTGAGACTGGGTAATTTATTTTAAAAAGAGGCTTATTTTGGCTCATGGTTCTGCAGACTGCACATGAAGCATAGTGCAGGCATCTGCTTCTGGTGAGGGCCTCAGGAAGCTTACAGTCATGGTGGAATGCAAAAAGGGAGCCAGCGCATCACATGGTGAGAGAGGGAAGGAGGTGCCAGGCTCTTTTAAACAACCTACTCTCACATGAACTCATTACAATGGGAGGGCACCCAGCCCTTCATGAGGAGCCATCTCCATGACTCAAACATCTCCCACCAGGCCCCAACTCTAACACTAGAGATCACATTTCAACATGAGATTTGGAGGGTACAAATATTCAAACCATAACAACATATAATAAAATTTTATAGAATAAACATATATATGTTTAATATATAAAACACAGCAAGAAATTAGTTCATACAAAAGATAATGAAATCCAGTAAGATCCTGCCTCAGCCTCCCAAAATGCTAGGATTACAGGCACAAGCCTCTGGGCCTGGCCAGCTTTTCTTCCCAGACAGGGTCACACTCTTGTCACCCAGGCTGGAGTGCAGTAGCATGGTCACGGGCTCACTGCAGCCTTGACTTCCCTGGGCTCAGGTGATCCTCCAACCTCAGCCTCCCGACTACCTGGGACTACAGGCACCCGCCACTATGTCTGGCTAATTTTTGTATTTTTTGTAGAGATGGTGTTTTGCCGTGTTGCCCAGTCTGGCCTCAAACTCCTAGGGTCAAGTGATCTGTCTGCCTTCGCCTCCCAAAGTGCTGAGATTACAGGCGTGAGACACCATGCTTGGCTTTTTTTTTTTCCCTCAAAAAATTCAGATTCAAGCCTAGTAAATAACAAAGTTTTGGCAAAAAAAAAAAATCAAATCCAGTAAGATCTGAGTCTAGTTAATTGCAGCATGCCAGTGTCAGTTTCCTAATTTGGATAAGGTACTATAGTTTTTGGAGTTTCTTTTTATTGTTGTTATTTTCTTTTCTTTTGCTTCTCCAGAGCCTTCTTTATGGATAATGTACTATAGTTTATAAGATGTTCCATTGGGGGAAGCTGGAAGATGGGTACACAAGCAACTCACTGTACTGTTTTTGCTACTTCTTGTGAGTCTTACGCTGAGGTCAAGATAAAAAGTAATCCTGTAGAGAATGGCATGAACCCAGGAGGCAGAGCTTGCAATAAGCTGAGATCGTGCACTGCACTCCAGCCTGGGTGACAGAGTGAGACTCCGTCTCAAAAAAAAAAAAAAAAAAGTAATCCTGTAATCCTAGCACTTTGGGAGGCCCAGGTGGGAGGATCACTTGAGCCCAGGAGCTCAAGACCAGCTTGGGCAACATGGGGAAACCCCGTCTCTACACAAAATACAAAAATTAGCCAGTTGTGGTGGCGTGTGCCTGCAGTCCCAAGCTACTCAGGAGGCTGAGGTAGGAGGATGACTTGAACCTGGGAGGCAGAGGTTGCAATGAGCTGAGATCACACCACTGCACTCCAGCCTGGATGACAGAACAAAACTGTCTCAAAAAAAAAAAAAAAGTTAAGTAAAAAAAAAAGGACATTATTTATTCAATAAATACCCTGGGATACAGAGATAAGAGACCCATAGAGGAATGGGTGTGTTGGAAGGAAAGGCCCAAGCAAACCAACAGTGGGATACATTATTTGAAAGCAATATGCACAGGGTATTATGAGAGCACAGAAGAACAGCAAGTAGATCAAGAAAGGATTTTCAGGAAAAGGGAAGCAGGCTAGGTGGAAAAAGAAAACCAGTAGAACATACAGGGATCATGATACAGAGGTTTAAATGAGCTCTGGTAAGTTTTATCATTATATGTTTTTATTACACACAGTACTTTTATGTCATTGCCCTTATCATGATTATATAATAATTAAATGTTTTTATGAGGTAAGCTCCCTGAAGACAGAAACCAATTTTATATCCTGTTGACTCACTAGTTTTACAGTTTCTGTCTAGGTACTTGTTAATATTTGTTGAGTGAATGAGGTTGTTGGCCATGCCTGCAACACGGAGTACATATGAAGGAATGGCAGGACATCTGGAGAAGAAGGTGAGGGATAGATACAGATCATGAAAGAACTCATACAGTAAGTTTGGACTCTATTCTAAGGTAATGGGGAACTATCAGAGGAATATGATTAGTTTTGTATTTTAGGAAGATAATACGTACTTTAGGAAGATAACGAGGCTGGGTAAGTAACGTTAGGAGGCCATACAGACTTGTCCCCTTGTGTGAAGCCCAGTGGGCCCCTTTGGCAGCAGGCTCCTTTTGCTAGCACCCTCATGCGTCAGCACCTCTTTTGCAAGGTAAGCAGTTCTACAGGATACCAGCCGACTGCCACATGGTTACAAGTTTCTGATACCTAGTACAGCCAGGGAAAGAGAACAAAAGTCCCTTATTCCTAATGTAACTTCCCCAATCTCCAACTAATCAGTACCAAAAGCCCAGGAAGCCATTAGCTACAAATTCTTGCCTTGAGAGCGGGGGCCAGGGACGTCTCTGGGTCTTGCATGTGCAGCTAGGCTCAAGGTTTAGCTTATAGTAACTTTTTCCTCACTTTAATAGTTAAAAAACACACCCCTAGCGGAGATTTTACATGCTAACGATACATGTGATGTGTGTTGGAGCATATAGAGACCTAGCGCACGCTCCAACTGTGGGTCCACCTGTGCCTACCGGACCTCACCAGTATTTTATAAATATTCACATACAGAGCCCATAAAAGGAATTCCTCTTAAGACACTAGCTGCTATCGCTCCCTTTGAGCAACCCGCTCTGCCTCTCAGAGTGTACTTTTGCTTTGCAATAAACTTTTTTGCTTATTCTTACTTTGGACTCACTCTTCAAATTCTTCTAAGAAAATTTTTATCAAATAGAGACAGGGTCTCGTTATGTTGCCCAGGCTGGTCTTGAACTCCTGGGCTCAAGCAATCCTCCTGCCTTGGCCTGCCAAAGAGCTGGGATTACAGGTGTGAGCCCCCACACCAGGCCCAAATCTTTTTTTTCTTTTTTTTTTTTTTTTTTTGACTAGTCTCGCTCTGTCACTCAGGCTGGAGTGCCGTGGCGCGATCTCAGCTCACTCCAAGCTCCGCCTCCCGGGGTCATGCCATTCTCCTGCCTCAGCCTCCCGAGTAGCTTGGACCACAGGCGCTCGCCACCATGCCTGGCTAATTTTTTGTATTTTTAGTAGAAATGAGGTTTCACAGTGTTAGCCAGGATGGTCTTGATCTCCTGACCTTGTGATCCGCCGGCCTTGGCCTCCCAAAGTGCTGGGATTACAGGCGTGAGCCACCGCGCCCAGCCCCAAATCCTTTTGTGCAGCAAAATCAAGAACCTGAACCAGCCCACCAACAATGATAACGTGAAGAATAGTATAGAAGAAGCAAAAAGTAGCAATGTTTTAAAAGGTCAAAATACAACCTGAGTGGTATGTGTTTTTGAGGGAAAGGAAGCTAGGCTTTTAGTAATTTCAAGTCTGATGCCAAGGATTGTATGTCTGCCAGCTGCTGCGTGCGTGTCCTAGGGTTTTTGTTTTGTACCTATCACAACAACAAAAAATAGCTAACATTTGGTGAGTGCTCATTATGTACAAAGCACTTATTTGATCCTTACAACTACACGAGCTTGCTATTATCCCCACTTCACCAGTAAGCTGAGTGAGGCACCAAGAGGTTAAGTAACTCATTCTAGGTCACACTGTGTCTGGAATTGGTTCCTTCTGGTGGGTTCTTGGTCTCACTGACTTCAAGAATGAAACCATGGACCCTCGCGATGTTATAGTTCTTAAAGATGGTGTGTCTGGAGTTTGTTCCTTCTGATGTTCAGATGTGGTTCACGTGTCCACAGTTTCTCCCTTCTTGTGGGTTCGTGGTCTCATTGACTTCAGCAATGAAGGGGCGACCTTTGCAGTGAGTGTTACAGCTCATAAAGGTAGTGCGCACCCAAAAAGAGAGTAGCAGCAAGAATTATTGCTGAGAGGAAAAGAACAAACCCTCCTGCCCGTGGAAGTATACCCAGCGGGTTGCCGCTGTGGGCCCCTCTGGCCAGCTTTTATTCCTTTTTTTGGCCCTGCCCACATTCTGTTGATTGGTCTATTTTACAGAGCGCTGATTGGTCCATTTTACAGAGTGCTTATTGGTCCGTTTTTACAGAGTGCTCATTGGTCCGTTTACAAACCTTTAGCTAGACACAGAACACTGATTGGTGCATTTACAATCTTTTAGCTGGACAGAAAAGTTCTCCAAGTCCCCACCCGATCCAGAAGCCCAGCAGACTTCACCTCTCAACACTAGTAGATTAGCTGACCCGAGATTCAAAGCTAGGCTGCATGATTCAAGTCTATGGTTTTCTTTCTTTCTTTTTTTTTTGAGACGGAGTCTCACTTTGTCACCCAGGCTGGAGTGCAGTGGCGCAATCTCAGCTCACTGCAAACTCCGCCTCCTAGGCTCAAGTGATCCTGCTGCCTCAGCCCCCAGAGTAGCTGGGACTGCAGGTGCACCACCACGCCTAGCTAATTTTTGTATTTTTTGTGGAGACGGGTCTCGCCATGTGGCCCAGTCTGCATTTTCTTTTTTTGAGACAGGGTCTCACTCTGTCGCCCAGGCTGGAGTGCAGTGGTGTGATCGCAGCTCACTGCAGCCTCGAACTCCCGGGCTCAAGTGATCCTTCCACCTCCGCCCCCCAATTGGCTGGGACTACAGGCATGTGCTACCTTACCCAGCTAATTTTTAAAAATTTTTTGTAGAGATAGGATCTTGCTACATTGCCCATGCTGGTCTTGAACTCCTGGCCTCAAGCAACCCTCTGGCCTCAGCCTCCCATAATGCTGGAATTACAGATGTGAGCCTCTATGCCCCGCCCAGAGTCTATGATCTTAACCACTCTGCTTTACTGCCTTCTGTCCTCCTACCAAATTGCTTCCCAGTATCACTTCAAATCTTAGGAACTGCCATATTATCTCAGCAATATAGTTTAAGTAGTATGAGCAGAAAGGAAAAGGGGGTGATTTTTCTTCTCCCTTCTCTCTTTTTATCAGGTAGGAAAAATATTTCTCAGAATCCCAAACAGAGTACCCCTTATGTCTTCTTGGCCAGGATAATGAGATTGTTGTTATGGTCTCCAGTCATTAGTTGGGAGAGAGAGAGGAAAGAGTTCCCCTTTCTCTGAGCACATTCCTTTTTTTTTTTTTTTCCTTCAATCTGGACAACATCTTGGTTCTCTCAGCAAGGAAGAAGTAGATGAGACCACCAACCATGTTTCCCACAAAGGCAATCAAACCACGAGACCCACATAGGAAATGGAAGTGTATAAGTAGCAAACTGAGTTTTATCCTCAATCTGCCATTCAGTAGCTATATGATTCTGGCAAGTTATTTAACCTATCTGAACCTGGTCATATTATGCTGAATGAATGAGTAGCTGGGACTACTCCCGGGTTCAAGCAATCCACTCGCCTCAGCCTCCCAAAATGCTGGGATTGCAGGCATAAGCTATCATGCCTGACCAAGAATAACTTATCTTTTATGCTCCCCCACGTAATTTCGTCACATTTTCACAGTTTACTGTTCTTTGTCTAATCCAGAATGGAAGTAACTTACTCTAACTGCTTCTTGGGGTCTTCATTTCTTTATAAGGGTTCCTGCATCATATAAACCTTGTAAAATCACTTTGAATGCTCTTCTCCTATTAATCTATCTTATGTCAACTTAATTCTCAGGCCTAGCCAGGACCCTAAGAGGGTGAAGGTGGAGTTTTCCTGCCCCTATAATATCTTAGCAAAAAAAAAAGTTTAAAACAAAACAAAACAGCACTGGACAGAAGCCTGGATCTGCCAATTACTAGACCCATGACCTGAGGCAAGTTACCTGACTTAGCCAAACCTCAGTTTCCAGGTCTATAGAATGAAAATAATAATAGTACCTACTTCCTGGGTCTTTTATGAAGTTAAAATGAGGTAACTTGGCAAAGTATTACTTTGTCTAAGGCTTAATTCTTCCTAGCTTTAAGGGGAAATACTCTAATTCTAAAAATCATGAATGTCCTTAGTACGTTATCTAGCAAAATTGTTACTGTGACAATGGCAGAGATCAAATGTACTATTTTTGATACTTGGCCACATATTTTGTCTTTTCAAGGGGAAAACCCTGTATTTCAGGAAAATGTTTTAACGGGCATACTTATTCTTAAGATGAGGGCCTACAGGCTGGATGAGACATGCTCTGCATGAGAAATGGACAGGAATTTCTGAGGTTCTAGTAAAAAAAAGTTAGCTGAGCGGGTAGAGAAAGGGTAGAGAGCAGTGTGGCTGAATTCTAAGAGAAAATGTCTTTGTGGTGGAGACAATGGAAGCACTTTTTAGAAGAGGATTTCTAAGATTCATTTTTAAATTGTTTGCTGGCCAGGCATGGAGGTTCAAGCCTGTAATCCCAGCACTTTGGGAGGCTGAAGTGGGCGGATCACTTGAGGTCAGGAGTTCGAAACTAGCCTAGCCAACATGGTGAAGCTCTGTCTCTACTAAAAATACAAAAATTAGCCGGGCGTGCTGGTAGGTGCCCTTAATCTCAGCTACTCAGAGGCTGAGACACGAGAATCGCTTGAACCCGGGAGACAGAGGTTGCGGTGAGCCAAGATCTTGCCACTGCGCTCCCGCCTGGGTAACATAGTGAGACTCTGTCTCAAAAAACAAAATAAAATAAATTGTTTGCTGTACTATTCTGTGATATAAATACACTCCAATACTGGCCTTCCTGGCCACGATTAAACCGCTAGGTGCACAACTTTGATTCTGTGTCCAAGAGGGTAAAGAGAAGGGACAAAGTCTATCAGTGCAGAGCATGAGAAGGGAAAGCCCTTATTGAAGCACGTAAGGGAGACCTAGGACTCAGCCAGAAACAGGAACTTGAAATCAGAGATCTAAAAGGAAACATGTCCCAGGTATCCAAACAGATATTTACAAGGGATGATGGGCCTCCCAATGTGTATAGAATGGGGGAAAGAGCTAAATTTTATTTAAATCTCAAAGTATAGAATGACCCCAGCTGATACCTGAGTTGGGTTGTGTAAATGATTTTACATTCCAAGCCATACTTCTCATAAAGCCCATGATCTGACAACCCATGGGTCATTAATTGGTATACAGGAAAGACCTTTGGAACAAGACCTAGGAGAAGTGGATTTTAGTTCAACTCTTAATTAGCTGTGTAATAATGGTGAAATATTCATTGTTTATTCTCTTCTGATCACATGTTCCCAATTTAGAAAGTGGGATGATCACTGAGAAGCCAGCTTTGGGGTCTATGCTACTTCTAGAACACCTCCTTTCAAATTTCTAAAGCTAATTGTGGTAGCTAGCTTTAAAAACGGCCCTTGGTAGTCCAGGCATGGTGGCTCATGCCTGTAATCCCAGCACTTTGGGAGGCTGAGGCAGGTGGATCACTTGAGGTCAGGAGTTTGAGACCAGCCTGGCCAACACGGTGAAATCCCGCCTCTACTAAAAATACTAAAAATACAAAAATTAGCTGGGCATGGTGGTGGGAGCCTGCAATCCCAGCTACTTGGGAGGCTGAGGCAGAAGAATCACTTGAACCCGGGAAGTGGGGTTGCAGTGAACTGAGAGTTGCATTGCACTCTAGCCTGGGTGACAGGAGACTCCATCTCAAAAAAAAAAAAAATGCCCCCCAGTGTATTTTCAGCCTTGTGTAGTCCTCTCCACACATACCAGTTTGGTATGTGTGACCAATAGAACAGGGCAGACGTGATGGTGTATCACTTTTGATGTTAGGTTATAAAGACTGTAGCTTCCATCCTGGGAGCATTCTCTCTCTCTCTCTCTCTACCCCCACCTCTCTAGCTCTCGCTCTCATTCTCACTCTGTCTTTCTCTCTGGGGTGTTTTATACCCACCCATCCCCATTCCCTCTCTTTCATCACTTGTACATGGGGAAGCTAGCCCCCATGTCATGAGGACACTCACACAGTCTTTGGAGAGGTGCAAGTGACGAGATCTCTAGTCAACAGCCAATGGTGAACCGAGGCCGACCAACAACTTGAGCGAGTTTGGAAGCTGATTCTCCGGCTGCAGTCAAGCCTTGGGATGACTACCACCTTGTGACAGACCCTGCACCAGAAGCACCCGGGTGATCCACTCCTCAATTCCTAACCCTTAGACAATGTTAGATAATAAATGTTTGTTTTTGTTTGTTTTGAGATAGGGTCTCACTTTGTCACCCAGGCTGGGGTGCAGTGACATGATCATAGCTCACTGCAGCCTTGAACTCCCGGGCTCAAACAGGGTTGAGCCCACCTCAGCTTCCTGAGTAGCTGGGACTATAGGCTCATGCCG
The DNA here is from genome assembly GCF_028885625.2 of Pongo pygmaeus. Classification (NCBI taxonomy): domain Eukaryota; kingdom Metazoa; phylum Chordata; class Mammalia; order Primates; family Hominidae; genus Pongo; species Pongo pygmaeus. The sequence goes on along the minus strand of NC_072379.2, from coordinate 53,607,884 downwards.
CCTGCTAAATTTTGGGATAATTTGCCACATAACGATAGGTAACTGGCTGGGCCTGGTGGCTCACATCTGTAATCCCAGCACTTTGGGAGACTGAGGCAGGCAGATCACTTGAGGCCAGGAGTTTGAGACCAGCCTGGCCAACATGGTGAAACCTCATTTCTACTAAAATACAAAAATTAGCCCAGCTTGGTAGTGTGCTCCTGTGGTCCCCGATACTTGGGAGGCTGAGGTGGGAGGATAGCTTGAGTTTGGAAGGCAGAGGTTGCAGTGAGCCAAGATCACCCCATTGCACTCCAGCCTGGGCAACAGAGCAAGACCATGTCTCAAAAAAAAAAAAATTAAAACTTAAAAAATAATAGATAACTAATATATTAATGAAATTCAAAGATACTTCACATTTGTTTGAACCTATTAGTAGTTGGCAGTAATATGCAAACAATAATCTATAAATCTAACCATTCAGGTAACAACTATTTACTGAGTTCCTATGTCTTCCTAACACAGGCTATTTTAATTACAGCTGTGATAGGATTATTTTTCTGGCCTTGAGCCAGAATTGTAGAGATCTGGTTGAAATCCTGGTGTTCATAGTTAGAGAGAATTTGGAAAAGCTCCTTAATATCTATGTGCCTGTTTCCTCAACTATAAAATGGTGATAATACAATATTATGATGAATAATCAAGTTCTGAACCTTATTCTTACCTTAAAACATAATTTGAAAGTCAAGGTATAAATAGATTTTTAAAACTTAAAGTATCTTGCCCAGACTATAAACAAGACTATTTGTTATTTTGCTAATTATTTTTCTTTCCTGCAGCCATTGGAAGATCATGGTCCTTAGATGAAATAAATAAATATAGCAATTTAAACAGGGTCAGCTATGTTTTTAATATACTTGCTTCCTCCACTTGCCATTTATTGCTAATTTTTCAATCACATGTGAAATCCCTGATAAGGATCTGCACGTTACAAATATCCACAAATTTCATATTTTCTCTCCTAATTATTAGAAGTTCAGATACAGGCTGGGTGTGGTGGCTCATGCCTGTAATCCCAACACTTTGGGAGCCTGAGGCGGGCGGATCACGAGGTCAGGAGATCGAGACCATCCTGGCTAACACGGTGAAACCCCGTCTCTACTAAAAATACAAAAAAAAAAAATTAGCCGGGCGTGGTGGCGGGCGCCTGTAGTCCCAGCTACTCGGGAGGCTGAGGCAGGAGAATGGTGTGAAACTGGGAGGTGGAGCTTGCAGTGAGCCGAGATCCCGCCACTGCACTCCAGCCTGGGCAACAGAGCGAGACTCTGTCTCAAAAAAAAAAAAAAAAAAAAGAAGTTCAGATACAATTATTATAATAGAAACTTTATTCTACCAAAATATTTGTGTGTATACATGAATACACACATTTTTCAGTGACAGAAAAATAGTGACAATAATATGAAAAAATGATATATAAATTCAGTAAAAACTAGAGAAATAAAAATCTGAAACTGTGAGGTTATTTATCAAGTAAATGAAGAGAATATCAAGAATCTTCCCAGCACTTCTTTTTTTTCTTTTTTTTGACAGAGTCTCACTCCATCACCCAGGCTGGAGTGCAGTGCCAGTGATCTCAGCTCACTGCAGCCTATGCCTCCCAAGTTCAAGTGATTCTCCTGCCTCAGCCTTCCAAGCTGGGACCACAGGCACACGCCACCATGCCCGGCTAATTTTTTGTATTTTTATAGAGATGGAAGGGGTTCTTACCATGTTGCCCAGGCTGGTCTCAAACTCCTGAGTAAAGGCAATCCACCCACCTCGGCCTCCCAAAGTGCTAGGATTACAGGTGTGAACCACCACGTCCGGCCAGCACTTCTGATCTATAAATACAACTGTCCTCAACCAACAGTTTACTTCATTTATTGTAATACATTCATAATTCAAAGATGTGATTGCTACTGAAAAGTATTTTTCAGGGGAGGGGTTGGGAAGGGGAAAAAATTATTTTTCAGAGGAAGTTATTGGCTGGGTGAGGTGGCTGACACCTGAAATCTCAATGCTTTGGGAGGCCAAGGCAGGTGGACTGCCTGAGTTTGAGACCAGCCTGGACAACATGGTGAAGCACCATCTCTACAAAAGACACAAAAAATTAGCCAGGCATAGTGTTGCGTGCCTGCAGTCCCAGCTACTCGGGAGGGTGATGTGGGAGGATCATGGAGCCCAGGAGGTCAAGGCTGCAGTGAGTTGTGATTGTGCCGCTGTACTCCAGCCTGGGTAACAGAGCAAGACCTAATCTCGAAAAAAAAAAAAGTTATTTACTGTGAAGAGGGGCAGAATATGCCACACCAAAATATGCCACTTTAGTATAAGGATTATTTTGAGCTACTTGAAAAACAGCAGATGCAAGAAGGGCACCCTGATCTCTTTTCTTCCCGAAAACAGGAAATAAGAACTCCCACAAGAAAGATGCCCTCCTTGTACCAGGAGAAAAGAAGCATTCTTCAATGGGACATCATAGCTGAGAGAATTCAGTAGAAATGACCTTGTTAAAATAATTATTATTTTGGCGGGTGCCTGTAACCCCAGCTACTCGAGAAGCTGAGGCAGGAGAATTGCTTCAATCTGGGAGTCGGAGGTTGCAGTGAGCCAAGATCGCGCCACTGCACTCCGGCCTGGGCGACAGAGCAAGATTCCATCTCGGAAAAAAAAAAAAAAAAAAAAAAAAAAAAAAAAAAAAATATATATATATATATATATATATAAAATTTGTAGCATCCACACATAATTTAGTCACTTTTCCACAACTGCCTCTCGTTATTCAACTTAATATAAAAGCATTTAGATTTCGCCACTTCTCTGGGTGTTCATTTCGTTATGAGGGCTCTAAATGATTCAGGGCAGGTGAGCCCCAAAATTCGGGCTTAACCCAGGAAGTTTCTTGGCTTCACCCAGCAAAGAATTCAAAAGTGAGCTGGCGGTGTTAGACAGCAACATTTATTGAAGCGGCGGTGCACAGCAGCAGCAGAAGCACTGCTCCTTGTGAAGTGGGGCTATCCAGCAGGCTGTGTGCCCAGAGTAGCAGCTCAAAGGCAGGTCTGTAGTCATGTTCATATCTGCTTGTAATTATATGCAAATTAAGGGGTGAATTATGCGGAAGTTTCTAGGAAAAGTAACGCAGACGTTTCTAGGAAAACAACCCCGGTGGTAGGGTCATTACCAGGAAAGGGGTGGCAACGTCTGGGTGTTGCCATGGCAATGGTAAACTCACATGGCACATTGGTGGGCGTGTCTTATGGAAAGCAGTTTCCTCAATCTGGTCCCCTTTTTGAGCCTTGCCTTTGGAATCCCACCTCCTACCTCACCGTGTCATGTAAAACATATAAATTTGTATGCTTTTCTCGTTATTTTTTTTTATTTACGGCAATTTATCAGGCTCAGCCAAAAACCCTCAGGGTAGAGGTAAACTTTTGCATCCCCTTTTCTGAAACAGAAAAACTGGCATTCGTATCAGATAGGCAGATAGGTTCATTCTATCTGCGAGATGATAATTTTTTTTTTTTTTTGAGGCGGAGTCTTGCTCTGTCGCCTAGGCTGGAGTGCAGTGGCGCGATCTCGACTCGCTGCAAGCTCCGCCTCCCGGGCTCACGCCATTCTCCTGCCTCAGCCTCCCGAGTAGCTGGGACTACAGGCACCTGCCACCACGCCCGGAGAATTTTTTGTATTTTTAGTGGAGACGGGGTTTCACCGTGTTAGCCAGGATGGTCTCGATCTCCTGACCTCGTGATCCACCCGCCTCGGCCTCCCAAAGTGCTGGGATATATATTAGCCGGGCGTAGTGGCGGGCACCTGTAGTCCCAGCTATTCGGGAGGCTGAGGCAGGAGAATGGTGTGAACCCGGGAGGTGGAGGTTGCAGTGAGCCGAGATCACGCCACTGCACTCCAGCCTGGGTGACAGAAGGAGACTTCGTCTCAAAAAAAAAAAAAAAAAAAAGAATCTTGGATCTGATTTTGGGCTGGATGTTGTGCCTCATGCCTGTAATTGGGAGGCTGAGTTGGGCAGATGACTTGAGCCCACGAGTTGAAGACCAGCCTGGGCAACATGGTGAAACCCTATCTCTACAAAAAAACACAAAAGTTAGCTGGGTGTGGTGGTGCATGCCTGTGGTCCCAGCTACTCAGTAGGCTGAGGTGGGAGGATCACTTGAGCCCAGGGAGGTCAGGGCTGCGGTTACACCACTGCACTCCAGACTGAGTGAGACTCTGTCTCAAAAAAAAAAAAAAGAATCTTGGATCTGATGTTGATACACACGAAAAGGGTGAAAGCAAATGTTCCCCAAGACAGTACAGAGATGTAGAATAATTCTTAGACCTTAGGTTACTGTTAAAAGTTCCACCATGTATGGGTGGATCTTTCATGTGAAACTTTGAAAACTAATATGAAAGCCACTCATATAATGTAGTTCTATTGCTGAACATGAAATTCTATTAAAATTGAGATTTTTACGTCCTGAAGCTCTGGTTCTGATTGCTCACTCCGAACAAGTTTTCTTTAGTACACCTATTGGATATATTGCTTTACCTGGTTGAACATCTACATTAAAAAAATGTTTTACAGGCCAGGGGTGGTGGCCCACGCCTGTAATCCCAGCACTTTGGGAGGCCGAGGCAGGCAGATCACCTCAGGTCGAGAGTTTGAGACCAGCCTGACCAACACGGAGAAACCCTGTTTCTACTAAAGTTACAAAAAAATTAGCTGGACGTGGTGGCACATGCCTGTAATCCCAGCTACTGGGGAGGCTGAGGCAGGAGAATCGCTTGAACCTGTGAGGTGGAGGTTGCGGTGAGCTGAGATCGTGCCATCACACTCTAGGCTGGGAAACAACAGTGAAACTCCGTCTCAAAAAAAAAAAAAAAAAAAAATTGGAAGTTTAACAGGCGAAAGAAAAAGCTCTCTGCACAGAGAGGGGTCCCGGAGAAAATGGGTTGCTACTGCCGCAATGAAATGCAGAAGGTGTTTTTGTTTGTTTGTTTGTTTTTTGAGATGGAGTCTCGCCCTGTTGCTCAGGCTGGAGTGCAATGGTGCGATCTCAGCTCACTGCAACCTCCGCCTCCTGGATTCAAATGATTCTCCTGCCTCAGCCTCCCCAGTAGCTGGGATTACAGGCGCCTGCCACCATGCCCAGCTATTTTTTGTATTTTCAGTAGAGACGAGGTTTCATCATGTTGACCAGGCTGGTCTCCAACTCCTGACCTCGTGATACGCCCATCTCGGCCTCCCAGAGTGTTGGGATTACAGGTGTGAGCCGCCATGACCGGCTGAAATGCAGAAGGTTCTATAGATGAGCTTGAGGAGGTGGTGTCTGATTTACATAGGGCATGAAAGATTGATCTGACCAGGTGTGTTATTTGCATAGCACACGAAGCTGGCTGCCCCACCCTAATCTTTTATTATGCAGATGGGTTTTCTACCTGGCTGGCACCATGTTGCCTGTTCCTTCACTGTATACGTGGTCACAAAGAAAAGGGAAGATGAAGCCTCCATGTTGAACATGCCTGGGCCTCAATTAGCCCTTTTCTATTGGCACACCTGTGCAAGTGTCCAGCTTGCTTATCATGGATTACATGGGATTTTGTAAGTTATCCCAGTGACTTTACTACTACAATGTCCCAGTTTAGAGGTGAGTACTGGAAGCTTAGCTCATCCAGTCAGAGAGCAAGTGGCACGAAAGAGTCTTGGTGTTGAGTATCCCTGCCACCCTCCAAGCCCTTGTGCTGGGCTGTTAAAGAGCAGTCCCTTAACTCAGAGGCCGTTTCTGCCCTGCAGTGATCATAAAGACTAACTAAATTCAGGCAAAATGTCAAGATAAGGCCTTTAGCTTCATTATAAAATGGAAACTAAAGATACATTGATAGTAATTCTCTGTATAACTTATCTTGCATCTATTACATGAGATATTTCAGAAAATGTTTTGATTTCCGTTATTTCCTAGGAAACATTGCTGAGTTGCACCTAAAGGAAGACTTCACTAATGCCAATGTCATGTTAGGAAGATCTTTCTTCATTTCAACTAACAAAGCTCTAGTACACCAGCGAACAAGTTAAATAATGGGATATATAAAATCTTTTCAACTAGAAGTTTGTTTGTTTTTGAGATGAAGTTTCACTCTTTCACCCAAGCTGGAGTGCAGTGGTGTGATCTCAGCTCACTGCAACCTCCACCTCCCGGGTTCAAGTAGCTGGGACTGAGTAGCTGGGACTACAGGGGTGCACCACCACACCCAGCTAATTTTTGTATTTTTAGTAGAGACAGGGTTTTACTATGTTGGCCAGGCTGGTCCCGAACTCCTGACCTGGTGATCTGCCTGCCTTGGCCTCCCAAAGTGCTGGAATTACAGGTGTGAGTTACCGCGCCCGGCCTCAATTAGAAGTTTTAAAATAGTAAATGGAATTGCATGTCTGTGTGATTCTTAAGCCATTTTATCTTCTCGCCCAAAGTGACTCTATCACTGATACCAAATCAATACCCATCATGCATGTTGCCATATGTACTTCTGCCTCACCTCCAGGGAGGCTTAGCTAAGGGGAAATGATGGGGTCAAATCAAGCCGAGGGATGAATTGTAGACAGATGGGAACTGCCCTGGGGATGGGGTCTATGTCCTATTCATTTTTACAAATAAAGACCTGACACGTAACACTGATAATAACACTGACAGATGTGGGCAGCAGTGATTTGGAGTATCATATGTTTTTCCCCTTCAACCATTGTACACTCTAGAAACAAAGAAATGTTTGTTTAGTAAACACAACTTCTTTATACTCAGAACCTAGGACTTAGTCAATTGACACAATCATCTTCCAAAAAATACTAGAGGTTAAGTTGGTGACTAGGTGCCAAAAAGGTGTAGTGTGGTTGAGGGGTATACCAAGGTTATCTGAAAGAACTTGCCATTGTTGGATTCATGGTGTTATATATGTGGGAGAGGACAGAGGTGCCTCCAAGAACTCCCTGGGTGGTAGACTGAAAAGGATGGTGGTGCACATGGATGGGTCCCCTGCATGTCACCTCTAAATTAAGCTGTGATGAAGACGTCCCTGCTACGCTATAACTCACTGTCCTAACCAAGCACCTTAAAATAGGGTTTGAGGAGATGGTGAGAAGTGATAACAGTGTTGCCAGATGACATCCCAAAGGCAAGCAGAAGATAAGAGCTTTTCCAAAGCTGCTCTCCTGAGAAGGCCTCACTTTTTGCCTAAGTAGTACCTACCTCAGTACTTGGTTTAGAGACTCCAGGAAACCCTCTCTAACCCAAGGCTAGATTAGGGGAACCTGCTATGATCCTATAGCACCTGTTATTACACTTTGATAACCTATTCCAGGACATGACTCTGGAGACTCACGGCCTCAATTCTGTCCTCAACCAGACTGCATCTGTTCCTTAGCACCGTGGTTATTGTAGTCCCTGTGGCATCCCCATGGAGTAGTTAGTGTGGAGCCTGGTGCAGAGTATACACCCAGGTACTTGTAGAATGAATCATGTAGTCTTAACCTTAGAGGACTCATCTGGCCTTGTCCGTTTCCACCAGCATTCCACACCAAACAGAACACGATGTACAGAGGCTGAGATTAGGAACGAGTTGGCCAGAATCACAGAAGGTTGGAGTAGGAAGACCATAGTGAGGTTCTTGTGAAGGCTTCCTGATTATAGGTGCCCAACATCCTTGCTTCTGTTGTAGGATCTGGAAAGGCATTCCACTTTCTATTAAAACCATCCAATTCCTACTTCCTTAGATTACATAGCAAGATGAAAGGGAGTGGATTTTCCTTAACGTGTTTGTGTGAAGACATTGAATCTGATTGCCTTTTTAACACTTGTACAATAGCAGTACAAGTACTGTGGAAAAAACTGACTCAATGTTAGTAGTACTTAGTAGTTACTTCAATGGACTGGGGCTGTCTTTACAGTAGGAAGATGTCAGGACTCTAGAAGGTTGGAAAAATTGACAGTAGGTGGATAAGAAGCACAAAAATAGAATGGGGCCAATCAGTGGATACTTCTGCTTTGTATTTCTGCCCATAGTTGGACCTTTGTCCTAGAGGCTAGATGAAAAGTCTGGTTATGTTTGGAAGCTGTTGGACTCCTGGGGCAGGTAGCATGTGTGGTGACAAGACTCTGAGATGGAGATTGTGGGAAAATTCACATTGGTGTTCTTGGGAATAACATCTCAGAGGGCAAAGGGAATGTGATTGGGCAGAAGGAGAAGTTGGGCTCTGAGACAGTCACAACAAAGGCCTCAGCCATTCCCACCTAGGGCTTTCTTGCCAGTAACAGGGACTACAGGCATGTGCCAACACACCTGGCCAATTTTTCTTTTATTTATTGTAGAGATGGGCTCTCGCTATATTGCCCAGCCTGGTGTCAAAACTTGTGGCCTCAAATAGTTGATTATTTTAGATTCATCTTGTAAGTGGTATCATAGAGTATTTGGCCTTTCGTGTCTGGCTTATCTCACTTTGTATAATGTCCTTTGGGTTCATCCATGTTGTCATAAATGGCTAGATTTGCTTCTATTTTAAGGTAAAGGATATTCCATTATACATGGATAGACCACATTTTCTTTCTCCATTCACTCATCATGGATGTGTAGTTTGCTTGCATGTCATTGCTACTGTGAATAAAGCTGCACTGAACCTGAGCACAAATATCTCTTCAAGATTGATTTCAATTCCTTCTGATATATACCCAGAAGTGGGATTGCTGGATCATATGGTAATTCTAGTTTTAATTTGTTGAGAAACTTCTATACTGTTTTCCACAGTGTTCACACCACTTTACTTTCCCATCAACAGTGTCTAAGGGCTCTTTCCTCACGTCCTAACCAACATTTGTTATCTTTTAGGTTTTCTTTTTTTTCTTTTTTTGTTTTTTTGAGACCTAGTCTCACTCTGTCGCCCAGGCTGGAGTGCAGTGGTGCCATCTCGGCTCACTGCAAGCTCCGCCTCCCGGGTTCACGCCATTCTCCTGCCTCAGCCTCCTGAGTAGCTGGGACTACAGGTGCCCGCCACCACACCCGGCTAATTTTATGTATCTTTAGTAGAGACAGGGTTTCACCGTGTCAGCCAGGATGGTCTCGATCTTCTGACCTCGTGATCCGCCTGCCTGGGCCTCCCAAAGGGCCAGGATTACAGGCGTAAGCCACCGTGCCCAGCCTGGATTTTTTTTTTAAACAGTCATCCTAACAGGTATGAGGTGATATTTCCTTATAATTTTGATTTGCATTTGCCTAATGATTACTGCTGTTGAGCACATCTGCATATACCTGCTGGTCATTCTTCTAAGGAATCAATGTCTATTCAGTTCTTTGCCTATTTTTTTTTTTTTTTTTTTTTGAGACGGACTCTCACTCTGTCACCCAGGCTGGAGTGCAGTGGTGCGATCTCAGCTCACTGCAACCTCTGCCTCCTGGGTTCAAGCAATTCTCCTGCCTCAGCCTCCTAAGCATCTGGAACTACAAGGCGCACGCCACCATGCCCGGCTAATTTTTGTATTCTTAGTAGAGATGGGGTTTCACTATGATCAGGCTGATCTCAAACTCCTAACCTCAGGCCAGGCCTCCCAAAATGCTGGGATTACAGGTGTGAGGCACTGCATCCGGCTCTTTGCCTATTTTTTAAATTTTATTTTTTGAGACAGGGTCTTGGTCTGTTGCCTCAGCTGGAGTGCAGTGGTGCAATCATGGCTCTTACTGCAGCCTCGAACTCCTGGCCTTTTGCCTATTTTTATAATAAATGGATCATCTGGTTGTTTGCTATTGAGTTGTAGGAGTTTATTGTATTTTGTAGATATTAACCCATGATTAGATTTATGGTTTGCAAACATTTTCTCCCTTTCCACGTATTGCCTTTTTGTTTTGTTGATATTTCTTTTGCTGTGCAGAAGCTTTTTAGCTTGATGCAATCCCACTTATCTATTTGTGCTTTTGTTACCTGTGCCTTCAATGTCATATCCAAGAAGCCACTGCCAGGCCAATGTAGTCTTTTCCCTGTTTTCTCCTACAAGTTTTACAGTTTCAGATTTTAGTTTAAGTCCTTAAGCCATTTTGAGTGGATTTTTGTGTATAGTGTAAGACAAGGGACCAATTTTATTCTTTTGCATGTGCATATTCAAAGGTAATTTTAGTTGCTACCACTGGAGGATGTACTAGTAGCATCAAGTGGTTACAAGCCAGAGATGCTGCACAATACCCTACAATGCACAGAATCGAACCCTACCACTTAGAATTATTCAGTCCCTAAAATAAATGAGTCCAAGGTTGACAAAACTGCTGTCAAGGAGAGAAAAGTGCTAGATAGAAACATGGGATCAAGGGAGGATTTTATTTTTTTCAGAGACAGGGTCTCACTCTGTTGCCCAGGCTGGAGTGCAGCAGTGCCATCATAGCTCACTGTAACTTCAAACTTCTGGGCTCAAATGGTCCTCCTGCCTTGGCCTACAAAAGTGCTGGGATTACAGGCATGAGCCACTGTGCGTGGCCTCAGGATACTTTTTTTCTTTTAAAGGGAGACTTGAGCTTGTTTAAATGCTGCTGGATATGGAAATGGGCCACTTTATATACTGTAAGAGAATGGGTAAATTGGTAGACTCTTTTGGAGGGTAATTTGGTAGAATCTGTCAAACTTAAAATATGTAATTCCATTATTAGGGAACTATTCTATTGAAATACTTGCATACGTACATTAAGATATTTACTCAAGGCCAGGTGCAGTGGCTGACACCTGTAATCCCAGCACTTTGGGAGGCCGAGGTGGGCGGATCACAAGGTCAGGAGATCGAGACCATCCTGGCTAACACGGTGAAACTCCGTCTCTACTAAAAATACAAAAAATTAGCCAGGTGTGGTGGCGGGTGCCTGTAGTCCCAGCTACTTGGGAGGCTGAGGCAGAAGAATGGCGTGAACCTGGGAAGTGGAGCTTGCAGTGAGCCGAGATCGCGCCACTGCCCTCCAGCCTGAGTGACAGAGCGAGACTCCGTCTTAAAAAAAAAAAAAAACCAAAGATATTTACTCAAAAATTTTTATTTTCAGTCTTCTTTGTAGGAATGAGAAATGGGAAACAATTGCATTCTGATAAATAGATTAATGGTTAAACAAATCATGGCACATTCAAGCCAAGGAATTTTGTAGCCATTCAAAGCTTGTAGTGAGCAGTAAGATTGCCAACATATGGTGAGTGAAATGAAGTCACAGAACAGTATTACTAGTGATTATCAGTTATGTAAAGCTAACCAAAAACTGTGCATTTACATGTGTGTGTTTGCTAATGCATTTTGATCAGGATCTGGAGCACTGTATCAAAACATCATAAGTAGACTCCCTTTTCACTTTTTATTCTCCAATGGCTCAGAATTGTGAACTCTTTATGGGCATGTATTTTACAATTTTAAAGCAATTGTTTTTTTTTTTGGCGGGGTTTGGAGGAGCAGGGTCTCAACTCTGTTGCCCAGGCTGGAGTGCAGTGGCATAATTTCTGCTCACTGCAACCTCCGCCTCCCAGGTTCAAGTGATTCTCCTGCCTCAGACTCCCGAGTAGCTGGGATTACAACAGGTATGTATCACCATGCCCAGCTAATTTTTGTATTTTTGGTAGAGATGGGGTTTCACCATGTTGGCCAGGCTGGTCTCAAACTCTTGACCTCAAGTGATCCACCTACCTCCACCTCCCAGTGTTGAGATTACAGGCATGAGCCCAAACAATTTTTAAATACTGGGGCTAGATCACAATAGAAAGGAACAGTTTGAAGACGTGAGTGACATGGGATAAAGGAGGAGGAAGTTCCCTGAGGATTAGATGATGGTGACAGCAGTAGCAGCAGAAGCAGGTAACATTTAGAGTTGAGATGTGCCACACCCTGCTCTAAATGCTTTATGCATATCAAGTCCCCTTATTCTCACTAGAAGTCTGGGAGGTAGACATGATTAGTCAAGGACATGGAGGCACAGAGAGGTGGAGAACTCCACAGCTAGCAAAGCTGGGACTCAAAGCCAGGCAGTCTGGATGCAGGGCCAGTGCTCCAGCCACTGCCCCCTACTGCTGGCTGACAGTGGAGTCGAGAGCACAGGTGATGGACTGGCCTGAGAGGAGGAGGGAAAGCTCATTAAACCTCTGGATCAGTTTGTTGCTGCATTAACACCTTCCCACAAATATAAAAGCTCAAAACCACCATCACTGATTACCTCACGGTGGTGTAGGTCAGAAGCCTGAGCAGGCTCAACTGGGTTCTTGATCTTGCATCTCACAAACCCCAACCCAAGATGTCAGCAGAGGTGGGCTTCCATCTGGAGGCTCTGGGGAAGAATATGCATCCAGAATCATTGAGGGTGGCAGAATTCAGATCTTTTCAGCTGTAGGACTGAGAGCTCCATTTCCTTGCTGGCTGTTAGTCAGGAACCTTTGATGAGAGTTTGCTTCATCCCTCACCATGTGGCCCCTTCAACTCTAAAACCAGTAATGATGTGTGGAATCTTTCACAGGCTTGGACTCTCTGACCTCCTCTTTGGTTAACAGCCAGGGACAACTCGAGTTCCAAAGGGTTCTCATGATTTGGTTAGGAACACCCAGATGGTCTCCCTTTCCTTGTACTGGTAACACAATCTAGTCATAGCAGTAAAGTGCATCCTATTAACAGTCCTGAAGATTAGTGGGAGAAATCATGATGCCATTTTAGCCTGGGTAATTTATAAAGAAAAGACACTTGCCTGGCTCAAGGTTCTGCAGACAGTACAAGAAGTGTGGTGCTGGAATATCTTTCTGGTGAGGCCTCAAGAAGTTTACAGTCACGGTGGAAGGCAATGAGGAGCCAGCATATCACATGGTGACAGCAACAGCCAGAGCAAAAGAGGGAGGGAGAGGTGCCACTCCCACTTAAACAACCAGATCTGGTGTGAACTGACTCATCACCAAGGGGATGGCACTAACCCATTCATGAGGGATCCACCCCCATCATCCAGACACCTCTCACCAGGCCTCATCTCCAACACTGGGGATTACATTTCATCATGAGATTTGGAGCAGACAAACATACAAACCATATCAGTAGGATGTCTGACACTCATCATACGATGTCTGAGTGAAGGGAGGTTTGAGGGCTTATTTTGTCTCCCTGGATAGGAATGGAAAATGTGTATCTGAAAGAGATGTCTGAAAAAGAAAGTTTAAGTGGGTGACTAGCACACTTTTGGTTTGCTAGTGGGCTTTTTGAGCTCACTTCTCATTTGAGTTTGGAGATGGATTTGTAGGGGCTCTGGGATTTTTCCCCTGTAGTCTGTCTATAGGAGCACAGCGGAAGATTTTGATTGATGCTTCTTTGGGGAAAGCTGGACAAAAGGATCACAGATCAGGGGAGATGACAGGCCAAAGTGATATTCCTTGGAATCTAGGCTAGAAAAAGAGGAGAAAACACAGAATGAGGGAAAAGGGACAATTCACTTGCAAGGGCTACAGGGGTGGATGGCTGGATTCCAGTTAAAGCAGGAAATGGAAGAAGGCTTCAGTAAGAGGGTAGAGATCTAGAGCACAGGTTCTCCAAGTGGGGTCCCCAAATCAACAGTGTCAGCATCACTTGTTAGCAAGGCAGATTCCCAGGTTCACCTCAGACCTAGGGAATGGAAAATTCTGGAAGTTTGTGAGTCGAGGACAGGAATCTGCATCTTAAGCTTGCTAGTTGATGTGGATATCTTGGAGGTTTGAGAATCATTGATGCAGCATCTTTTGTGTTGTATAAGAATGCTTTTATCATGAATGGAATTGCGGAGGGACAGTAGCCAATTCCTGGAAGAAGAGGACCGGCTGTACCTGGGTGAGAAATGCTGAGCATATGGCAGAGGACAGATGGCCTGTGTTCTGCGTGCTGAGGAATGATGACAAGGATAAGTGTAAGGCAAGGCTGAATCCATTGGCCTTACAGTTTTCAGAAATAGTAAGTCCTGGCCATTCTAATCTCAACCGATTATTTTCCTGAGGTGGTATTCCAAGGCCAAGAACAGGAGCACTGGCTGATGAGACTTGAAGAAGGGTCAGTCTGGGCCTGGCTTGGCTGTTCCTTAAAGAAGTGCAATCCAAACTCCATGAAAAGTGGCAGAAAATGGGAGTGAGTTTCTGGGACCCTGACTGAGTGCCTAAAGCAGCAAGAGACCAGTGCTAGCCACAGAAGGACACACTTGCCTATGAGCAAGATCCAGCTTCACTTTGGCTCAGCAAAGGATAGACTTCCTCTCCTCCAGCTGCAGACACACCCTGGCCTCCTGAGATGCCTCTACTGTGGCCTAGTTTCAGCTACAAGAGCACGGGTGGGCTGTGGTCAGGCAACCGGAAGAGGAAGAAAGGGAGGGATGGATTTTGGGATGTGGATACCTGACCTAGTACAGAAATCCCCCTATATTCCTAAATCTTTTCTGAGTCAGTCACTCTGTGAAAATCATGGGACTTTGGCAGTAGAAAGCAAGTGAAGTAGAATGCAGACACAGAAGATTTTTTATTGTTGTTTTAAGAACTCCCTAGCCCCCAAATCAACAAATCATGTCAGGTAAATATAAATATTTTAGCCAAGCAGTGGCTCTCGCCTGTAATCCCAATGCTTTGGGAGGCCAAGGTGGAAGGATCACCTAAGGCCAGGTGTTCAAGTCTACACTGTGGAGGGCACAAGCTGTGGGAGGGCCTGAAAGACACTCCTCAGAGATTCTCCCAGTCCTGCCACCCTGCGGGAGACACTTCAAAGGAATCGTAAACTCATGTGACCAGCAGGGAGGACAACACCGAAGAAACTTTCCTGCCTAAAATCAGCTGCCGTCCAGAGCTAGCACCTGGAAGGAGACACTCCCTCTCCTGGGGTCACATCTTCACTGGAAGGCGGGTGGGAACTCACTGCTGTGACCCACATATCCTCCTCTCTCAGCATCTCTACCCTGCTACTTTCTCTGACTGCATCTTCCTCTGTTCCTTGGCCACAGTGTTTGATTCTTGAGAAGAGAATGTTGAATAAATCATGTCCTTGTCACTCTGAGTCAGAACTCTCATTTGACTTGGAAGATTCATGCTTCTGTTTTTTTCTTCTTTTTCTTTTCTTTCTTCCTTTTCTTATGCTTTTCTTTCCTCTTCTTTTTCTTGTGTTTCTGTTTACCTTCAGAGGAACTGGAGCTGCTCCCATCTTCATCTGAGGTAGAATCCTCCAGTAACTGTTTTACCTACTGTATCCTAAACATTCAAGATTGATCAAAGAACAGTGAGTTTTTGCTTTAATTTAAAAGTTTCTTAAATAAATTTGTCATTCAAAAGCAGTATGGAAGGATCATGAATAACTACATCACAAAGACAGTACTTATTTTTATTTTTACCTGTTTTCTCCATTCTTCTTCACCTGAATGCCTGTTTTTATGTGTCTGTAACCAGTGTACAAGCCATTTTTGTATTATTTTCCTTGTCCTAGTCATTTCTGTAGGTTCTCACAGTACTTACAATTATAAATTCTAACAGACGCATACTTTACTAAACCATTCCCCAACTGCTCAGTTTCCTAACAGATAATCTACATCCTCAACAATTGTAATTTAATGTAACCAGTTTGAAAAAACAAACTCTCCCAATTTTTCACTCTCTAATCTTGTCTAGGTATAATTTTTAACAAAAGCTCAGATCCTTAAGACGTTAGAGGAGATAAACTGAATTACATCAAAGTACCAATTGTACCATGCAAGTAGACAGCACAACATGGGTTGCTAATATCAACTGCAGTGGTCAGAGAACTGGACCAAGCCGACAGCTTTAAGCTAGCCCAAGGAGGAGGAGGCTGGCCTGCTCATTCCCCAACACTGGTCTTGTCAGCCATGACTCCTACCCAATAAATATTTCACAATTGAAATACCATGTTTACTATATCACTCTCCTAGTGCTAGAAGGTTTTTTTCCAACTTTATAGAAGTTAAAACTTTAAATAGATATTATCACCAGGACAACCTCACCTTACATCCTTTTCATGTTGTTTATTGTCTCGTATGATGTCATACATGAAATCCTCATGTGCCTTAAGGGACAGAGAAGGTTAAGGTTTGGTTAGGCTTCATGGACCATTAGTTAAATAAAATTAAACCCCTATGTTACAGAAAACAGTTTTTTTTTCTTTTACTGTTTGATGTAGCCATACGCTCAACATGTTTTAATCCTTTTAAGGGTCATATCACTGATAACTCATTAAGGCTACAAAAAGAATTTCCCAATGAGAAAATACACGAAATAATATTCTTCATGAGGAAATAACTGCATAAACTGGAAGAGTCATACTATAAAACAGTACTCAAGTTTAGAAATACTGAGGTAATTCTCTTTGTTCTATTGGGTTAGACCAAAAGATAGTATTAAGCGAAACAAATGAGTTGCAAAATGATACATAGGAATGATCATTTATAAGTACTCAAAAATACGTGTTACATACCCCAAGGAAGTCTGGAAATATACACATCAAGCTATTTGCTGCAAACTCACTCTCAGGAGGGAGGCAAGATTGGACTTGGTGGTAAAAGCCTTACTATGAGGTCTTCATTTTGCTTAATAAGGCAAATAAACTGTATTCTTGTATTCTATAATTGAAAGTAACTTAAAATTCACAATTATGGGCTGGGCGCGGTGGCTCACACCTGTAATCCCAGCACTTTGGGAGGCCGAGGCAGGTGGATCACGAGGTCAGCAGTTCGAGACCAGCCTGACCAACATGGTGAAACCCCGTCTCTACTAAAAACATAAAAATTAGCCAGGTGTGGTGGTGGGCACCTATAATCCCAGCTACTTGGGAGGCTGAGGCAGGAGAATTGCTTGAAACCAAAAGGCGGATGCTGCAGTGAGCCAAGATCATGCCACTGCACTCTAGCCTGGGCAACAAGAGAGAAACTCTGTCTCAAAATAAAATAAAATAAAATAAAATAATCATAATTATGAACATTATGATTATAGAGTTGTATAAATTGATGTTCTGTTATATCCTTAGGGTAAATTTTTAGAAGTTGAATTTCTAAGTCAAAAAGAAGTACATTAAATTTTTGAGATTTATCAACAAGCTTTGTTTTATACTATCTGTAAAAACTGACATTTCACCTAAAAGTGCTTGATCTAGAATAATTATTTTTCAGATTAAGACAAAAACACAAAACTTTAAATGCCTTAAAATGTTAAAAGAATGTCTGTTGACTTCAGTTTCATATATAGCTGGCCCTCATATCCTGAAGAGTTACATGTCCACAGATTCAACCAAGGATTGAAAATATTTGGAAAAAAAAAAAAAAAAAAGGATGGTTGTGTCTGTATTACACATGTTCAGACTCTTTTTTCTTGTCATTATTCCCTAAACAATACAGTTTAACAACAATTTACTTTTTATTCAGTATTATAGGTAATCTAGAGACGATTAAAATATACAGGAGTATGTCCCCAGCTTATATGCTATTCTACTTTCTTTTATTTGACAAAATCTCACTCTATCACCCAGGCTGGAGTGCAGTGGCATGATCTTGGCTCACTGCAACCTCTGCCTCTCAGGTTCAAGCGATTCTCATGCCCCAGCCTCCCAAGTAGCTGGGATTGCAGGCATGTGCTACCATGCCTGGCTAATTTTTGTATTTTTATTTTTTTGAGACAGAGTCACACTCTGTCACCTAGGCTGCAGTGCAGTGGCATGATCTCAGCTCACTGCAACCTCCACCTCCTGGATTCAAGTGATTCTCCTGCCTCAGCCATCCAAGTAGCTGGGATTGCAGGTGCCCACCACCATGCCTGGCTAATTTTTGTATTTTTAGTAGAGACAGGGTTTCACCACGTTGGCTAGGCTGGTCTTGAACTCCTGACCTCAGGTGATCTGCCCACCTCAGACTCCCAAAGTGCTGAGACTACAGTAGTGAGCCACCATGCCCAGCCTAATTTTTGTATACTTAGTAGAGCTGGGGTTTCACCATGTTGGCCAGGCTAGTCTCAAACTCCTGACCTCAGGTGATCCACCTGCCTAGGCCTCCTAAACTGCTGGGATTACAGGCATGAGCCACTTCACCCAGCCTATACCATTTTATATGAGGGACTTTGAGCACCTGTGGATTTTGGTATCCCAGGGAATACTGGGATCCAATTCCCCATGGATACCAAGGGACAAGTGTATGCTGATCACTCCAGTAGATCCACAAGGCAGCATATTTCACTTGGCAGAAGTAGTTACTGAACAGTGAATTAACACCTCTGGGAGGTGACTCTATGTTAAAGCGGGAAATGATAGATAGATGATGCTAATGATAGATCTGTCTAACTGTCATTTAAGAGGAAATATACACAATTCTAGCTTATAATAGACAGACATCTACTCTTTAAAGGCTGGAAAACTAGGCCAGGCGCGGTGGCTCACGCCTGTAATCCCAGCACTTTGGGAGGCTGAGGCGGGTGGATCACGAGGTCAGGAGATCGAGACCATGGTGAAATCCCGTCTCTACTAAAAATACAAAAAATTAGCTGGGCATGGTGGTGGGTGCCTGTAGTCCCAGCTACTTGGGAGGCTGCGGCAGGAGAATGGCGTGAACCCAGAAGGCAGAGTTTGCAGTGAGCCAAGATGGCACCGCTGCACTCCAGCCTGGGTGACAGAGTGAGACTCTGTCTCAAAAAAAAAAAAAAAAAAAAAAAAGACTGGGAAACTAAAACTCTGATTTTAGTTATGAGACATGACTTTTTATATAATAAATTTTTAAAAGGGGAGTTGAATAGGGAACAATGTCTTCTTCAGAAAAAGAATCACTGTCCCAATGTATAAGCAAAGAACACTTTTATAAATGTTAGTTTTTTTCTTAAAGAGCTAAATTTGTCTCACAAATGCAATTTAACAGAGGTATAGTTAACAGCAGACGCTTTGGCCAAAAGGCTTCTGGGAATGTAATTTATGTGAACATTCAGTTCGCTGGTGGCTACTGGATTAATTAATATTCACCATCTCTGATTAAGGTAAAATGACATTGTATGGTTTTACTTACTACTCTGAACTGTTCTAACTTTTGGTTGTCTTTGATAAAGAAAGGGCATTCTTTGTAGCCTGTTCGGTGACCATACCGTTTGCAATGCCAACCTAAAAGCAAAGAAAAGGGGAAATATTTCTGTAAGATAAGAGTGTTTCACCTTAGTGAGATAAAGAATCAGTAGATTATATTAAAGTTTTTATTCATTAAACTCCAGTTCTAAAAGAAAATGCAATCATGGATGAACCGTGTAAGGTCCCAGAAAAGACAGGTAAACTAATTGCTTACCCAGGCATCCTTTAATCTTGTGCTTTAGGAATTAATTTTCCAACACCAAGAAATTATGAAGCAATCCAATGAAAAGTACTGCAAAAGGTCAATTTTTTTTAGTGTGTCTCACTGTATTTTTCAAAGTAAATATCTTCTATTAATCAAGTGGCTCTGAATCTCATTTATAAATTTAGTCACTAGAACAAATAGCTTCTTTCTCAGGTTGAGTCGACATCTGTTCACATCCCTCACTTTTAAGTAAACAAAATCACAAGTTCTTTTAAAATATTAATGCCATCAGAACCCTACTGCAACTTTACTTGCAGAAGAGGGAAACTGTGCTATTTAAAGAGGTTAACTATTAGAAGCAACAGAAGGTCCTGATGAGGAACTGGGAGGAGAATAACAACAGAATGTATATACAAGCTCCAAGGCAACAAATTCCAGTCTTCATGGAATTTCAGTGAGTGGACCTGGCATCAGGCATTGACCTCTGAGAAAAAGGAAGTGGTGAGCAAAGCAAGAATGGATGAGATCCTTGTTACTTCTCTCACCTGTTCATATCCTCTCAGCACCATCTGGATGTGGTGTAAATCAGGAAATTGTATGGGAATGGTGAATGAGACCCTGTGTTTGAGTATCAAGCAATTCTAAGCAACTAGGTTGGGAAGCATGAAGAGGGATTTAGGTAAGTTCAGCCAAGTTTGCTCTATGCTGTAGTTACAGAAAATACGTAGTGACAGGGCAAGAAAGTTTTTCTCTTTTTATTTTTATTTGAAGATTGAATGCAGGAAACCACTGAAAAAAATAAAGTTTGTGGATTTTCTTTCTTTCTTTCTTTTTTTTTTTTTTGAGACAGAGTCTCGCTCTGTTGCCCAGGCTGGAGTGTAGTGGCGCGATCTCGGCTCACTGCAATCTCCGCCTCCTGGGTTCAAGCAATTCTTCTGCCTCAGCCTCCCGAGTGGCTGGGATTACAGATGCATGCCACCAAACCCAGCTAATTTTTTATATTTTTGGTAGAGACAGGGTTTCGTCATGTTGGCCAGGCTGGTTTTGAATTCCTGACCTTGTGATCAGCCCACCTCAGCCTTCCAAAGTGCTGGGATTACAGGCGTGAGCCACTGTGCCTGGCCTAAGTTTGTGGATTTCTATTGATTGCCTGTGAGCTATCCCTATCCTTATCTCCCTCACCATTTCAGGTTTGGGGAAGAAGGACTACACTCTTTCAAACTAATATCTGCCTTTATGGCAAAGCTGAAGGAATGTGAAATGCCATGGAACAAGCATTGATGTATAGATATCCAGAAGATATCATTTCCGCTCAAAATCCTCTTATGGAAAGGTGATCCCAGCTATTCAAAGTGTGGTCCATGGACCAGCAAATTCAACAATATGAGGAAGGTTGTTAGAAAAGCAGGGTATAGGACCCAACCCAGAAATATTGAATATCTAGTATTCAGTATTTTGGATATTCAAATACTGGATATTCAGTATTTCTGGGTTGGGCCTGATACGGACATATAACCTGAATTTTAAAAGATTTACTGGTTATTTGTAGAAATATCAAAGTGGGAGAACCACTTTTCTAATTAATACTAAAATTGGTAAAATCAAAACCGTGCGCATAGGTTTGTAATTACCTTAACAGTAATTACATTACATGCAAATGGATTAAACACTTCAATCAAAAGGCAGAGATTTATAGAATGGATAAAAATGTTATCTGCCAGGTGCAGTGGCTCATGCCTGTAATCCTAACACTTTGGGAGGCCAAGGCAGGAGGACTGCTTGAGCCCAGGAGTTTGAGAATAGCCTAGGCAACAAGGTGAGACCCTGTCTGTACAAAAAATTTTTAAAAATTAGCCAGGCATGGTGGCAAGCACCTGTGGTTCCAGCTACTCAGAAGGCTGAGGTGGGAGGATTGCTTGAGCCTGGGAGGTCTAGGCTGCAGTGCGCTGTGATTGTGCCACTGCACTCCACCCTGAGCAGCAGAGAGGCCCTGTCTCAAAAAAAAAGGAAAAATGCTATCCAAGCACTAGATATAAGTGACACACTGTAGATTTAAAGACACAATTAGGTTGGCAGTAAAAGGATGGAAAGGAATATATGATGCAAACAGTAACCCAAAGGGAACTAAAGCTGCTCCAATAATTTCAGACAAAATACACCCCAAGATAAAAACTGTTACCAGAGACAAAGAAGGACATTTTGTATTGATAAAAAGGTCAATCCATCAAGAAGATACAACATTTATAAGTATGTATGCAACCTAGCAAAAGAGTGCCAGATAGTTGAGACACAAACTGACAGAATTGAAGGGGAAAACAGAACAATGTAACAATAATAGAGATTTCAATACTCCCCATTCAATAATGTATAAAACAACCAGAGAAAAGATCAGCAATGAATTACAAGACTTAAGCAACAATATAAATCAACTGAACCTAACAGATATTTATAAAACACTCTACCACCCAACAATAGAGTAAACACTTTTTGAAGTCAACATGGAACATTATCCAGAGACCCTATATTAGGCCATAAAACAAGAATTAATATAATTAAAAGGATTTAAACCATACAAAGTATATTCTCCAACTAGGATGGACTCAAATTACACAGCAACAATATAAGGAAATTTGAAGAATCCAGTACATAGAAACTGAATAACACATGCGTAACCAATCCAGGAGTCAAACGGGATGTTAGAAAATTAAAACACAACAGGCCATCGTGGTGGCTCATGCCTGTAATCCCAGCACTTTGGGAGGCCAAGGCGGGTGGATCACCTGAGATTGAGAGTTTGAGACCAGACTGACCAAAATGAAGAAACCCCGCCTCTACTAAAAGTACAAAATTAGCCAGGCATAGTGGCGCATGCCTGTAATCCCAGCCACTTGGGAAGACTGAGGCAAGAGAATCGCTTGAACCTGGGAGGCAGAGGTTGCGGTGAGCCGAGATTTCGCCATTGTACTCTAGCCTGGGCAACAAGAGTAAAACTCCGTCTCAAAAAAAAAAAAAAAAAGAAAGAAAAGAAAAGAAAATTAAAACACAACATACCAAAATTCACACAATGCCGATAAAGTAGTGGTTAAAAGAAAATTTATAGCTTCTAATTCTTACAATAGAAGAAAGGTCTCAATCAATAATCTAGGTTTTTATCATAAAAATTAGGAAAAAGAAGAGTAACCGGACCAAAGATAAGCAGAAAAAGGAAATAATAAATGATGCCATTGCAGGACCTCAAAAAACATGCTAAATGAAAAGAGTCGGATCACTTATATATGTCCAGAAAAGCCAAATTCACTAAGAGAGTAGACTAATCGTTGCCTAGGGCTATCAATGGGGATGAACTGGAAATGGGTTGAGAGATCTTGGGCGGGGGAGGCATGAAAATGTTCTAACACTTATTTATGATGATGGTTGCACACACTTGGTAGTTACTAAAAATCACTGCATTATACATTTATTTGAGGGTGATTTTGAGTGATCCAAAATAAACCACAAAAAACCTTTTTTAAAAAGCCATAAACACAGAAGGACTGGGAAACCATAAGAGTCACATATGAAAAAACGTGGGATGTTATAATGCAGATAGATGAATACTAAAAGAATAGCAGATCCTAGAAAACTGAAGTCTAAGGCAGCAGAGGGTAGAATCTGAGAACCGACTCAGTTTCTACTTGCAGAACCTCCAAAGCTCAGCAATTGGCAGCACCAGATACTTCTGGAGGTGAAGGGGCAGTTAAAATAAGGAGGATTGGTTAAATGTCCATAGGCAATTCTCCTTGGTCTGGGCAGAAGTTCGTTTAGCATGTGGAAAAGGTATAACAGAGGTTCTCTGGCCACGGAGACGTCAGGTGGGTCTCAAGGAAGTTGCCGCAACAGACATAGAGGATCATACGAATGAATGGAAAACCAATGATAGATTTCCCAGACTCCCTCCACTCAGCTCCCAGAACACTCACAGCATGGCTTTGCCTTCCACATGGGAGCCTTCTCTGGGAAAATATAAGCCACCCAAAGAAGAAAAACCAATAGATAACTGAACTCAGTTGTTCCCCAACCAATTACCTAGAAAATCACCCTGCAGTGGGGGATCAACAAGCCCTACTCAGGCACTTAGGGCTACCAATCAACTTTTCATCTTTCACTAAAAAACAAGAATACTGTGGCAGCCACCCTCTAAAATGACCCTAATTAATAATCGCTGATCCCTAAAAAGAACACCCTTGTGTAGTCCCTGCTACCCTGAATAGGGCTAAGCTGGTGTAAGCTAGGATAGTGCCTATCTGAAGAATAGAACTGCAGACACAGAGGTGAGAAAAGAATTTTTAAAATTCTTAAAATTGAGAGACCTGCATTCCAGATTGAAAGGGCTCACCACTGTGAAATTTTAGAACACCAGGAATGAGAAGATGCTATAAACTTCCAGAGAAGAAAAATAAAAAACAAAGCAATGATAAAAGGCCTTAGGAAAAGATCAAAAATTGGAATTACTTTGGACTTCCCAATAGCTATTCTAGAAAATCAAGAAAATGAAGCAATGCCTTCAAAATCTAAAGCAACCTAACTTTTAACTTAGAATTTGATATCCTGGCAAATTAAAAAATATAAAATGAAAATTCTAGGGGCCGGGCATGGTGACTCATGCCTGTAATCCCAGCACTTTGGGAGGCTGACGTGGGTGGATTGCTTGAGCCCAGGAGTTCGAGACCAGCCTGGGCAACATGGCAAAACCCTGTTTCTACAAAAAATACAAAAATTAGGTGGCTGCAGTGGTGCACACCGGTAGCCCAGCTACTCGGGAGGCTGAGACAGGAGAATCGCTTGAACCCGGGAGGCAGAGGTTGCAGTGAGCCGGATCACGCCATTGCACTCCAGCCTAGGCAACAACAGTGAAACTCCGTCTCAAAAAAAAGAAAAAAAAAAATTAGCCAGGCATGGTGGCGCATGCCTGTAATCCCAGCTACGTGGGAGGCTGAGAAATGGGATGATCACTTGAGCCCAGGAGGTCGAGGCTGCAGTAAACCAAGATGGTACCACTGCACTCCAGGCTAGGCAACAGAGCAAGACCCTGTCTCAAGAAAAAATAAAAAAATAAAAAATTCTACCTCCTATAAACCCATCTGGAAGGAAATTGCCCTAGGATTCATTACACCATAAGAACAGAATATAGTAACAAAGAACACTCCAGATATAGGAAAATGGGTGATCCAACACAGGAGAGAGGCTAAAGGAACCTGCAGAATGATGGTGTCTTAGTCAACTTGGGCTAACATAACAATGCTGTGTGCCGGGTGGCCTAAACAACAGAAATTGATTTTCTCAGCTCTGGAGGGTTGGAATCTGAGCTCAGGGTCCCAGCAAGGTAGGTCTGTGGTGAGAGCTTTCTTCCTAACTTGAGATGGCAGCCCTCTTACTTTGTCTTCACATGGCACAAGCGGGTGGGGATAGGACAGGAGAGAGCAAGAGTGAGAGCGAGAATGCGTGTACGAGCCTGGGCCTGCACAAGAGAGAGTGATCTCTAGTACTTCTTCTTTGAAAGGGCACCAATCATATCATGAGGGCCCTAACCTCATGATCTCATTTAACTTTAATTAACTCACAAGGCCCCATCTCCAAATGTCATCACATTAGAGATGAGGGCTTCATCATTCGAATTATGGGGAGACCCAAACATTCAGTCCATCATATCTTGGTAAAGGGAGATGCCTGGATGATAAGCATGGGAGTAGCCACCTTCAGTAAGATGAAATGGACAGAACATCTCAAGTATATGCATTGAAGGTCTTAAGTTTGAAGCTTGGAAAAATGTTGAGGTTGAATTACAGATCAGTACATGGAAAGCAAAAACAATAATAATAACAACAAAAGCTCAAAAACAATAAAAACAGGACACATTTTGAGCGGACACATTTTGCAAGATACAGCTCACCTCTGGTCATAATCATAGTAAATACCAAAGAATTATTTAACTAAGTTTATGATATAATAATTACTGGGAAAATGAGATACAGAAGGGTACACATGTATGGTGAGAGCAGGAGAGAGAACTACATACTCATCTTCCACTGTACAGAGGCAACAGAAAATAACCAAACTTGAAAAATCATGGAGCAACAATGCAACTATGACATTAAGATGTGGAGATAAACATCAAAACAACCAACTAAAAAAGCTCGACTCTTTGGAAGAGTGATTTTTTTTTTCTTTGAGATGGAGTCTTACTCTGTCACCAGGCTGGAGTGCAATGGCATGATCTCAGCTCACTGTAACCTCCGACTCCCTGGTTCAAGCGATTCTCCTGCCTCAGCCTCCCGAGTACCTGGGAATACAGGCACGCGCCACCATGCCCAGCTAATTTTTGTATTTTTAGTAGAGACGGGGTTTCACCACGTTGGCCAGGATGGTCTCGATCTCCTGACCTCATGATCCACCGCCTCGGCCTCCCAATGGAAGAGTAATTTCATATGCTCTCGAATGTGTTAACTGCTACGGAGGGGCAGGGCACAGAGAGTTCTACCTGTGTAGATCCATCCTCCCATGGTAGCTTCTCTCGGTTATATGGACAAAGCACCACTGATAGAGAGTGCCCAACAGAGGCAAGACCCAAAAAGACCCGTCCTCTAATGCATCCCTCACTCCCATGGCATTTCCACCACAGAAAGTCCTTTCTATTCCAGGAGTAACACCGAAGAGTGTACTCTCAAGGCAGTGACAGTCCTGAGCAAAGAATGCTGGACTTGGAATCAGGAACCCTAGAGTCAAAGTTTTGCTCTACGTCTTCCCAGGGACCACTTACTGACATACACACATCTGTTTCCTCATCTAGAAGACAGAGAACTTCTGCCTTGGCTCTAAGAGGGCTGTGGTGAGAACAAGTTAAATAAAAGAAGTAAACGCGCTTTGTAAGTTGCGGCATGTAAGTTGCATGGATTAGGGAAACTCTCCCACACTCACACTGCATAACTTTTGACTTCTTTCCCCAGTGGCATCCAAAGTCCTTTAGTTGATGCATGAACCAGAAATTCCCTGGCGTGTTCATTGCCTGGTACATCTGGTATGCAATCTTCTGGCTTAGCCTCATCTTCCTAAACGAAGGGAACAAGGTGTAAACAGCATGGCAAGAGAGCACTGGGATTCTCTCCTGCTTCCCTTGGAGTCACCCTCGCCTGGCTTTTTCCTGAGTTGTGGGTGCCAATGTCATCTTAATTACCCCTCAAAACTAGAAAGAAAGACAGTTACACTTGATTGAAAAAACAGGAAACAAATGTACCAGAAGAACTATACCAAAAACAATGTAGCTGTTCTTAGAGAAAAGTTACTGGTGAAGCAGAAAAATCTGTCCTTATATAGCAATGACTGGTGAGCTCCAAATTTTGATGTAAATTAGATTCTAAGGTTTTTTAAAAAAAGGTTTCACTACCTCAAAATGTAGAATGAAGCAAGATGTATGAATTAAAGTAAATCAGGCTTCCTGGAATAATAGAAATGGCATATTATGCTACAATAACTTATTATACCCTGAAGGCCCCTATCATGTTTTACAGTCGCATGCATGCTGTAATTTTTTCAAGTTTCCATGAATATTAAATTTCAATAGAAGGATGGTTTTTAAGAATCTTTTTTTTTTTTTTTTTTTTTTGACACAGTCTTGCTCTGTCATCCAGGCTGGAGTGCAGTGGTGCAATGTCGGCCCATTGCAACCTCTACCTCCCAGGTTCAAGAGATTCTTGTGCCTTGGCCTCCTGAGTAGCTGGGATTACAGATGTGCACAACCATGTCCAGCTAATTTTTTTGTATGTGTGTATTTTTAATAGAGACAGTTTTTTGCCATGTTGCCCAGGCTGATTTCGAACTCCTGACCTCAGGTGGTCCACCTGCCTCAGCCTCCCAAAGTGCTGGGATTATAGGCATGTGCCACTGTGCTTGGCGAAGAATCTTTCTTCATTGAGAGTTACGAAACAGCAATTTTTCTTGGCTGTGGCCTGCCACTCTAAGTCTCCCTCGTGCGCACACACCCTGGCGCCATAGCCAGGGAGCTGCAGGAAGGATGCCTGCACCGGGGAGCTGGACTGGATGAGCTGTCGGGTCTCCTCGGAGTTGACTGCTCTCTGAGCTGCTGATACTCAAGAAACCAACACAGGATGGACTGAGGGACTGAGCCAAGTAAGGCTGACAAGAAAAGGAGGCAGCTGAGCCTAAAGGTGTCGTTACCCAGTCAGAGACAAGGGGGCCACGGCCAAGGAACCCATGTGGGCCTGCACTGGTTCCTCAGGGAAGGGAAACACAGCTGATGAAATTTCCACAAAGGCAGAGGCTTGTGACAACACTAAAAATTATGACCCCTCAGTCATCTGCAGGAAAGAAACAGGCTTTTCATAAAAGGGTATTTAAATGTCATGCAACCATTTTTCATAACGAGTTACTGAGTGTGTAAGTATGTCTAGTGGAATAACCAAGAGTACAAACTTCACACTAACCTTGATAAGCCCAGGAGGACGATTTTCGTAACTGGAAAACAAAAAACAAAACCATCAACCATTTTAATGGGAACGTAACATACTTTTATAAACAAAAGGCAGCAGCCAGGTCAGAATAAAAAGGAGATTCTTAGAGAAAATTCAAAACTACATTTTACTATATCTAAAACAGTTAATAAAATATGCTCAGCATTCCGGATCACATATAAATAAACTGATGAGATAACACATCCTGCAGAGATCCAGAAGTTATGTTCATTGAAATAACTGATGTCTCTCAGCAAAATGATCTTGTCTGGAGGAGAAAGGAAAGCAAGAGGTTGCAGGGAGAGTATGAGGTGAGAAGACCGTGGGTCCTCTGGTTCCAAAACACCACTGTGTTTTTCTCAGGTTACTGACCTAGCATAACATCCATGTACTCAACAATGAACAGGCTCCTGGGGGAAAGGAGTGCAATCTGTTCCAACACAGTGTGGGTGGCACAGCGGAGGATGCACAGAGCTGCGTGGACAGGCCTGTCCCAGAGGCACCTTCACCCACGGGCCTGCAACGCCAGCTCCAATTCCGCCCGCCCACCCGTCTGCCCTCCAGGTTTACAGATGTTGACGCCAGGACACAGCAACCCAAAAATGACTGCCGAGCACCAGAATATGCCACCCTAAAATATGTTTCATTGGCATATTAATTATTTCAAGCTGATTACTTTGAGAAACTGCAGACAAGGAATAGCCCTGAAAAGCTGCCATTTTGTAAGAGAAATTTACATCGATTATATAAAGGAAATTTACATTAGTAATAAAGGAGTTTGTATAAGGAAAAGAGCTGCTCCCAGACAAATTTTATTACATGAAAGACTTTTATCTACATAAAAATGCAAACTTTATTCACCATATGTTTCCTCCCCCATCCTCCCATAATTTATTTCTACCCCTCCTCCAGAAGCCCCAATCCCCTGTTCCTTTCTGCAGCTGAGGATGCTATATAAGGTTCCTCTGGTGCTTCTTTGAGTCTCATATTTTTGTGGGACTCCCATGCATAGACATGTAATTAAGATTTTTTTTCCTCCTGTTAATCCGTCTTATGTTCATTTAATTAGTAGCCTAGCCAAAGAATTTAGAAGGGTGTAGGGAAGCCATTTTTCCTTCCCCCGCACAGACAGGTATTACCTGGGAAGAGCAGAACGCTTCTCCTCCCTGTGCTAGGTGGCACCTGCCACAAAAGACGGGCCAGGACTTCCTTATTTCCATCCAGGGACTGAACCCGAGGGAGACCCAGAATGCTGAGCACACAAAGTCTGTATCTGGAACAGGCGGCGAGATGTGAAGGAAATTCTGCAGGCGAGGTGTTCATGCACTCAAAGAGCAACTCGGGCTCTTAGAGGGATTTGCACCTCCCCCAAAAAAGTAACATAAATATTTGTAGCTCAGATCTGTGCCTTAACCCTCTAAACCTACAAGTAAGTACTCATTTCCATACTTCAGAATGGCTGCAAAGTATAGGAACGCTTAATGATTTAATGTTCTCTTCATCCTGACCCATTCCTTATGAACTGATTTTAGAGACCCTTTTGGAACAGAGTAAATACGGGGGAGGGAGGGATTAGGGAGAACAGACTAAGGAAAAAGTGAAATGCTTTCCCTTCCATTCGCCTCCAAGGTGTCAGAGAAAAGGACTTTGCCAGAGTACAGATGAGAAATGGCACAGGTCGCTACAGCAAGAAAGATTTCCCTTTGGCTTCATCTGTGGACACCGTCAAAGGACTCCTCTCACCCTCACTATCACTGATCCATGGAATAGGAGACCCTACTCCATGAAGATTACATAGTAAACAACTGGGTAGTAGTGGAATTAGCTTTTTAGGTATGATACAGTGCTTTTCCAAAGTAAATACTTAAAATATCTTCTAATGGAAAGCTGTGGTATATCATAAGCAAGAATAATGGTAAGATGATACAGACCACCTGCAGCCATCCTTTAGAGGTGTTAATACTATGCCTTGGCCGCTCATGCCTGTTATCCCAACACTTTGGGAAGCTGAGGCAAGAGGATCACTTGAGGCTAGGAGTTTGCCATCAGCCTGGGCAACATAGTAAGACCTCATCTCTACAAAACAAAAAATTAAAAAAGGCCGGGTGCGGTGGCTTATGCCTGTAATCCCAGCACTTTGGAAGGCCGAGACGGGAGGACCACGAGGTCAGGAGATCGAGACCATCCTGGCTAACACGGTGAAACCCCGTCTCTACCAAAAATACAAAAAAATTAGCTGGGCGCAGTGGCAGGCGCCTGTAGTCCCAGCTACTCGGGAGGCTGAGGCAGGAGAATGGCATGAACCCGGGAGGTGGAGCTTGCAGTGAGCCAAGATCGCACCACTGCATTCCAGCCTGGGCGACAGAGCAAGACTCTGTCTCAAAAAATAATAAATAAATACATAATTAAATAAAAATTAAAAAATATTATGCCTTATGCACAGAGGCCTAAGAGAGTTTGGAAGGGAGGTGGTAAAGTCTATGAAAATATCCAATAATCCAACAAATAACCATTTTTGCCACAGGAGCTGAACAAACAACATATGGCCAAACTAAGTTCCAAATTCCTGAAAAATATGTAACTATTTTGCCTAGATGGAAAAGGAATGTGATAGAACTGTACATTCTGAATTCTATTATTATTTGCAATGGCGTTTCCTAAATAATCCATTTTACAACGTTCCCACCAGTTTAAGGGGGGCTGATGCTTTTTTCCCCAGGGCTAAACAAGTCATTAGTTTATGTAGCATGTTAAGATATTTCCAAAGTTTAAAATAATATTCATGTAAATTTGTTTGGGTATATACCCAAAGGACTATAAATCATGCTACCATAAAGACACATGCACACATATGTTTATTGCGGCACTATTCACAATAGCAAAGACTTGGAACCAACCCAAATGTCCAACGATGATTAAGAAAATGTGGCACATATACACCATGGAATACTATGCAGCCATAAAAAATGATGAGTTCATGTCCTTTGTAGGGACATGGATGAAATTGGAAATCATCATTCTCCGTAAACTATCGCAAGAACAAAAAACCAAACACCGCATATTCTCACTCATAGGTGGGAACTGAACAATGAGAACACATGGACACAGGAAGGGGATCATCACACTCTGGGGACTGTTGTGGGGTGGGGGGAGCGGGGAGGGATAGCATTGGGAGATATACCTAATGCTAGATGACGAGTTAGTGGGTACAGTGCACCAGCATGGCACATGTATACATATGTAACTAACCTGCACATTGTGCACATGAACCCTAAAACCTAAAGTATAATAATAATAATAATAATAATACAATAATAATAATAATAATATTCAGCCAGGCATTGTGGCTCACACCTGTAATCCCAGCACTTTGGGAGGCTGAGGTGGGTGGATCACTTGAGGTCAGGAGTTCAAGATCTGCCTGGCCAACATGGGGAAACCCCATCTCTACTAAACATACAAAAATTAGCTGGGTATGGTGGCGCACACCTGTAGTCCTAGCTACTCGGGAGGCTGAGGCAGGAGAATCGCTTGAAGCCAAGAGATGGAGGTTGCAGTGAGCTGAGGTCACACCATTGCATTCCAGCCTGGGCCAACAGAGTGAGACCATCTCAAAAAAAAAAAAAAAAAAAAAAAAGTTAAGCAAATGAAAAAAACTCAGGCTCTTATTAACTACTTTAAAAATACAAAATAAATCATAGGCCATTATTTGATGCAAAAGTGAATGATATTGCATAGTAATACTTATGTTAACATTAACTACTAATTTAGCAAAAATTATTATAATATGGCTACATAGGAAGGATGGCAACAAGGGTAGTAAAACAACTAAAATCTTACTTACTCTGCCCTCAGTTGAATAGCTGTAGGAGACCAGAATATGCTACCTCAAAGTACACCTTTTTGGCTAAGGATCATTTTGAGAAACAGCAGACACAGGGGAAGCTCTGAAAAGAGAGCAGAAGTCACCCTTTTGTAAGAGAAATGTTCATCTATAAAGGAAATCTCCATTTCAGGTGAGACCCTTTTTTTTTTTTGAGATGGGGTCTTTCTCTGTCACCCAGGCTAGAGTGCAGTGGCTTGATCTCTGCTCACTGCAACCTCTGCCTCCCGGTTCAAGTGATTCTCCTGCCTCAGCCTCCTGAGTAGCTGGGATTACAGACGTGTGCCACCACACCCAGATAATTTTTTTTGTTTTTAGTAGAGACAGGGTTTCAACATGTTGCTCAGGCTGGTCTCGAACTCCTGACCTTGTGATCTGCCCACCGCGGCCTCTCAAAGTGCTGGGATTACAGGCATGAGCCACCGCTGCTGGCCACAGGTGAGACCCTTTCTATATAAGAAAGAGAAAAATGTCTTTCAATCACAAGAGAATGCTAACAACGGGGAAAGCACAGACGCAAACCTGCATAACAAACCTTACCTTTATTTATCATACTTTTCTTGGTCACTATCCCATAGCTCAGTTCCCCCATATCTTTCTTTCTTTGATTTAGCTGAACATGATATTTAAGCCTGAATCCAAAACCACTTCTTCGAGATTTTTCATTCCACTGCGTATCTCCCATGTATATAGAACATATACATGGTAATAAACTTCTGCTTGTTTTTTTCTGTTTGTTTGTTTGAGAGAGAGTTTTGCCCTCATTTCCAGGCTGGAGTGCAATGCACCACAACCTCCACCTCCCGGGTTCAAGTGATTCTCCTGCCACAGCCTCTCAAGTAGCTGAAACTACAGGCGCACACCACCACGCCTGGTTAATTTTTGTATTTTTGGTAGAGACGGGGGTTTCACCATGTTGTCCAGGATGGTCTCGATCTCTTGACCTAGTGATCTGCCCGCCTCAGCCTCCCAAACTGCTGGGATTACAGGCATGAACCACTGCGCCCAGCCTTTTTTTTTTTTTTTTTTTTAAGATGGAGTTTCACTCTCATTGCCCAGGCTGGAGTGCAATGGCACAATCTTAGCTCACCGCAACCTCCGCCTCCCAGGTTCAGGCGATTCTCCCGCCTCAGCTTCCTGAGTAGCTGAGATTATAGGCATGTGCCACCAGGCCCGGCTAATTTTGTATTTTTAGTAGAGACAGGGTTTCTTCCATGTTGGTCAGGCTGCTCAAACTTCTGACCTCAGGTGATCCACCCGCTTCAGTCTCCCAAAGTGCTGGGAGTACAGGCGGGAGCCACTGTGTCTGGCAATGCTTGTTTTTTTATTATTAATCTTCTGTTACAGGGGCCCTGGACCTTAGAAGAGTGGAAGGAAAAAAAATTTTCCCCTTAAATAGATAATGTCCATTATGGAATCAAAAAAGGCAATATACGGCTGGGCACGGGGGCTCATGCCTGTAATCCTAGCACTTGGGAGGCCAGGCTGGGAGGAATCCTTAAGTCCAAAACCAGCCTGGGCAACACAGCTAGACCCTCCTTCTAAAAAACCAGGAAGGAAGGGAGGAAGGGAGGAAGGGAGGGAGGGAGGGAGGGAGGGAGGGAGGGAGGAAGGGAGGGAGACAGGGAGGGAAAGAAAGGCAAGAAACATGATTTTAAAATAAACAGTTACAGCCTTGCACAGTGGCTCACACCTGTAATCCCAGCACTTTGGGAGGCCGAGGCCGGTGGATCACGAGGTCAGGAGATCAAGACCATCCTGGCTAACACGGTGAAACCCCGTCTCTACTAAAAATACAAAAAATTAGCTGGGCATGGTGATGGGTGCCTGTAGTCCCAGCTACTCGGGAGGCTGAGGCAGGAGAATGTCCGCTTGCAGTGAGCTGAAATGGCGCCACTGCACTCCAGCCTGGGTGACAGAGCTAGACTCCGTCTCAAAAAATAATAATAAAATAATAATAATAACAAAATAAAATAAGCAGTTACGTCCCAGATGAAAAAAACTAAGTTTCCTCACAGAAGTCTCGATGGTGAGAGGGGTGCAGAGAATATATAGGGTAACTGGAGTCTCAAACCACTATTTTTTTAAATTAGCCTTTTCTTGTGAGTTCACTTGGGTCAAGAAAAAAAAAAGCCTTTGGTACTATTTGATTAAACAGCTTAAATTACATGAAGTATTACTCTGGAATGAATAACATTTGATTTAAAAGCAAACAAGTCTCCGAACTAGCCAAAGGAAACATATTGACGGTCCAGTCAGTTGTAAATCTCTGAAACTAGAAAATCCCAGTGCTCTGAGAATCTTAGCCCATTTTATGCTGATATAACAGAATACCTGAGACTGGGCAATTTACAAGGAATGGAGATTTATTTCTTACAGTTCTGGAGGCTAGAAAGTCCAAGGTCAAGGGGCTAGCATCTGGCAAGGGATTTCTTCGCTTCCTCATCCCATAGCAGAAGGCAGA
Organism: Pongo pygmaeus; assembly: GCF_028885625.2. Lineage (NCBI taxonomy): Eukaryota > Metazoa > Chordata > Mammalia > Primates > Hominidae > Pongo > Pongo pygmaeus. Next base: position 53,573,746 of record NC_072379.2, on the reverse strand, counting down.
AGAGCAAGAGAGAGCATGGGTGGTGAAGCACAGCAAACTCATGTTTTTATCAGAAACCCACTCCAGCAATAACTAATCCACTCCTGAGATAACAGCGCCTATCCACTTATAAGGGCAGAGCCGGCTGGGTGCGGGGGCTTACACCTGTAATCCCACAACTTTGGGAGGCCGAGGCGGGTGGCTCATGAGGTCAAGAGATGGAGACCATCCTGGCCAACATGGTGAAACCCTGTCTCTACTAAAAATACAAAAATCAGCTGAGCGTGGTGGTGTGCGCCTGTAGTCCCAGCCACTTGGGAGGCTGAGGCAGGAAAATTGCTTGAACCTGGGAGGCGGAAGTTGCAGTGAGCCAAGATCACACCACTGCACTCCAGTCTGGCGACAGAGTGAGACTCCATCTCAAAAAACAAACAAAAAGGGCAGAGCCCGCCTGACATAATCATATCTTAAAAGTCCTATCTCTCAACACTGTTACATTGGGTATCGTTTCAATAAATGAACTTTTTGAGACAAGAGTTTCACTCTGTTGCCCAGTCTGAAGTGCAGGCCTGATCACAGTTCATTGCAGCCTCAACCTCTCAGGCTCAAGTGATCCTTCTACCTCAGCCTACAGAGTAGCTGGGACTATAGGTGCACACCACCATACCCAGCTAATCTTATTTTTATTGTAGAGATGGGTCCTCAATATGTTGGCCAGGCTGGTCTCAAACTCCTGGGCTCAAGCAATCCGCCCACCCAGGCCTCTCAAAGTGCTGGGATTACAGGCATGAGCCACTATGCCCAGCTCTCCAACACATCAACTTCGAGGACACATTAAAACCATGGCAGAAGTAAACGTCTGGTTTTGCTAGTTTATAGGTCTATATTACTTAGCTGGTGAGGTTCCACTTTATCATTTGCAAAAGTAGGTTATAATCTCTCTGCTGTCTAGGAGCTACAAAATAAACACATAGTATTAACCACTGTGTGGCATCCTACAGCTAAATATACTGAGCGTCGGGCAGGGCCAGGCCCTGCCTGCAGTTATGCTAGAGAAAGATCTTTAAACATGTCTTCCATGGGAGAACAAGAGCACCACCCGGTGACTTGAAAAGGCCAAAATGCCCAGTAATGTGGATGCCCACAATGCAGGGTCTCCATCCTGAAACCACTGCCCTGTTAAGGTGAAAAGTCATTCAGCTCTTGGGCCACCAAAAAGTAGGCCAGACTCCACCAAAAAAATGCATTTTGTATGCAATCTCCCAGAAGTCTGATTATAAAGGATTTTAACTCCTTGAGGACTTTTCCTTACATGACCCATATAGCATAGGTAACAAAAAGTGCCTGTGACAGAAACAAAGTGTTGACTGAGTGAACATCACACTATGTCAACCCAAAGAAAAAACAGAAGGCAAAATTAATGTCAGTAGAGTTCATCTGAGCCAAATTTGAGGACTGCAAGCTGGGAGTATCTATTTAAGTTGCCTGAATATACACTCCTGGGTTGCAGCCCTCAAACTTGGCCCAAAATAAACTCTATACTTACATTAATTTAGCTTCAGTTTTTTCGTTTGGGTCAACATATGTGGCGTAGTTGGCAGAATAGGTCCCTCCCTCTACCACTGCCCAGTGTTTCTCTCTGAAAGCGGCACTTGGTACCAACATGAACTCCCATCTCTGACTTTCCTAAGGTCAGGGGATCAGGATTTTTATCTGCCAACACATGGGTCTTAAGTCGCCAATTTACTTTGGTTTGGGGCCAAGGTCTTGTTGCATTGTGACCTTTCGTTATGGAAATTGTGCTTGTTTCACCCTGGACCAACCTCTCTTGGAGTCCCTTTTCCTAATTTATGAGAGTGAATACTTCCCTCTGAAGATTAAAGGCACTTGTTCCCTCTGGCCCATTAGGGAACTCTAAATAATTAGAGACTTGGCGAGGTGCCAGGACTTTGTCCGTAACATTCAGTGGCCTTACAGGGTTTCCTCTGTGAGAACATCTGTACCCTCTCACTCTGCCAGTGAGTGTGCATAAAGGCTGGTCATCTTGCATTTGTGATTCCTCTGTGACCCTCAGGGGATTCATAGTTTCTGAGACACATAAGAGAGGAGACCTGACTCGCTGGTGACACACTGAAGTGATATACTCACAAGCGGCACATTTAGGCCCAAAACACTGCTCAGAGTCATGAATGATTCAGGTCTCTAAATTATGGGTAACAAATCATCTGGGTCTGAGGACTCCCCAAGGAGGCACCCTCCCTCGGAGACACCAGCTGGTTTTATGTGCAATACCTGCCGAGTTTCATCTTATAAGTATTCGCACACATTGGCCCACATGACTCGAGAGGACCCCAAATTATGATGGCCAATATGGGGGTCCTTTGAAATGCCTAAAGTAATTCAATTTTCTGCACAATTGGGAAAAGCTGGGTTTAGAACCAGACAAATTAAATGGGAAATCTCCTTTCTGTTTGTCCTGGCTGAAATCTGCTCATAAGAGATATAAAAAAAATTTTTTAAAGAGCTGTGTGGTCGGCCAGGCGCAGTGGCTCACGCCTGTAATCCCAGCACTTTGGGAGGCCGAGTTGGGTGGATCACGAGGTCAGGAGTTCGAGACCAGCCTGATCAACATGGTGAAACCCCATCTCTACCAAAGATACAAAAATTAGTCAGCTGTGGTGGCGCATGCCTGTAATCCCAGCTACTCTGGAGGCTGAGGCAGGAGAATCACTGGAAGCCGGGAGGCGGAGGTTGCAGTGAGCCGAAATCGTGCCACTGCACTCCAGCCTGGGTGACAGAGTGAGACTCCATCTCAAAAAAAAAAAAAAGCTCTGTGGTCAGAGTCAGCTGCTTAATTAAAGGCTGATATTTAGGCTATAATTTTTTTTTTTTTTGAGAACTAAAAAAGGCCTTTCTGCTTTTTCTCTTTTCGACCTTATTCCTGATAATATTTTTCAGTCAACTGAAACTCCTTTTAAAAAAATGTTGGAGGCCACTGTTTGCTTCCTACCTTGTTGGCATGATTTTGGTTGAGAAAAATGTAAAACTTCATTGGCCTTTTAGGAAGCTGAAAATCTCCCAAACTGGCCCCTCTAATACTTAACTCTTTCATTTCCTTCCACTTCTGCTCCTTCTCCCTTTTGCCATCTTTGGTAACACGTAGGAGACTTCTGGCACTCCTGAGACCCCTTGAGGACACGGAAAAAGGGGCCATGCCCACCCTTTTTTGGGGTCTTCAGTCTTTCTCATGGAATCTAAGAGTCATGAGTAGGCTTCTCTCAGGTCTATGGCTCTGCTCTATTTTGCACGGAGTTTCTGGATCTCTTTGGCTTTTGGAGTATGAGGTATTACTTTGTATTGTGGGGGAGAACTTGACATTTGCATGTGTGATGGCTGGCAAGTCACTGGCAAAAGCTGCAGTTTTGGAAGTGGCTGATAGCTGTTGCAGTGAATGGTCACTACTGAAGGAGGCAACTTGTTCCTTTGCCTGTTTAGATTAAAAAGGTATGCTTTGAACACTTGAAGACTCCTGTGGGAGAGGGGCTGATTGCAGAGTGGATTGATGGAGTCAGGTCACCCACCAGCCTCTGTGAAATGTCCTTGTCTTGAGGAAAACTGTGGAAAGAATTCACACTGGTTCGGTGGTATTTCCCTCTTCTTGGGGACCTGGGATTCAATGTAAAAGTAGAATCCTTGAATTTTAAAGATCTGAATGTTCTGCCTTTCAGCTGTGCCTGCTTTTCACATATTTAAATATTAGGCCCTGAAAACTGCAACTTCTTTAACCGTCCTATTCATTAAGAGGCTCCATCCTGAAGTCAGAAATCTCATTAAGAAACAATCTATCTGGCTCTCGCCTGTAATCCTAGCACTTTGGGAGGCCAAGACAGGCAGATCACTTGAGAATGGGAGTTCGAGACCAGCCTGGCCAACATGGCGAAACCCTCTCTCTACTAAAAATACAAAAATTAGCTCGGTGTGGTAGCAGGTGCCTGTAATCTCAGCTACTCAAGAGGCTGAGGCACGAGAATCTCTTTTTTTTTTTTTTTTTTTTTTGAGACGGAGTCTCGCTCTGCCACCCAGGCTGGAGTGCAGTGGCGCCATCTCGGCTCACTGCAAGCTCCGCCTCCCGGGTTCATGCCATTCTCCTGCCTCAGCCTCCCAAGCAGCTGGGACTACAGGTGTCCGCCACCACGCCCGGCTAATTTTTTGTATTTTTAGTAGAGACGGGATTTCACCACGTTAGCCAGGATGGTCTCAATCTCCTGACCTCGTGATCCACCGGCCTCGGCCTCCCAAAGTGCTGGGATTACAGGCGTGAGCCACCGCGCCCGGCAGAGAATCTCTTGAACCCGGGAGGCAGAAGTTGCAGTGAGCTGAGATAGCGCCACTGCACTCCAGCCTGGGCAAAAGAGGGAGACTCTGCCTCAAAAAAAAAAAAAAAGAAGAAGAAGAAGAAGGAACAATCTATTAAACTAAATCAGTTGCCAAAATGCAACTTCCTGACATTTAGCTGGCTACTTTGAAACTCTGTTTAAAAAAAAAAAAAGTCTTGCTCTGTTGCCCAGGCTGGAGTGCAGTGGCAGGATCTCAACTCAACACAACCTCCGCCTCCAGGTTCAAGAGATTCTCGTGCCTCAGCCTACTCAGTAGCTGGGATTACAGGCGTGCGCCACCAAGCCTGTCTAATTTTTATATTTTTAGTAGAGACAGGGTTTTGTCATGTTGGCCGGGCTGGTCTTCAGCTCCCGACCTCAAGTGATCTGCCCACCTCAGCCTCCCAAAGTGCTGGGATTAAAGGCGTGAGCCACCGGCGCCCAGCCTGAAACTCTTTATAAAAGAAATCTACCACCGGGCACAGTGGCTCAAGCCTGTAATCCCAGCACTTTGGGAGGCCAAGGCGGGTGGATCACCTGAGGTCACGAGTTCGAGGTCAGCCTGGCCAACATGGTGAAATCCCATCTCTACTAAAAATACAAAAAAATTAGCTGGGTGTGGTGGCACACACCTGTAACCCCAGCTACTTGGGAGGCTGAGGCAGGAGAATCATTTGCACCTGGGAGGCGGAGGTTGCAGTGAGTCGAGATTGTGTCAATACACTCCAGCCTGGGTGACTGAGGGACACTCCGTCACAAAAAAAATAAATAAATAAATAAGAAAAAGAAAGAAAAAGAAAAAGAAATCTACATCTATTAAAAGAAAAGAACCTCCATTTGTAAGGGCATCTCCCTCGGTGGACCTAAACCACTAGAAAATTTCAGGATGGGGAAGACATTGGCTTAAAGTTTACCTAACAAACGGTACGGTACCTCTGTTTAAAATACTTTTCCTGGTAATTTTAACCAGTTTTTAACCTATGCCTTTCTTTGTCTCAGCAAATAATTCTGTTTAGGTACAAGTTCTGTGTCTTTTAGATGTAAATTTTTTACTTTGTTTCATCTAATAGGCTTTTGAAAGTGCAAACTTAGGGTTGCCTAGCTACTAATTACTTAGGGTAGTGGAAAAGATAATCAAGAGACTGATCCTCTAAAGCGGACGATCACTAAGTGGAGGATCACTAAGTAGACGATCTAAGTGGATGATCACTTTAGACGATCATCTAAAGTGGACATAGACTATTAGAAAACTGGCTAATGAAGAATCTTATAAAAGATAAAAGATCTGCTTCTGTTTGTATGCCTATGTTTATATGTGTTACAGGCATGTGATATTTCATTACCAAAATATATGAAAAAGCTCAAATTAATTGGCACCAAAATATGCCACCCTGACATATTGATGACTCTGAGCTAAAAGAAACTGAGAACCAGCCAACACAGGAAAACTTCACCTCGCCGGCAACTGCTCCCCTTTTGTAAAGAGAAATTTACATCTTTAAAGGAAATTTCCATGAGTAAACGTATCTGTATCAGAAAGAGAGCTGCCTGGAGACAGCTTTTATCACCTGGGAGCCTAACAAAGCAACCTTTATTCATCGTGCATTTTGACCCTTCCATAATTTGTCTCCACCACGCCCCAAAAGGCCCACGCTCCTATTCCCTGGCCCTTCTTTCAGTCTCCCACTTCTGCGGCCCTCCAGTGCATGGGTATGTAAAAATAGTTTTTCTCTTGTTAATCTGTCTTATGACAATTTAATCTGTGGCCCAGCTAAAGAACCTAGAAGGGTAGAAGGAAGCCATATTTCCCTACCCCACCTTTGAGTCTTCTTTACACCACACTCTCCCGGGTCATCTGGACCCTCCTTGAACTGGAGCCACGGGAGCGCAAGGCCTCCCAAGTCAGAGCCCGAATTCCACGTGGTGCCAAGCGGCAGCCTGAATGCCCACCCTGGACCCTGGTGTAAAAAAAAAAAAAAAAAAAAAAAATTCCCTCCAACCTGGAAAGAACAAGTCCGCCTTTGTTCTACCTGGCAGCGCCGTGGCCAGTCCCCGCTGCCCATTCTCTCTTCTTCCCGGCCTCGCCACACCAACACTGCAGGACCCGTGTCCTCGTCCCTTCTCCATAGCAGAGGATGAAAAGAACGGGGTTTCTCCATGTCGCAGTGGCCCAGGGAACTCAGGGGTGGAGCGCGGGGGCAGCGTGCTCGGTTGAACTTGCCTCTTCGGTTCACAAATGTCAAGCGAGCGCCAACAACTCTTGGCTCGCCCAAAAGAGGCGACGCCCACACCAAAGCCGGGGCGAGGAGGGCAAGCCGCTGCCGCCTCCCCGGGCCGAGGCCCTCCTCCACCCGCGCCGCGGCCTCCAGGGCCCCTCCGTGGCCGGGCGGGCCTCGCTCCCCACCCAGTGAGGACTAGAAGTCCCGTCGCAGGCACTAGGTTCCTCACAGGCCCGCACCCCTGTCTGCTCCTGGGGGCTTGGAGGACCCGGCCCAGCGCCCACCACGGCGCCCGGCGCCCCGGTTCCCAGAAGACGGGCGGCGCGCGGACTGCGGCTCAGACGGCCGCTCGAGACTCACAAGGACTCCAGGTGCTTGAGCTGCTGCAGCTGCTGGGCGTCGTGCCGCCGCCGCTTCTGCTCCCAGGCCCGCTGCAGCTCCTGATCCGGCGGCTCTTGCGGCCACCACGCGCCCTCAGGCCCCGCATCCTCGCGCCCCGGCCAGGACGACATCGCGGCACCTGCGGAGCGGCTCTGGCTGCGGCCAAGAGGGCACTTCCTCCGCGCGGCGTCCCTTCCCGCCGTCGCCCCGCGACTCGCCCGGGAGGGGACCCGAAGTCCCGGTCTCGGCCGCCAGATCCCCGCCTCCCCGCGGCCGGCCCCAAGTCGGTGCGCAGAGCGCCATAGCCCAGCCGCCAGCCCCACGCTGCCGGTGGGCGGGGAGCGCCCCCTGGCGGCGGCTGGAACCGAGGCGGGGCGGGGCCCTGGTTGGGAGCCTGGGGGAGCTTCCAGGAGCTTCAGGGTTCCCACCGGGCCACACTCATCTCCCTGCCCCTTTGAGGTTCCCGACCAAGGCAAGGGGTCTTGTGCAAGTCATGTTTGTAGATCCCCAGTGACCAGACACACGGGAGCTGCTCATTACATAGTAGTAGGATTCAGCCATTTTTGGAAGAAAGCAATACTCTGCATATAAATTCTCCAATTTTCAGATCATATGATCCGTGCTTAAAACATAGTCAATGTATATTGTATTTAGCAAGGTATAGGTTCTGGAGATGAAAATAAAAGCTACCATACACAGCACTTGTTATGTACCAATCAGCTAAACCCTTAATAAGAATGTCTTTAATCTTAAACTTAAGTGTTATTACCACCCTCATAGTGATCTACACATTCAGTGCAATCCCTGGCAAAATCCCACTGACTTTTATTTTTGCAGAAATAGAAAAGCCAATCCTAAAATTGGTATGGAATCTAAACGGACACCTTCCCTGGGCCTCTTACTTGTTTTGCAGCAAGTAGGTGCAAGTAGGTTAATGTGGCATATTACTTTTATTGATTTGTGTGTGTTGAACCATCGTTGCATTCCAGGAATCAATTCCATTTGGTCATAGTGCATTACCCTGTTAATAAGGTATTCAACCTGTTTTCCTACCATTTTGTTGAGAATTTTTGCATTAATATTGATAAGTGATTTGGGGGTGTAGTTTTCTTATAATGTCTTTGGCTTTGTATCAGGGTAATGCTAGCATCAAAATTAGTTAGGAAGTTTTCCTTTCTCTTTAATTTTTTTGGAAAAGATTGAAAAGAATTGGTGTTAGTTCTTTCTTTTTTTTTTTTTTTTTTTATTTAAGACAGAGTCTCGCTCTGTTGCCCAGGCTGGAGTGCAGTGGCGCGATCTCGGCTCACTGCAAGCTCTGCCCCCTGGGTTCACACCATTCTCTTGCCTCAGCCTCCTGAGTAGCTGAGACCACAGGCGCCCACCACCGCGCGCAGCCAATTTTTTGTATTTTTAGTAGAGACGGGGTTCACTGTTGTCTCGATCTCCTGACCTTGTGATCCACCTGTCTTGTCCTCCCAAAGTGCTGGGATTACAGGCGTGAGCCACTGCGCTCAGCCGAATTGGTGTTAGTTCTTTAAATGTTTGGTAGAATTCACCAGTGAAGCAATTAGGTCCAGAGCTTTTCTTTGGTGGTAGATTTTATTTTTTATTTATTTTTAGAGACTTGCTAAAGTGGCTCACGCCTGTAATCCCAACACTTTGGGAGGCCGAGGCAGGCAGATCACCTGAGGTCAGGAGTTCGAGACCAGCCTGACCAACATGGAGAAACCCCGTCTCCACTAAAAATGCAAAAAATTAGCCAGGCGTAGTGGCACATGCCTGTAATTTCCAGCCACTCGGGAGGCTGAGGTAGGAGAATCACTTGAACTCGGGAGGCAGAGGTTGCGGTGAGCCAAGATTGCACCATTGCACTCCAGCCTGGGCAACAAGAGTGAAACTCCATCTAAAAAAAGAAAGGAAGAAAGAAAAAAGGCAATAACTACAGTTACAATCCATTGTTACAATACTAGGTTTTATGATCACCCGACTATTTATCTTTATTAAGATCCTTATTTCTTCATATAGCTTCTACTTACTGTCTAGTGTTCTTTTATTTCTTCTTTTTTAAAATTTATTTTTGTCTTGTTTTTCTGAGAAAATATCACTCTATCACCCAGGTTGGAGTGCAGTGGCTCAATCTTGGCTCACTGCAACCTCCACCCCCAGGGTTCAAGCGATTCTTGTGCCTCAGCCTCCCAAGTAGCTGGAATTACAGGCATATGCCACCACGCCCAGCTAATTTTTGTATTTTAAGTAGAGACGGGGTTTCACCACATTGGCCAGGCTGTTCTCGAACTCCTGACCTGAAGAGATCCACCTACCTCGGCCTCCCAAAGTGCTGGGAATACAAGCATGAGCCACCATGCCTAGCCTAGTGTTCTTTTATTTCAGCCTGTGGAACTCCCTTGAGCATTTCTTTCAGGGCTTGTCTAGTGGTAATAAACTTCTTTGGCTTTTGTTTATCTTGAAATGTCTCAATTTGTCCCTAATTTTTGAAGGACAGACTTGCTCGATATAGGACGTATGGTTGATGGTTATTTCTTTTAGCAATTTGAATATATTAGCCATGTGCCTTCTGGCCTCTAAAGTCTCTGATGAGAAATCTGCACATAATCTAATTATGGATCCCTTGTCAGATGAGTTGCTTCTCTCTTTCTGCTTTAAAGATACTCTCTTTGTCTTTGTCTTTCAAAAGTTTGACTATAATGTGTCTTGTTGTGAGTCTCTTTGAGTTCATCTTAATTGGAATTTGTTGAATTCTTGGATTTTTATATTCATGGATTTCATCAAATTTGAGAAGTTTTGGCCATTATTTATTTAAATAGTCTCTGTGCCCCTTTCTATTTCTTTCCTCATTCCTGGACTCCCATGATGCATAAATTGGTTCACTTCATAATGTCTCATTGGTCCCTTAGGCTCTGTTCACTTTTCCTTCCCTTTTAAGTTAATTTTTGTTGTTGTTGTTGTTAGAAATGAAGTCTCACTATGTTGCCCAGGCCGATCCTCAAGCAATCCTCCTGCCTCCTGAGTAACTGGAATTACAGTGTATTACAGGGATAGATCATGGCCAATTGAATGGAGATAGTCCATAAGAGCTGGCCAATTTTATGATTATTGGAAGACTTGCATCAGGATAAATAGCTGCTTTTTTTCCCTTTTAGAACATGATTCTTCTTGGATAATACGTTCACATTAATTTTCTATGAAGTGCCACTGTTTCTGAAATTCTTTTATGATTCAATATACACCAACAGCATTCTCTATTTTCCCATCTTCTATGCCATGTTTCTATGTTGTTTGAGGTATGCAGAAATCCATTTCACATGCACTCATATACAGACCACAAATTTAGTGGAGACAGTATCACTGAACAGCAACACCATTGCATAAGTGTCTTTGTTGTTGTTGTAGACAGGGGATCTCACTATGTTGCCCAGACTGGTCTCAAACTCTTGACCTCAGGTGATCCTCCTACCTTGGTCTCCCAAAGCAATGGAATTACATGAGCCACCATGCCTGGTCACATAAGTGTCTTTTTATTCTTCCATACACATAATTATTTTTGAACCAGTGAGAAATGTATCTGGCTTCTTCAGACAAACAAAGCTTTAATTAAAAAAAAAAAAAACTCCTGGAATGTCATCAGCCAGAAGGAATAACAATGCAGGAAAATGATGTGGTTTTGTTGTTGTTGTTTGATTTTTTGTTGTTGTTGTAGTTTGTTTTTTTCTTTTTTGAGATGGAGTCTCACTCTGTTGCCCAGGCTGGAATGCAGTGGCATGATCTTGGCTCACTGCAATCTCCGCCTCCCAGGTTCAAGCGATTCTCCTGCCTCAGCTGGGATTACAGACGTGTACCACCACAACTGGCTAATTTTTGTGTTTTTAGTAGAGACAGGGTTTCACCATGTTGACCAGGCTGATCTTGAACTCCTGACACCAGGTTATCTGCCCACCTCGGCCTCCCACAGTGCTGGCATCACAGATGTAAGCCACCATGCCTGGCTTTTTTTTTTTTTTTTTTTTTTGAGACAGAGTCTCACTCTGTTACCCAGGTTGGAGTACAGTAGCACAATCTCAGCTCACTGCAACCTCTGCCTCCTGGCTTCAAGTGGTTCTCATGCCTCAGCCTCCTGAGTAGCTAGTACTACAGGCACACACCACAACTCCTGGCTAATTTTTGTATTTTTAATAGAGATGGGGTTTTGCCATGTTGGCTAGGCTGGTCTCCAACTCCTGACCTCAATTGATCTGCCTACCTCGGCCTCCCAAAGTGCTGGGATTATAGGTGTGAGCCACAGCACCTGGCCCTCTTTTTATATTTTTATATTTTCTATATGTTTTATATTTTTATATTCCTTAAAAAGGTGTTCAATTAGATAGTAATTTTAGCTATGCCAAGGCTGGAGTGCAAAGGCACAATCGCACTTCATTCCAGCTTTGAATGTCTGGGCTCAAGCAATCCTCCTTTCTCAGCCTCCCCAAGTGCTAGGATTATAGGCATGAACCCTTTTATTTAATTCCTTTAGGGTAAAAGAAAAGAAAGAAATTGTCCAGCCATAATCAGTGACCTTAGAGTCAGCAAGCAAGTAGTCTAAAAATGTTAAGATGTAATTTTGTGCTGAAACTAATTGAGTCAGGTTTCTCTCACTTGCAACTGAAAGAGTTTTGACTGATTCAAATATTTGCCTTGTTAGATATATAACAACAGTGATTTATTTTCTCACCAAGAAGACCCAGGGATCAATATTTCCACTTAAGCAACTATGAGTCAAGGCTCTTTTGAAAATTGCAATGGAACAAAATCCAAATCAAACTGTTTTAAGGAAAAAAAAAAAGGAATTTATTGGCTCACATATGTGAAATGTCCACAGGTGAAGCTTCAGGAATGACTGTATCTAGGTGCTGAAATTATACAGTCAGCACTTTCTCCCTCTCTCAGTCTCAACTTCCTTTGTATTGATTTATTCTCATGTAGGTTCTCTCATTGTAGTGGCAAAGATGGACACTAGAAGGCATAGATGGCCACCAATTTAGCAGCTTCCACTGAAAGAAATCTTACTTCCAAAAAACTTAAACTACACTCATTGACTCAGCAAGCATCATGTAGCTCTGAAGGAAAAAAATCACTGTGGTCAGAGAGATGTGGTGCTCTTTATAGCAGCAGTAGGCAGACAAATGCCTAGGCAGATAGGGGCGGGTCCCTGGAGAAACCCCACCTCCAAGCTGAAGACAGTGTAAAACCTGAAAGCCAAGCAACAAGTCAAATCCACGGATGAGATTGAGAACCTGTCTTCCCATTTGACATGCTTTCCTCTGATTGATTCTCCACCCTTCACCTATTTTACATATACCTACCCTTTCCTAATTGGTTTTCTACACTGCCATACCCACCTTTGAAGGGTGCCTTTGCTTTAGCCTTTCTTTGCATACTCACAAACCAATCAGCATGCACTTCCCTATTCTGAGCTCATAAAAGCCCCAGACAGCCACACTGAGAGAGAAACCAACCGACGGGGGAGGGGGGTGAGCGGGAGACCACCTCTGCATCCCCTCTCTGCTGAGAGCTATTCCATTTCTCAATAAAGTTCTTCTCCACCCTCCTCACCCTTCAATTGTCAGTGTATCCTCATTCTTCTTGGACATGGGACAGGAGCTTAGGAACCACTGAATGTGTGTACATGCTATAACACAGGAAAGCTGGGTCACACCTGGCCCAGCCACGGACTGAGCCAATGCGCAAGCCAGACTTGGCTCAGGCAGACTGAGTAGGCAGGGCACCTCCTGCAGCAGGTAGCATGCCTGAGCAAGGCCCAAGGTGGCAGTGGCACTGGCTGGAGGTCCCTGGCTGGCAAAATGACTGAGAAAAATCCTGCATCACTCTGGCCTAGCCTAGGTTACATGCCTGCCATAATTACCAGGGGTAGAATCAGCTTTACCCCAGTCATGTAGACTGACAGTGGGGAAGGGGTAGTTCTGGAAACCAAAATCAATATGCTATGACTTAAACAGAGAGAGGCAGAGAGAGAGAGACAGAGACAGAGAGACAGAGAGAGAGAGAAAGACAGGGGATGCTGGGATGCTGGGTAGGAAATGTGCAGTTCAATAATCTGACAGGATCCCCCAATACCACCTCCTGGGCTGCATTCTAGTCATCTCTTCTTGATAATTATGTTCACCTAAAAGAAAGAAGCTGAGGCAAAATTAATATAAGTTAGAGAGTTTATTTGGGCCAAGCTTGAGGATTGCAACCTGGGAGCATAGATTCAAGTTGTCCTGCATATGCACTCTGATTAGCAGCAGTTGAAAGTGGATTTTTTTTTTTTTTTTTTTTGAGACAAGATCTCGCTCTGTTGTCCAGGCTGGTGTGCAATGGTGTGATCATGGTTCACTGCAGTCTCAAACCTCCTGGGCTCAAGCAATTCTCCTGCCTCAGTCTCCCATGTAGCTGGGACCACAGGTATGTGCCACCATTCCCGGCTAATTTTTTAATATTTTGTAGAGATGGAGTCCCCCTATTTTGCTGGCCTCAAACTCCTGACCTCAAAGAATCCTCCTGCCTTAGCCTCCCAAAGTACTGGGATTACAGGCGGAAGCCCCCACAACCAGCCAAAAGTGGATTTTCGAAAGTAAAAAGGCAGGGGCAGGTAGTAGGCTGATACAAAGTTGTTTGTCAGGAATTCTCACTGGCTTACAAAATTAACATTGATTAGTGATTAGCTATACATTGTTAAACTATAGGGTGTGGGTTATAGTGTCCTGTGTGACATTATTAGGTTAATTTATTGCTACTTGTTGCAAGAGCAAGTAGTTTCTTTTTTCTTTTCTTTCTTTTTTTTTTTTTTTTGAGATGGCATCTTGCTCAAAAGAAAAAGAAATTTATTACTCACATTTTGAAGCTTTTGGGGAGAGCAGGTCAGGTGCCTCAGCCCGTCCAAAAATGGCTTAGACAAAGCAAAAGCAAGTGGCTCTGGGACTACTGCAGTTAGGGGTGGAACCTGGGTGAGCATTCCTGCACAAGGGCCTAGGTTTTGTGTGGCTTGAACTTCCCCCTACAGTGCCAAGGGAAGGAGTGCATGGGCTTTCTATTGGCTCACTCACATGTGGGGCAGAGGGAACCATGGAAGTGGAGCTTGAAAGTTTTCAGTGGTAGAACACCAAAAATGCAGTCAGATTCTTCATTATATGGGGTCACCTCTCAAATCCAGCCCAGTTTTCTGATACCAAGAGATTCGATGCAATAATATCCCGTCCATTAACCAATGGATGGTTATGGAATTATTTCCCTGGTAATTATAACTTTAAAGCATTTTTTTAACCCATCATCCTTTAGTTTATGCCTGTTTCATCTGGAAGGATGTGCAGGCACAGTCCATTTCCAGAGAGAGAGTAAAGTGATTGTTAGCCAACCATAAACACATACGGAGGCACCCTTCACTTTGTACTGTGGCACCTAGCCCACGCAAGTGAGGAACACCTCTGTTTGTACTCTCTCGCTGTCGTATTCTCCTGTCCTTGAGCCCCTCGGTTTGTTTTTTAGTTTGTTCTTCTGCCCGTCCTAAGATACCAGATTCATTCTTGAGGCCAGCCAGGCGGCCTTGGTGTTGACCCAATAGTGGTGGGGCAGTTGCACCTGATCCTTAGCCTGTGTTACTGGACAGGTGTCAAACCTTTAAAGTAAAAACAAAATCCTAAACCCTGGCTGGGCCTTCTGCCTCATGCCTATAATGCTAGCAATTTGAGAGGTTGAAGTGGAAGGATCTCTTGAGCCCAGGAGTTGGAGACCAGCCTAGGCAACATAGTGAGATCTTATCTCTACTAACAATTTTTTTTAAAAAAATTAGCTGGGTATTAACTTTGAAGTTTACTGCTTTTGGTCAAAATACACTCTTCAGCTAATGCGCTCTTCCAGCTGGTTGTCTTGTTGCCTGCCCTGTGTTGTAAAATGAGGGTCCCTTACTGCATTATCAAGGCAAAGGCAAGACTGGGACGTCTAGTCCACCAGAAGACCTGCACCACTGTCGCCTTCACACAGGTGAACTCAGAAGACAAAGGCACTTTGGCTAAGCTGGTGGAAGCTATCAGGACCAATTACAATGACAGACATGATGAGATCTGCCATCGCTGGGGCGGCAATGTCCTGGGTCCCAAGTCTGTGGCTCGCATCACCAAGCTTGAAAAGGCAAAGGCTAAAGAACTTGCCACTAAACTGGGTTAAATGTACACAGTTGAGCTTTTTGTACATAAAAATAATTAAAATAATACAAATTTTACTTAAAAAAAATTAGTTGGGCATGGTGGTGCACGCCTTTAGTCCCAGCTTCTTGGGAGGCTGAGGTGGGAGGATCACTTGAGCCCAGGAGGTTTGAGACTGCAGTGAGCCATGATCACACCACTGCACTCCAGCCTGGACAACAGAGTGAGACCTTGTCTCAAAAAAAAAAAAAATTCCCAACCCCCATCAAGTAACTGAACGGACCAAATCTTGGCCAAGTGGACCCCAGAGTAAGTTTGAAAACTAAGTTCTTGGCTGGGCATGGTGACTCACACCTGGAATCCCAGCATTTTCGGAGGCCAAGGCAGGAAGATCTCTTGAGGCCAGGAATTCAAGACCAGCCTGGGCAACATAGTGAGACCTCATCTTTACAAAAAAAATTTTTTAATTAGCTGGGCTAGCTGGGCGTGGTGGCTCACGCCTATAATCCCAGCACTTTGGGAGGCTGAGGTGGGCAGATCGCGACGTCAAGAGGTTGAGACCATCCTGGCCAACACAGTGAAACCGCATCTCTACTAAAAATACAAAAATTAGCCAGGCGTGGTGGTGCACGCCTGTAGTCCCAGCTACTCGGGAGGCTGAGGCAGGAGAATCGCTTGAACCCAGGAGTTGGAGGTTGCAGTGAGCCAAGATCGCGCCACTGCACTCCAGCCAGGTGACAGAGCAAGACTCCATCTCAAAAATAAATAAATAAATAAATTAGCTGGGCTTGGTGGTGTACACCTGTATCCCAGCTGTTTGGGAGGCTGAGGTGGGAAGATCACTTGACCCTGAGAGGTCAGGTCTGCAGTGAGCCACGATTATGCCACTGCACTCCAGCCTGGGCAGACAGGATGCAGACCAGGCACACCTCCTTATACGCCCTCCCTCACTAACTATGATTAAACTTTTTCCCTAAGGGCTTAGAAGAAACCAGCTCTTACAAAAGATTCCACTGCTGATGTCAACCAATGGGGATGCTGCCCCTTCTTTTTTGACCTGTTAAGAGACCCAGTAGGGTTTTCACCTCCTCTGCTTCACATTTTGACATCAGAGGGCCAAAAATCCCACCTTCAGATCATGCCAACCTGGCCATTCTTTTATTCACGGAACCCATGAAGGGGCATGAAGCTCGGTGTTTTTCCTTTCATAAATATTCATGACTCCTCCTATGGCTTATTGAATATGTATAGTTGGCCGCACTGTCCAGCATACATTCCTGTTCCCTTTGTCCCTCCCTCAAAGTGTCTGTTTCTGGCTTCTGGCAGGAGGCTGTGCTTCGCAGCCTGTCAGAATGGCCACCTGCAAAGCTGCAACCCTTTCTGAGAAATAAAGCTCTCCTTTGCAGATTTATGAACTGCCTCATTCTTCAGTTGACAATGTATCCCAGTGAAAAGATGGATGAAGACATAGATAGTGGTGGCTCATGCCTGTAATCCCAGCACTTTGGGAGGCCAAGGTTTCAGGATCGCGTGAGCCCAGGAGTTCAAGACCAGCCTGGGCAACATAATGAGACACCATCTCTACAAAAAATGCAAAAATTAGCTGAGCATGGTGGCACGAACCTGTAGTCCTAGCTACCTGGGATGCTGAGGTGGGAGGGTCACTTGAGCCCAGGAAGTCACAGCTGCAGTGAGCCATGATCGCACCACTGCACTCCAGCCTGAGCAACAGTGTGAGACCCTGTTTTTTATTTATTTTTTTTTATTTATTTATTTTTTAAAGACATAGATAGGTAGCTAGAGTAATACAGAGATGAAAGGGAGAGTATTCACACGCTTCTTAAAATAGAAATTACTAAATTTTATTTTACTTAAAGTTAACAGAAAATGACATATTTGTGAAATTAAAGAATTTTTTTTTTACTACTAGAGATATTAATTCCCAAAAGAGTCATTTAACATTAAGAAAAATGATTATGTTATAAAAACTACTAAATGGGCATATTTCACAGCACACACACAGACATACACACACAGCCACACACACACAACTCTAAGAGTGATTCTGTGTTTTCTAGGGGAGAAAATATAATTTATTTTCTTTCCCTCATAGGTTCTTAGGTGAAATAGCCTCCTAAAAATAAAAGTCAGCAGAAGTTTGGCTGGGCACTGTGGCTCATGCCTGTAATCCTAGCAATTTGGGAGGCTGAGACGGGTGAATCACCTGAGGTCAGGAGATTTGAGACCAGACTGGACAACATGGTGAAACCCCATCTCTACTAAAAATACAGAAAGTAGCCAGGTGTGGTGGCAGGCGCCTGTAATCCCAGCTACTCAAGAGGCTGAGGCAGGAGAATCGCTTGGACCTGGGAGGCAGAGGTTGCAGTGAGCCAAGATCGTGCCTCTGCACTCCAGACTGGGCAACAGAGCAAGACTCCATCTCAAAAAAAAAAAAGTGTATTGAGTCATTGCTGTACCCATCATGCAGGAAAGGCTTCTCAGTTCAAATGGATTTCTTTCTCAAGGCAGTGGCTTAGGGGCCTTGCTTAAATAGTATTTTAACAAAGACTCATAAATCCTATAGTGACAAGAGAGCATCTTCAGGTTTCCAAAAGGTGGGAAAATGTCGGAAGGTAAATCTATGGGAAGAGTAAAGTCTATGGCGCTTTTGTCTATGAGCTTATAAGCAAACCCTGCAAATCCTATCTTTAGGTGGGAAAGGCAGAGAGGAGGCAGCACGACCTTTTGTCTTTGTAAATTGCTGTCCTGCCATCAGGCAAGCAGAGGGAAGGGTAGAGTGTCCCCTGCCCTTTAATCTTCTTCAGCTCCACAATCCCTAGTATATTACAGAAGAATATTTTGGTTTCTTTCAGTTTTAACCACATACTTCCATTTTGAAAGCATCCATTGATATCCTGATCCATGGTAAAACTTTCTCTTTGGTAGACTGCTGCAGATATCCAATTCCAAGAATGTCTGTGAGGGCATCATCACTGTTACACTCTCTCCCACTACACCCTTTTGCTGACCTCTTTATTATTATTGCTTAGAATTCTTTTCCTTTTTTGGCTTACGGCTGTGATGTGGCTGGAAGGTGCACTCTCTTAGAAGAGGAGAAGGATAGCTTGGGACTTAAGTCTCATAAGGCCAGTATCATACATATTGTATTAGTCTATTCTCATGCTGCTATGAAGAAATACCCAAGACTGGGCAATTTATAAAGGAAAGAAGTTTAATTGGCTCACAGTTCCACAGGGCTAGGGAGGCCTCAGGAAACTTACAATCATGGGAGAAAGGGAAGCAAACATGTCCTTCTTCACATGGAGGCAGCAAGGAGAAGTGCTGAGCAATGAGGGGAAAGCCCCTTATAAAACCATCAGATCTGGTGAGAACTCACTCACTATCATCAGAACAGCATGGAGGTAAAAACCCTCATGATTCAATTACCTCCCACCAGGTCCCTCCCACCACACGTGGGGATTATGGGAACTACAATTCAAGATGAGATTTGGGTGGGGACACAGCCAAAGCATATCACCAAACCATATCATATTCAGCAGGTTTGAGGGAAATGCTATACATATTTATAAGGGGATTGGGTAAACACATATGTCACATACATCCCACATTTACTTTGAGACTGAGTTTTAGCATTAAAACGAGATGGAATTTGGCTCTTTACAACAAATTTGGCTCTTTACAACAAAAAGTGAACTACAGGATACACAGACAGTTTGTGCAAATCCTCTATAAGCTGCTGAAACTGGCCAAAGGACTGCAGTAGCTTATCAGAAAAGAATGTTTGTGAGGCCCGTCCTTTGTCCAATCGGAGTTGTAGTGGTCTGGGTTGTAAATCAGGATTGATAGCTCCTATTGTTAGGGAGTTTAGCCAAAGGAATTTAGACATTTGCCATGCCAGCCAGGCCCTGAACCCTCTGCCCGTAGGTAACTTCATTTCCTGAAGCTTTGAGTGCAACCTAGTTGATAAAGTGGTGTCTATTTTGGTCTCTCAGATCACACACTTTCTCTTTTCTTTCCTTTTTTTTTTTTTTTTTTTTTTTGAGATTACTCAGGGATTACAGGCCTAAGCCACCACACCTGGCTTCAGATCATACTTTCTTCCATGCCATTAATTTGCTTTCAGCCTTGTTTAGTCTGTTTCTTGTTGCATCTAGTTAATTTATTACATTTGTAATGTGGAGAAATATGAGTCAGTACAAAGAAGTAAGAAAGTAAGAAAAAGTAGAAATCAAAACCAAAAAAGCAGAACAAAGAGAAAGTTCAAAATGATGACTATCTTCTGTCTGTGTAGAAAAGACTGTGAAGTAGGGTACACCTCCATAAGAGAAGTCACAGGGAGCCACATCTACCCACCCATATTTATGTCCTTTGACTTGCTTTTTTCTTCTTCTTTTATGTTTATTCCTCCTCCGCAAATAAGTCACTGCACTCAGGAGAGAGACCGTTGGATAGAAGGGGGGAACAGGTGTTATTCCTCTGGTGATCTTGGACATCAGATTATTTTTTTGCAACCTACAAAACTATAAAGTGAAGTTTTGGCAGTTCCTCAGAAAGTTACCAGTGGAATTTCTTTCTTTCTTTCTTTTTTTTTTTTAAACAAGTTTATTTAAACAACAAGACGTTTGACTTGAAGGGAAAACTATCTAGGATTCTTTTTTGTTTTAGAGTAATTTATCCCTACTTAAAGACAGATTGCCCTACATGTAACAGCTATGTACAAAAAAGTTATAAAATTGTCCTTGGTTTTACAATGATAAATGAAAAACATTAAAATTCTGCAATTGAACAAGGTATGCAAGGATTTTTATGTTGTTGTTGTTGTTAAAACAGTGAGAGCAAAATAACTTACTGGAATATAAAGATAAGAGCTGAATGAGCATGCCACTAATGGAGAAAGGGGGTATTTTCACAGAATCAGTATCTTTCCCCATCCCGTCTCCACTTGATGTCAATCAAAACATACCATTGGCTGTTTAGTTTAAAAAAAAATGCAATATGCTTGTGCACATATACCAGCTACTTTATGTACAATAAAGGAATGGGGAAGGGGGAAATGAAAGAATAGAGAAAACTATATGGTAGTAGTCAGGATGTAGTGGAACCAAATTGCAGTTTTCTAATTGAGAATGTAATCTTGGTCTTTAAAGAACAGAGTTCTGGAGTAAAGAACCAGGTTCCCTTTTCAGTAGACACCTCCCCGTCTGCTGTTGGAACACATCAATTGTATCTTCAGCCTCCATTTCCAGCTGTGCAGGTGTGTCTGTTTCATTGATTGGTTGCCCGTCTAATCGGAATCTGATCTGCCCGATTGACAATCCCTGTTGTTCACAATAGGCTTTCATTAATTTACTAAGTGGTGTATGCCTCTTAATCTTAAACTGCACCACAGAACCATCCTGCCCCGCCACCTTCAAATTAATATGATCGTTATTCTCAGACTTGACTCCTTCCTTGGGCTTTGCGTCGGCCATGGCAAGCGCTGGAGTCTCCTCAGCTGCAGCTTCACAAAAGAGGTACCAGGTCCGCACCAAACGAGCACACAAGCAGCACCAGGAGCGGCAGAAGAAGGAGGCAGCGGTGGACGAGGATAGAGCTACCAGTGGGGTTTCATATGATCCAGAAATTCCATTCCTAGATAGTGTCAGTTCTTTTTTTTTTTTTTTTTTGAGATGGAGTCTAGCTCTGTTGCTCAGGCTGGAGTGCAGTGGTGGGATCTTAGCTGATGGTAACCTCGCCTCTCAGGTTCTAACAATTCTCCTGCCTCAGCCTCCCAAGTAGCTGAGACTGCAGGTGTGTGCCACCACAGCCGTCTAATTTTTGTATTTTTAATAGAGAAGGGGTTTCACCATGTTGGCCAGGCTGGTCTTTAACTCCTGATCTCAGGAGATCCACCTGCCTCAGCCTCCCAAAGTGCTGGGATTACAGGTGTGAGCCACTGCGCCCGGCCCCATACTGTCAGTTCTCATTATATGTAGTAATTATGTTATAAAGTCCCAGCAAATACTGAACTAGCAAACACTGAACCATTGCTTTTAGGAGAAATTCTGGGTTAGGTTTCTGCAAGGCTTTGGTCACAATATTCTCTCAACTGATCAATACATAATCTTGTTTTATGTGTGTTTCTGTTTAAAGACAGTTTATTGGCTGGCTGGCGCCTGTAATCCCAGCATTTTGGGAGGCTGAGGCGGGCAGATCACGAGGTCAGGAGATCGAAACCATCCTGGGTAACACGGTGAAACCCCATCTCTACTAAAAATACAAAAAATTAGCTGGGTGTGGTGGCGGGCGCCTGTAGTCCCAGCTACTCGGGAGGCTGAGGCAGGAGAATGGCATGAACCCGGGAGGCAGAGCTTGCAGTAAGCCGAGATCCTGCCACTGCACTCCAGCCTGGGTGACAGAGCCAGACTCCGTCTCAAAAAAAAAGTTTATTTAGGCTAACAGCTCTCGGGCCTGAGTGAAGCTTATCTAACACATATTTTTTCTCATCATCAGGGTTCGCTTGTTCTTAAGAACACAAGACAGCCCTTCAGCACTATGCTTAGGGCCACTTAGAAGAGCAAAATCACCAACAAAAAGCACAAAAATGCAAAAATCATGGCACTAAATGTACTGTGAAAAGCACACTTGTGTACAGTATGAGAGCTGAAACAAAGGCAGATCTTTCTTGACCTCGGCTGAAAATATGGACCATTTTTTTCTTTTTTCTTTTTTAAAAAATTGAGGTATAATTTTAAAGTGAAATGCATAGATCTTAACTGAGTATTTTGATGAGTTTTTTTCCTTTTGTTTTTTTTTTTTTTAGAGACAGGGTTTCACTGTATCACCCAGGCTGGTCTTGAACTGCTGGGCTCAAACAATCCTCCTGCCTCAGCCTCTTCAGTAGCTGGGACTACAGACACAAGACACTATCCCTGGCTCCACAAACTTTCCTACTCAATTATTTTTTTCATACAAATATCCACAAAATGTAAAAATGCCAGATGTGGCCAGGAATGGTGGCTCACTCCTGTAATCCCAGCACTTTGGGAGGCCAAGACTGGCGGATCACGAGATCAGGAGATTGAGACCATCCTGGCCAACATGGTGAAATCCCGTCTCTACTAAAAATACAAAAAGTTAGCTGGGCATGGTGGCACACGCCTGTAGTCCAAGCTACTTGGGAGGCTGAGGCATGAGAATCACTTGAACCAGGTAGGCGGAGGTTGCAGTGAGTTGAGATCACACCACTGCACTCCAGCCTGGGCGACAGAGTGAGACTGCATCTCAAACAAAAAAACAAAAACAAAACAAAACAAAAAATGCCAGAGGTACTGATTTTGAGGTTATAAATAAACTGTAGCAAGTAGGCTAATTTGCAAATAGGGTATCTTTGAACAAGGATCAACTCTATCCTCATTTTACAAGAAACGAACATATGTGACCACACAAAAACTTGCTCACAAATACTCATAGTAGCATTATTCACAATAACCAAAAAGTGGAAAAATCCAAATGTCCTTCAACTGACACACTGAGTAAATATAAAAAATAATAAATATTTTAAAATTTAAAAATACTATTAATATTCTAAATATATTCTTCCAGGTTTTTATGAATACTTAGAATTTTATTTCTAAAAATATCATGATGTAAATACTGTTTGGAAGCCAGCATCTTCACATAATATATCATCTAATATATTGTATCTTTGCTTATCATTACATAGTCTTATAAAAACATCATTTTGATGTCCATTAAACACCCTTTTTCTTACTTAAGAAGTTTGTTACAGATGCTTAGAATATTTGAAATGTATTAAAAAATTTACAAGAGACTTGTCTTAGTGGAGCACAGTGACTCACGCCTGTAATCCCAGCACTTTGGGAGGCAAAGGTAGTAGGATTCCTTGAGCCCAGGAGTTCAAGACAAGCTTGGGCAACATACGGAGACCCTGTCTCTACAAATAATTTTTTTTTTTTTTTTTTGAGACGGAGTCTCGCTCTGTGCCCCAGGCTGGAGTGCAGTGGCGCGATCTCGGCTCACTGCAAACTCCGCCTCCCAGGTTCAGGCCATTCTCCTGCCTCAGCCTCCCGAGTAGGTGGGACTACAGGCGCCGGCCACCACGCCTGGCTAATTTTTTGTATTTTTAGTAGAGATAGGGTTTCACCGTGTTAGCCAGGATGGTCTGGATCTCCTGACCTCGTGATCCACCCGCCTCGGCCTCCCAAAGCGCTGGGATTACAGGCGTGAGCCACTGCGCCCGGCCCAAATAATTTTTAAAAAATTAGCCGGGCACGGTGGCTCACGCCTGTAATTTAAGCACTTAGGGAAGCCGAGGCAGGTGGATCACCTGAGGTCTGGAGTTCGAGCCCAGCCTGACTAACATGGAGAAACCCCGTCTCTATTAAAAACACAAAAATTATCCGGGCGTGGTGGCACATGCCTGTAATCCCAGCTTCTCAGGAGGCTGAGGCAGGAGAATCGCTTGAACCCGGGAGGCGAAGGTTGTGGTGAGCCGAGATCACGCAATTGCACTCCAGCCTGAGCTACAGAATGAGACTCCGTCTCAGAGAGAAAAAAAAAAAAAGCCGGGGATGGTGGCATGCACCTGCGGTTCTACCTACTTGGGAAGTTGAGGCCAGTGGATCGCCTGAGCCCAAGAAGTCTAGACTACGGTGAGCTATGATCGTGCCACTGCACTCCAGCCTGGACAACAGAGCAAGACCTGGTCTCAAAAAAAAAAAAAAAAAAAATATTGTCTTTAATCCCACAACTGTTATATTTTAGTTACTATTATATTTATATAATAGTATATTTGGCTGGGTGCGGCAGCTCATGCCTGTAATGCCAGCACTTTGGGAGGCCGAGGCGGGCGGATCACGAAGTCAGGAGACTGAAACCATCCTGGCTAACACGGTGAAACCCCATCTCTACTAAAAATACAACAAATTAGCCGGGCGTGGTGGCGGGCACCTGTAGCCCCAGCTACTCGGGAGGCTGAGGCAGGAGAATCGCTTGAACCCGAGAGACGGAGCTTTCAGTGAGCCGAGATCCCGCCACTGCACTCCAGCCTGGGGAACAAAGTGAGACTCTGTCTCAAAAATAAATAAATAAATAATAATAATAGTATATTTATATTTATGTATATTATTCAGAAAGTTTTTGTACTTTCATGTTTTCATGTTTTGTTTTTAGATAAACAGGATTATAATCATACTGTTTACTGTTTTTATTTGTTTTGTTTTTGAGACGGAGTCTCGCTCTGTCGCCCAGGCTGGTGTGCAGTGGCATGATCTCGGCTCACCACAAACTCCGCCTCCTGGGTTCACCGGTTCACGCCATTCTCCTGCCTCAGCCTCCCAAGTAGCTGAGACTACAGGCGCCCGCCACCACGCCAGGCTAAATTTTTGTATTTTTAGTAGAGACGGGGTTTCACCCTGTTAGCCAGGATGGTCTGGATCTCCTGACCTCATGATCCACCTGCCTCAGCCTCCCAAAGTGCTGGGATTACAGGCGTGAGCCACCGCGCCCGGCCTTTGTTTTTGTTTTGAGATGGAGTCTTGCTCTGTCACCCAGGCTGGAGTGCAATGGTGCGATCTCGGCTCACTGCAAGCTCCGCCTCCGGGTTCACGCCATTCTCCTGCCTCAGCCTCCGGAGTAGCTGGGACTACAGGCGCCCGCCACCACGCCCGGCTAATTTTTTGTATTTTTAGTAGAGACGGGGTTTCACCGTGTTACCCAGGATGGTTTCGATCTCCTGACCTCGTGATCTGCCCGCCTCAGCCTCCCAAAGTGCTGGGATTACAGGCGTGAGCCACCGCGCCTGGCCGACCGTTTTTTAATATGCTTTTTAAAAATAAACATTTTCCAATATCAATAAGTATATTTTTATAACACTACTTTTATGGCTGTGTAGATGTATGATAATTAATTGAAAGTTTCATATTAGATTATTTCTCTCTATTACTAATGATACTGTAAAGCATATTCCTACAGCTGAGTCTCTGCATGTATTCTTAATTACTTCCTTGGGGTAAATTGGTAGAAATGCTATTGCTGGGTCAAGCTTATACCCATTCATAGAGCTTTTGTTACATACGGTCAAATTCTTCTACAAGTTACTCTTAACTCTTTGTGGTTTCCCTTCTAGGGAATGATTTCCAAACCACAGGGGTGGGCTCCGGTAGTTAAGTCAGCACTACAAAGCACTAGTCTGCTCATAGCTGATTGGTGGGCAGGGCTGCAGTCCCAAGCCAGTGATGTAAAACACTGATGCTAGGAAAGACCTAGTTTCTTTCTGGTAATGGAGCTGCCAGATGTTCAAGTTGAGAGATGTGAAGGGCGTTGTTTTTGGTATGTGGCAGAAGACAATCTGCATCTTAGAACAAAGCCCATATACAAACATGCAGAAACAAGAAATGGAGACAGAGCATGTCAGCAAACAGCCATATTGGTTCATAGTGATTCCCGAACTCCTCCTAGCAGGGGAAACCTGGCCACTTCTTTGAATTGGATACAACTCCTCAATTGAGTGAAAACCTCTGGTATTCCTCAAATGATTTTTTTAATTCCCTGTGTGAAATTTGGAGTTCTGTTACTTGGTATCAAAAAACTTGGCCGGGCGCAGTGGCTCACGCCTGTAATCCCAGCACTTTGGGAGGCCGAGGCGGGCGGATCACGAGGTCAGGAGATCGAGACCATCCTGGCTAACACGGTGAAACCCCGTCTCTACTAAACACACAAAAAAATTAGCCGGGCGTGGTGGCGGGCTCCTGTAGTCCCAGGTACTCGGGAGGCTGTGGCAGGAGAATGGCGTAAACCCGGGAGGCGGAGCTTGCAGTGAGCCGAGATCACGCCACTGCACTCCAGCCAGGGTGACAGAGCGAGACTCCATCTCAAAATAACAAACAAACAAACAAACAAAAAACAAACTAAACGAAAACAACAACAAAACAAAACAAAATCATGCATCTCTTTAAATGCTGTAACAATGTACTTCATTGTCTTAATTTTCTTTTCTTTTTTTGAGGAAAATTGAGACCTTTTATTTTCTGAGAAACAATCTATAGATTGGGGAGGTGCAGCCTTTGGTACAAGTGAAAGTACACTCTCTATTTTCTTTTCTTTTTTGTTTTTGAGACAGAGTCTTGCTCTGTCACCCAGGCTTGAGTGCAGTGGTGTGATCCGGACTCACTGTCACCTCCACCTCCCACGTTCAAGTGATTCTCCTGCCTCAGCCTCCCCAGTAGCTGGGATTACAGGCGCATGCTACCACACCTAGCTAATTTTTTTATTTTTAGTAGAGACAGGGTTTCATCATGTTGGCCAGGCTGGTCTCGAACTCCTGACCTCCGGTGATCCACCTGCCTCGGCCTTTCAAAGTTCTGGGATTACAGATGTGAGCCACCGCACCTAGCATATTTTATTTTCTTGATTACTAGTGAGGGTGAATATATTTATTTGTATTTCCTCTTTTCTGAAGTCTTCGCCTATGTATTCTAACTTCAGTTTTGTTGTACTGCTGCATAATATACCACCCCAAAGTTTAAAAACAACAATCTAATATGCTTACAAATTCTGTGGGTCAGGAATTTTGGCAGGATATAGCAGTCATGGCTTTGTCTGCTACATGATTTTTACTGCTCAAATGGCTGGGCTGACTTGAACATATGGCAGATGGCTAATCCAGGGGCTGCTTTACTCACATTTTTGCTGCCTATGCTGGGATGGCTGAGGTATGGGCTCAGATGTGAATGTCAATCACAGAGTCTGCCTGTGACCTCCCCAGCATGGAGGCCTCTAGGTAGTGGGACTTCTTACAGGGATCAGGACTTAAGGGGCAAGTGTTCCAGTGAACCAGGTGGAAACAACATGGCCTTTTATGATCTAGCCCAGAAGTCACGGCCCATCAGTGAGACTGTATTCTATTGGTCAGCACAGCTGCGGGCCTTTTCAGATTCAACAGGATAATCATAAACTCCACTTCTCAATGGGAGAAGCCTCAAAGAATTTCAGGCCAACACAGATGGGGTGTTCACTTATGCTTACACATTTGTTTTGTCATATAGTTGTAAGGGTTTTTTTGTTTGTTTGTTTGTTTTGAGACAGAGTCTCACTCTGTCGCCCAGGCTGGAGTGCAGTGGTACGATCTTGGCTCACTGCAACCTCCGTGCCCGGGGTTCAAGCAATTCTCCTGCCTCAGCCTCCCAAGTAGCTGGGATTACAGGCGCCTGCCACCATGCCCAGCTAATTTTTGTATTTTTAGTAGAGATGGGGTTTCACCATCTTGGCCAGGCTGATCTTGAACTCCTGACCTCATGATCCACCCGCCTCAGCCTCCCAAAGGGCTGGGATTACAGGCGTGAGCCACCATGCCAGGCCAATAAGTATTTTTTTTTTTTTTTGAGATGGAGTCTTGCTCTGTCGCCAGGCTGGAGTGCAGTGGTACGATCTCAACTCACTGCAAGCTCCCCCTCCCGGGTTCACGCCATTCTCCTGTCTCAGCCTCCTGAGTAGCTGGGACTACAGGTGCCCACTACCATGCCCAGCTAATTTTTGTATTTTTAGTAGAGACGGGGTTTCACCGTGTTAGCCAGGATGGTCTCGATCTCCTGTCCTCACGATCCGCCCGCCTTGGCCTCCCAAAGTGTTGGGATTACAGGCGTGAGCCACAGCGCCTGGCCAAGTATTTTTTTAATTTATCATTTGTCTTTAAAAAATTTGTGACTTTTTTAATAACAAGATTTTTTTTTTCTTTTTTGAGACAGAGTCGTGGCATGTTGCCCAGGCTGGACTTGAACTTCTGGGCTCAAGAGATCCTCCCACCTCAGGCTCTCAAGTAGTTAGGACTACAGGCTCCTAGATCCTGCCACCACGAGCAGACGTTCGTTTTTATTTTATTTTATATATATTTTTAGACAGGCTCTCACTCTGTCACCTAGGCTGGAGTGCAGTGGTGTGATCACAATTCATTGCAGCCTCTGTCTTCTAGGTTGAAGGTGATCTTCCCACTTCAGCCTCCGAAGTAGCTGAACAGGGACTATAGGTGCAGGCCACCCTGCTCTGCCTTTTTTGTTTTTTGTTTTTTTTTTTTTTGAGACAAGGTCTCTCTCTGTCACCCAGGCCGATTATGCAGTGGCGCAATCATGGCTCACTGCAGCCTCAACATCCAGGGCTCAAGCGATCCTCCAACATCAGCTTCCCAAATAGCTGGGACTACAGGCGCACACCACCACATCTGGCTAATTTTTGTTTGTTTTTTGTTTTTCTTTTTGAGACAGGGTATCGCTCAGTTGCCCAGGCTGGAGTTTATTTTTTCTGTAAAGTAGTGATTATACCTATGACCTTATACAGAGTTGTCATGAAGATTAGACTTCTTGGCATCTAGTTCAAAAGATCAAGTTTCAAATCCCAAGTCTTTACCAATTAATATGTATTGTATGTTTAGCGTCTGAGCCTAGAAACTAATTCAGCACCAAGATATTTCCCCAAATTGCCATAAGAGGTCAGTAGGCAAGATAAGTATAATCTGTTTTACAGTCAAGGGTGGAAGTAAGAAGTTACCTGACTTGCCTGACGCCACAGAGACATAAGTGAAGCAAAGACTGGACCAAAGTATATGTGTAGTGAATGAACTGAATGTCTGAATTCATGCCAATAAAATGTATAACAATTTTTATTATCAATGATTATATACTTCAAAATCAAGGTATTGTTAGACAATACAAAGATGACATGCAAAAGTACTTTTTGGTGGTCAATGCCATTAATAGACTTAATAGACTACAATCAGAAAGTTTTTTCTTTTCTTTTTTTTTTTTTTTTTTGAGATAGAGTTTTGCTCTGTCGCCCAGGCTGGAGTGCAATTGTGCGATCTTGCCTCAGTGCAACCTCTGCCTCTGGGGTTCAAGCGATTCTCCTGCCTCAGCCACCGGAGTAGCTGGGATTATAGGCATGCAACACCGCACCTGGCTAATTTTTGTACTTTTAGTAGAGACAGGGTTTCACCAGGTTGCCCAGGCTGGTCTCAAACTTCTTAGGTCAAGCAATCTGCCCCACTTGGCCTCCCAAAGTGCTGGGATTACAGGGGTGAGTAATTTTTGTATTTTTTTGTAGAGGTGGGGTTTTGCCATGTTGCCCAGGCTGGTATCAAACTCCTGGGCTCAAGTGATCCTCCTGCCTCGGACTTCTAAAGTGCTAGGATTACAGAAGTGAGCCACCAGGCCCTCTGTTTGTTTTTAAAATCAGAGGTAGATGTTGAATTTTATCTCATGCCGTTTTGAGTCTATGGCCATATGAGCTTAGAGCTTTTTTTCCCCTTCTTCTGTCCTATAATTTTATTAATAGGTGTTCTATTTCTAGAATAAGCTCTAAGATGAACAATGAACATTTTTCTTGTTATTCATGTAGTTTCTCATTCGATCCCTGAAACCTAATAGATTATAATAATCTTATAATTATTGTTTTATCTTCATCTTACACAGAACACTGACATTTTGTTAATTTGCAGAAGCTCACCTTGGTAGTCCATGTAATGGTATATTTTTCCTTTGACATGCTGTTTTTTTATTTTTTATTAATTAATTTTTTTGAGGCGGAGTCTCACTCTGTCGCCTGGGCTGGAGTGCAGTGGTGCAATTTAGTGGCACAATCTCGGCTCACTGCAACCTTCGACTCCCAGGTTCCAGCAATTTTTATGCCTCAGCCTCCCAAGTAGCTGGGACTACAGGCCGTGCCACCACACCCTGTTAATTTTTGTATTTTTAGTAGAGCCAGGGTTTCACCATGTTGGCCAGGCTGGTCTTGAACTCCTGACTTCAGGTGATCCAACCACCTCGGCCTCCCAAGGTGCTAGAGTTACAGGTGTGAGCCACTGAACCTGGCCTAATATGCTGTTGCATCCGATTTTATCACGTTTTATTCAGTATTTTTGCACTTATATTTATAAATTAGATCGTGCCCTGTTTTTTCAGTTTTCTTTTTCTTTTTTGTTGCTCTCTTTGCCAGGTTTTGGTATCAGAATTGTGTTTGCTTCCAAAACCAGTTGAGAAAGCGTTGGTGATTTGCTTTCATTATTCCAAAATTTTAATAAATTATAACACCCAATTCCAATTCCAAGTGCATCTGATTACTCTAATGGATTCCTGTGGCATCTGGGTCTCTATGATGAAGTCCTCCCTGGCATAGGCTGGTATATGGGAGCTTGTGGGATGAATGCAAGTATCAGCTCACAGTGCGGCCACTGATGGCTTGGAGGACCCTCACGGTGCCTTAAAACTTTTGCCTAGACAACTGCCACGGGAGACTCTCGCAATACATGCCTCCCTTTTCTTTTTTTGGAGACAGAGTCTCGTACTGTCGCCAGGGCTGGTGTGCAGTGGCGCGATCTCGGCTCGCTGCAACTTCCGCCTCCCGGGTTCAAGCGATTCTCCTGCCTCAGCCTCCCGAGTAGCTGGGACTACAGGCAGGCGCCACCACGCCTGGCTAATTTTTTTGTATTTTTAGTAGAGACGGGGTTTCATCATGTTGGCCAGGATGGTCTCCATCTCCTGACCTCATGATCCGCCTGCCTTGGCCTCCCAAAGCGTTGGGATTACAGGCGTGAGCCACGGCGCCCGGCCTCCCTTTTCCTTTAAGTAGTATAAAAACAAACAAAAAAAGTCCTGAAGGATGGTTTCGGTCTCTTTCAAGGTAGACCATACCCTTGTAACTAAGCTTAAAAAAATAAAATCTAATTTTCCCTCCCTCTCCAAAGCAGCAAGGGGAAATTAGATCCACGGCCACGTAGGAGCCCCTCACAGCACCAAACCTGGTGTCTCCAGGGACGGGCGGAGACCAGCGGGTGGGCTTGGGCAGTACGCGCTTTTCTCTTCCGACTTTGGGCCAAAGCCTTGTCCGGAGATCACAGTGTCTCGCTCGGGGACACGCCCTCTCTAGGCCCAGACTTGGTCCCCACTGCAGTTCCCAGCCCCCCTCCCCGCTGCGGCACGCACATTCCCAAGGCCGGGCGGGGCAGGGCGCCGCAGGCCCGCCCTCGGCGCGCGGCCAGGCTGGGCTCCTCCCCTCGAGCAGCGGCCGTGGGGCGGGCGGCGGGGGAGAGGGGTGGCGGCCGCAGCCCGGGTAGGGCCAGAAGACCGTTCCACGTTTGCAAACGCGGCCGCACGCCCAGGCCGACCCCTGCCGCCCGAGCTCCGCGCTGCGTCCGCGCCACTCTCCTCGCCGCCCCGATGGCGTTCCGGGGCTGGAGGCCCCCGCCGCCACCGCTGCTCCTGCTGCTGCTCTGGGTGACCGGGCAGGCAGCGCCCGTGGCGGGCCTGGGCTCCGACGCGGAGCTGCAGATCGAGCGGCGCTTCGTGCCCGACGAGTGCCCGCGCACCGTGCGCAGCGGCGACTTCGTGCGCTACCACTACGTGGGGACGTTCCCCGACGGCCAGAAGTTCGACTCCAGGTACCGCGCCCTTGGCGCCCGGCGCGGCCTCAGCGGATGCGCGTCCCTCTCTCCAGACAGGCCTTTCCCTCCTGCCGGACCTCCCCTAGCTCCGCCCAGTGCATCCGCGCTCCTCCCTTCTTCCGCTGCCCAGATCCTCCCAGACCCCAGACCCTCCGCCGCGGGTGAGCCTCCCGGCCCTCACGTGCTCTAGGCCGCCAGCCGGAGACTGGGCCCTTGGAGGACCTTGAGCAGCGGGGTTGGGGCAGACCACGTCCTCCCTTTCCTCCTAGCGCATGGATACACGCAAAATCAGTGTAAAATAATCAGTGTAAGTGGGGGCCACGTTGCACAACTGGACCCCCAAGAGTGGATGTTCGTGCCTGCCTCTCTTCTCCCTTTCCTGTTCCTTCCCTCCGCTCTCTTGGGAATCTAGTCAGATGGTGCTTCTCACACAGAACAATGATGAAGAGGCTAGCAGCCCCAAACATACAATGAGCTGTTAACAATGTGTAGGTGTAGTTCTAAGTACTTTCCATATTGTAGTGAACTCATTTAATTGTACAGCAGTCTTGTGAGGTAGGTACTATCACTACCCTCATTTTATCAGTAAGGTAACAAGCAACTGAGGCTAAGAAACGTGTTTAAACAATGGAGTCAGATTGTTTAATCCAACTCCAGTTTGTGCGCGCAACTACCACTGCCCTTCCTTTCCTGCCATACAAAAACCACTCTTGGGGCTGGGCGTGGTGGCTCACGCCTGTAATCCCAGCACTTTGAGAGGCCGAGGCGGGAGGATCGCTTGAGCCCAGGAGTTTGGGGCTGCTGTGAGCTATGATCGTGCCACTGCACTGCAGCCTGGGAGACAGAGAGAGATCCCATCAAAAAACAAAACACAATACAACACCTCTCGTGGGCAGGAGGTAGTCCAGGACCGTCACTCTGCTTTGCACCAGGCCCTATACCAGGCCCAAAACTCCTTCTCTCAGCTCTGCCTCAGGATGACAGCACCGCTCTCCAGTTTCCCTCCAGTTTAGGTTCGGGGTTAACAGGCCTCTCTTCGTCCAGCACCAGGCTACTCCTCGCCAAGGCTTTTGTTACAAAGCCTGGTCTGTGCCAGCACTTCCCTTCGTGAATCACTAGGTCAGGCAGAGAGAGCTATTTGTTGAGCCCCTGCTATGTGCCCCAAGGCCTAGGGTCATTATGAATGTTTTGTAGGCTCTTGACTTTTTTGAAGTTCCAGACAATTAATATACAAAAGCTGTTCAGCATAGTATGTGGCACTAGCAAGCGCTTAGAAATGGTCATTCTTACTACTATTTTAGTTGCTTTAAAAAAAAAAAAAAAAACAGACTGGGCGCGGTGGCTCACGCCTGTAATCCCAGCACTTTGGGAGGCCGAGGCGGGCAGATCACGAGGTCAGGAGATTGAGACCATCCTGGCTAACACGGTGAAACCCCGTCTCTACTAAAAATACAAAAAATTACTTGGGCGAGGTGGCGGGCACCTGTAGTCCCAGCTACGCGGGAGGCTGAGGCAGGAGAATGGCGTGAAGCTGGGAGGCGGAGCCTGCAGTGAGCCGAGATCGCGCCACTGCACTCCAACCTGGGCGACAGCGAGACTCCGTCTCAAAAAAAACAAAAAACAAAAAAAACCCAGCTTTATTGAGATATAATGCCATACAATTTGCCCATTTGGTGTGTACAATTCAGTGTTTTTTAGTATATTCACAGAGTTGTGCAAACATCACAACTAGCTATTTCCAAAACATTTTCATCACCCCTAAAAAAGAAACGCTGGACCCATTATCAGTCACTCCCCAACCCCAGTTAGACTGCCCTCCAGTCCCTTTCAGCCACGAATCCACTTTATGTCTCTATGGATTTGCCTCTTCTGGACATTTTGTATAAATGGAATCATATAATTTGAGGTGCGTTGTATAATTGGCTTCTTTCATGGTTCATTTATGGTGTAAAGTATATCAGTACTTCGTTCCTTTTTGTGGCTGTATATGTAATATTCCATTGTGTCCATTCATCAGTTGATGGACATTTGGATTGCTTATACTTTTTGGCTATCATGAATGATGTTATGAACATTCATGTGCAAGGTTTTGTGTGGATGTACCTTTTCCTTTTTTTGGATATATACCTAGGAGTTGGAATTGCTGTGTCCTATGGCACCTATGTTATAAACGTTTTGAAGAATAGCCAACCTGTTTCCCCACAATGGCTGCACCATTTTACATTCTCACCAGCAGTGTATGAAGGTTCATAGTTCTCCACAGTCTCAACAACACTTGTACTTGTCTTTTTTTTTTTTTTGAGACGGAATTTCGCTCTTGTCACCGAGGCTGGAGTGCAATGGTGCGATCACAGCTCACTGCAACCTCCCTGCCTCCCGGGTTCAAGCAATTCTCTTGCCTCAGCCTCCTGAGTAGCTGGGATTACAGGCGCCTGCCACCACGCCTGGCTAATTTTTGTATTTTTAGTAGAGACGAGGTTTCACCATGTTGGCCAGGCTGGTCTCGAACTCCTGACCTCAGGTGATCTGCCCACCTCGGCCTCCCAAAGTGCTGGGATTACAGGCATGAGCCACCATGCCCAGCCTGTGTCTTTGATTATAACCATTTAGTGGGTGTGAAATGATATCTCATTGTGGTTTTGATCTGCATTTCTCTAATGGCTAACGATGTTGAGCATCATGTGTGTATTGACCATTTGTGTATCTTCTTTCATGTGCTTCTTTCATAGGGAAGAATTTCTTGCTTGAGTTGATGGTAATTAATTCCAGTAGAATAAGTTGTCCTACTATCTAGAACATCTCTAGGGCCGGCAGCCACTGTGAGGCAGTGTAGGGCAGTTGAAAGAGCATGGAGGATCTACCATCCATTCATCAAACATTTTTCAGCGTCTATCCTTCAAGACAGAGACTAGTCCTAGTCTAGTATGTCTCTTCCCCATCCCTACCAGTTACAGCCTAGGCTATTACAACATAGTGTGATAAGTACAGTAAGACAGTAGCGCACACTCTGTCTCTCATAGAGTTGACACATAGTTCTTACCATGTGCCTTCACATATGTTAACTCATTTAATCTTAGAATAATTTGTTTAACTTCACAAGACAGTGAGGTAGGTACCTCATTACAAATGAAGAAACTGAGGCTCAGAAGGTTCAAATGATTTGCCCAAGGAACATAACTGCTAAGTGGTTGAGTGGAGATTTGAACCCAGGTAGTTCATGGCCGTAATCTATGGTCTGTAGTCCACCCACGTATATGATAGAAGAAAGGTAAGTAGCTATGAAAGCACAGAGAAGGCTTAACTATATGTTTGTGTGTCTGTGTGTGGGGGAGGTTAGGATGGAATCCTGGGATGGCAGGGATAAGACCCAAGGATGACTAAAATTCACCAGGGAGGAGCTCAGGGGTGTGTCTGCAGACCCCAAGGTCCAGGCTTGTCTTTTGATAAATATTATTATGTGTCTACCACATACCTTTTTGGGTATACAGAGTTCCAGATGCTCTAGCACAGTAGTGTTTAAACTGCATATACTTCTGAATCACATAGAGAGCCTGTTATACAGTTTCCGATACAGTAGCTCTGGGGATAGGGCCTAGGAATTTGCTTTTCTGACAAGTTCCCAGCTGATGCCACTGGTCTGAAGACCACACTTTGAGAACCATTGCTCTAAAACAGGGGTACTGAAATGGGATATCAATTTACAAAAATAAATAAATAAGTAAATAAATAAAAAAAACAGGGGTCCCTAACCCCTGGGCCACGGACCTGTTGTGGTCTGTGGCCTGTTAGGAACAGGCCTGCACAGCCGGAGGTGAGCAGCAGGTGAGCAAGCAAAGCTTCATCTGTATTTACAGTGTCTCTGCATTGCTCACATCACTGCTTGAGTTCGGCCTCCTGTCAGATCAGCAGTGGCATTAGATTCTCATAGGCACATGAACCCTATTGTGTACTGCACATGGGAGGGATCTAGGTTATGTGCTCCTTATGAGAATCTAATGCGTGATGATCTGTCACTGTCTCCCATCACCCCCAGATGGGACCATCTAGTTGCAGGAAAACTAGCTCAGGGTTCCCACTGATTCTACATTATGGTGAGTTGTATAATTATTTCATTATATATTACAGTGTAATAATAATGGAAATAAAGTGCACAATAAATGTAATGTATCTGAATAATCCCAAAACCATCCCCCAACCCCGGTCATGGAAAAAGTGAATTCCTTTCATGAAACTGGTCCTTGGGGCCAAAAAGGTTGGGGACCACTGCTCTAAAAGAATCACAGACTCAGCCAGGCGTGGTGGCTCATGCCTGTAATCCCAGCACTTTGGGAGGCCGAGGCGGGCAGATCACCTGAGGGAGTTGGAGACCAGCCTGAGCAACATGGAGAAACCCCGTCTCTACTAAAAATACAAAAAATTAGCCGGGTGTGGTGGTGCATGCCTGTAATCCCAGCTACTCGGGAGGCTGAGGCAGGAGAATCGCTTGAACCTGGGAGGTGGAGGTTGCGGTGAGTCGAGATCGCGCCATTGCACTACAGCCTGGGCAACAAGAGCTAAACTCCGTCTCAAAAACTAACTAACTAAATAAAAGAATCATGAACTCAATAACGGGGTCAACTTCATTTTGTATATTCATTCATTTATTCATTCTTTTTTTTTTTGAGACAGTGTCTCGCTTTGTTGCCCAGGCTGGAGTGCAGTGATGCAGTCTCACATCACTGCAGCCTCTGCTTCCTGGGTTCAAGCAATTCTTGTGCCTCAGCCTCCTGAGTAGCTGGGATTACAGGTGTGCAGCACCACACCTGGCTAATTTTTGTGTGTTTAGTAGAGATGGGGTTTCGCCACCTTGGCCAGGCTGGAATTCATTTATTCATCCAACAAATATTTACTGAGTACCAACTCTTGCAGGTGCCAAGGATGTAACAGTAAATAAAACAGAAATCTCTGCCTTCATGGAGCTTACATACTAGTGAGAGGACAGGCATACTCTTTAAGTTATATGGTAAAGTAGAAGTTGGTGAGGACTATGGAGAAAAAGCAGTAGGAGTGAGGGGTGGGAGGATGGGGCGACAGGCCCAGAAAGGTGAGAGGACAGTGGTCACCCAGCTAATATAACTGACCTTCAGATTCTGGACTGAGGAGCTCTCATGCCTCACACAAAGCAGCCAGCATGCAGTGAGTGCCTTGTGAGTATTATGCGTAGATACCTCTACCCGTTCCAGGGAGGGAAGGATTTCTTCTTGCTGAAGCCATATGAAAGGCTTTGAGGAGGAGCTGATGCTTGAGTTGGGCCTTGAGCATGGATGGGATTTCATTCCTTGAAGCGGGGGTTGTGTTTAAGAGACTGGATGGGGTGGACCAGAGTCTGGGCCTGAGTAGTGCATGCTCAAGGAACAGTGAGAGGCCCCAATATTTGGGTCAGGAGGCAGGGGACCTGGCACTGGAAGGGTGTGGGAGAAGCAGTCCTTGGGAGGCCAGGGTGGCTGAGCTAGGTGTTGTGGACTTTGGTATTTTTTTTTTCATCCCATAGATTCAAGTTGCCCTGAATATATGCTTCTGTTCAGAATCTTGTGAAGGGAAGGTTTTTGTTCAGAGGAGTAAGGGGATTGAGGCACTCAGTGGATGGACTGATAGTGTAAGTAGAAATTCTAGAGATCAGCCTCATTGGGGCTTCCTTTTACACAGGGATTCATCCAGCTTCTAACATTCCAGGTACTGGGATACAGCAGAGGATAAAGCTGACAAAAATCCCTGCCCTCAAGTCAGGGTTGGGGTGAACACAAGCCGGTCCTGCAGACTTAAGCAGAAAGGAGTGGGAATTTATTGGAAGGATCTCCAATTCCTTGTGAGGGTCCAGAATCATGGACTGAGGTGACTTTCTGCCTCTCCCCAAGGGGTTGCAAACGGGGCTTCATTCTCTCCCACTAGAAAGAGAGTGCTCCAGTAAGCTCCCCATGCTGCACACATGACCTCTGGGATCCAGCACCAATGCCGACAAACTGGACTTTCTCACTTCTAGGTTTCCAGGAAATAATCTGATGGGTCCTGCTTGGGGCAGGTGTCTACCCTATTGGGTGTTAAGTCACATGGTCCTAAGTGGGGGCCCAGGCTCACCCTTTCAGCAGGACTGGTCCTCAGGGAAGAGCCAGTGGGCTGGGCAGCAGCCAGGATGGAGTCAGGGGGGCCTGACAGGGGCAGTGGTGTCAGAGTGACTGGCCAGGTCAGGACATGCTAACTTAGGAGTTGTTTAGAGTGTGACTCTACATCGCAACTCTTTCTATGGAGAAGGGGAGTGCTGAAAGGGAGGCTGCTACCATGCATTAGCCCTGTGCGTTTCTGCTAACTAGGGGAAGATCCTAGCCACTTCTCACTGCGGTCTCCTGAGGCCATTGGCAGCTGGCCAAGCACCCCTGGTGAAGACTTATTAGCAGGGCTTTGAATTTTCATTTGTGGGTCATTGCGAGCAATTACACATTTATATTAACAATTTAATTTGGCTGTATGGTATTTTACTGGGTTAAGCCCTGTGAAAAATTGGAATCATCTATAGGGATCTGACATTTTAATTTGTGCAGTTGCTTAAAAACAAAAATCAATAACAACAATGGATTTTGCTTTGCTTTGCAAAGTTTTTCATTTAATGATGTTTTAATGGGTCAAAGCCCATCCAAGCCAACAGCTCATGTTTCAGGGTCTGATTCTCTGAGGAGCTATGAATGGAGGCGTTCTCTCTCATTTCTTCTCTGTTCCCGCTTGCTCCCTCTCTCCTCCCTCACCTCCTCTAACCTTCCTCCTCTGCAGCGTTCTCACACTTTCCCGTCTGGGTAGTTTGCCGGTTCATTAACTGCTTTTCTTTTCTCCCTGGCATGTCTCATTAGCTACTGGTAGAGATGGTTGTTTGAGGGAAATAGTCTTAGGCAAAGGGTCTAGAAAGCCCAGAGTCCCCTTTGGGAGTGAATGTCTGGAGAGGGAGGTGGGAGGCAGAAAAGCCAGACTCTGCCTCCCTGCTTTCAAGTCTGCAGTAAGATCAGTCTCAGTAGTGAAACTCAGCCAGCAGAGGGGGTGAGTCTCAGCTGGGAGCTAGGCGGCCACTGGGGAGGTGAGTTTCAGTCCCATTCGTGAAGGGTGGTGGCAGAACCACAGTCCAAACGTCAAGCAGGTCCCCTGTGAGTCAGCCGTCTGAGTTGGCCCAAGTGAGACAGGACCAACTTTGAGGCCCCCAAAGGGTAGTTCCCGTGCCCAGTGGACTTGTTCTTCCTTACTTTGCCTCCCTTCTGTTATGGGTTCTCAAAATATGGCAGTCTTTTTAAAATTTCTTTCTTTTTGAGACAGGGTCTCACTCTGTTTCCCAGGCTGGAGTGCAGTGGTGCTCACTGCAACCTCTGCCTCCTGGGTTCAAGCAATTCTCATGCCTCAGCCACCCGAGTAGCTAGGATCACAGGTGTGTGCTACCACACCTGGCTAATTTTTGTATTTTTGGTAGAGACAAGGTTTTGTCATGTTGCCCAGGCTGGTCTCGAACTCCTGAGCTCAAGTGATCCACCCGCCTCAGCCTCCCAAAGTGCTGGGGTTACCGCTTGAGCCACCGTGCCCAGCCTGTCATTTGTCCTTTTAAAAGCTCGTTTTTATTGCAGATTTAAACCTACATTTAGAAGCCCCATTATGCCTTAAGAATATAGCCATGGGGGCCAGGCATGGTGGCTTATGCCTGTGATCCCGGCACTTTGGGAGGCCGAGGCAGGTGGATCATGAGGTCAGGAGTTCAAGTCAGCCTGACCAACATGGTGAAACCCCATCTCTACTAAAATTACAAAAATTAGCTGGGCATGGTGGCATGCACCTGTAATCCCAGCTACTCAGGAGGCTGACAGGAGAATTGCTTGAACCCAGGAGGTGGAGCTTGCAGTGAACCGAGATTGCACCACTGCACTCCAGCCTGGGCGACAGAGCGAGACTCCATCTCAAAAAAAAAAAAAAATATATATATATTTATATATATATTTATATATATTTATATTTATATATATTTATATATATATTTATATTTATATATATTTATATATATTTATATTTATATATATATTTATATATATTTATATTTATATATATTTATATATATTTATATTTATATATATATTTATATATATTTATATTTATATATATAGCCATGGGGGGCTGGGCGCGGTGGCTCATGCTTCTAATCCCAGCACTTTGGGAGGCCAAGGCAGGTGGATCACCTGAGGTCAGGAGTTCAAGACCAGCCTGGCCAACATGGTGAAACTGAATCTTTACTAAAAATACAAAAATTAGCTGGGCGTGGTAGTGTGTGCCTGTAATCCCAGCTTCTAGGGAGGCTGAGGCAGGAGAATTGCTTGAACATGAGAGGCAGAGGTTGCAGTGAGCCAAGATTGTGCCACTGCACTCTAGCCTGTGTGACAGTGAGACGCCATCTCAAAAAAAAAAAAAAAAAAAAGAATATATCCATGAGGATAGTTATTTATCTCAAGTAATGTGTTGCCAATATAATGTGAGCTTTTGTGTAGGCAGTTTAGTGTGTTGACTATGATGTCTCCTGTCTCAGTGGTCCTTGGGTTAATAATTTTAAAGAGCATCATCAGATGGGGCTACAGACAACTTTCCCATCACCCCCCTGGGGCAGTGATGGAAGGGGACAAAAATAAGCTGGTGGAGAGGAAAGGAGGGTGTTGGATGTGCTAGGTGGTTTCCATTTGCCTTTCTAGGTCCACCCTTCACCTGTTCCATTTGCTTTTTGCTCTGGGAGGCTGACATGTATGGACTACATGTGCATAGTATGGGTTGCATTAATGACCCTTTGTCTTCTGGCTTTGGTTGGGTTCAGCCAATGGGACATTGTGATAAGCCATTCCTGCGTCACTGGAAAGAAATACCCAAGGCTGGGTAATTTATAAGAAAAGAGGTTTAATTGGCTCACAGTTCTGCAGGCTGTACAGGAAGCATAGCATGCTGTCGTCAGCTTCTGGTGAGGACCTCAGGAGATTTATAGTCATGGTGGAAGGGAAAAGGGGAGCAGACATCTCACATGGCAAGAGCAGGAGCAAGAGAGAGAGGGTGGGAGGTGCCACACACTTTTAAACAAGCAGATCTGTGAACTCATTCATCACCAAGGGGATGGCGCTAAGTCCTCCCACCAGGCCCCACCTCCAACACTGGGGATTACATTTCAACATGAGATTTGGCATGGACACAGATCCAAACCCTATCAGGCATCAGATGTTCAAAGGGAGGGAAGAGAGTGAGGTGAAGGTATGTATTCCTCTGGCTTCCTGTCTGTAGGGTCACCATGGATTGTGGCCCTAAACTAAAGGGCCCAGTTCCTGTCAGGTAGCCCCTGGCTGCCCTCTCTGTCTCTGTCATTCAAGCTCAGGTATGATAGCAGCATTCCCTACCCAGCCACAGAGGTACTATCCCTTGTGTTTTGCTGTGTTCTGTACACACCTTTGCACACACCCACTTTGTTATTACTTTAAAAAAAACATAAAATTTACCATTGTAACCATTTTGAACTGTATAATAGTGTTAGCTATATTCACACTGTTGTGCGATATATCTCTAGAATTTTTCCATCTTGCAAAATTGAAACTTTATGTCCATTGAACAACTTCTCTGCATTTTTCCCTCTTCCTTGTCCCCTGATAACAACATTCCACTTTCTGTTTCTATGAGTTTGACTACTTTAGATACCTCATATAATTCGTGGAATCATGCAATATTTGTCTTTCTGTGACTGGCTTGTTTCACTTTACGTAATGTCCTCAAGGTTCATCCATATTGTAGCATGTGATAGGATTTCCTTCCTTTTTAAGGCGGAATAATATTTCATTGTGTGTATATGCCACATATTTTTTATCCATTTATTTGTCTATGGACATTTAGATTGCTTCTAGCTTTTGGCTATTGTAAATCGTGCTGAGTTGAACATGTGTGTGCAAATATCTGAGTTGTTGTTGTTTTGTTTTTGTTTTAGTTTAGACAGAGTGGTTTTTTTGTTTTGTTTTGTTTTGTTTTTTGAGACAGAGTTTCGCTCTTATTGCCTGGGCTGGAGTGCAATAGTGCGATCTCAGCTCATCGCAACCTCCGCCTCCCAGGTTCAAGTGATTCTCCTGCCTCAGCCTCCTGAGTAGCTGGGATTACAGGCACCCAGCACTATGCCCAGCTGATTTTTGTATTTTTAGTAGAGACGGGGTTTCTCCATGTTGGTCAGGCTGGTTTCTAACTCCCGACCTCAGGTGATCTGCCTGCCTCAGCCTCCCAAACTGTTGGGATTACAGGCTTGAGCCACCGCACCTGGCTTGGACAGAGTCTTTTGTTCTGTTGCCCAGGGTCAAGTGCAGTGGCATGATCACAGCTTACTGCAGGCTTGACCTCCTGAGCTCAAGCGATCCTCTCACTTCAACCTCCCGAGTACCTGGGACTACAGTACCTGTGCACCACCACACATAGCTAATTTTTGTGTTTTTGTAAAGATGGTGTTTCACCAGGTTGCCTAGGCGGGTCTTGAACTCTTGGGCTCAAGCTTCAACCTTGGATTACAGGCATGAGCCACTGCGTCCGGCCTAATTCTGTTTTCAGTTCTTTTGGGTATACACCAAGAGATAGGATTGCTAGATCATACAGTACTTCTATTTTTAATTTTTTGAGGAGCCTACAGACCATTTTCTAGAGCAAGTACAACATTTTGCATTCCCATCAAAGTGCACAAAGATTCCGATTTCTCCATATCCTCTCCATCACTTTTTATTTTCCAGTTTTTTGATAGTGGCCATTCTAACAAGTGTGTGTGAGATAATATTGCATTGCGGCTTTCTTTTTCTTTCTTTTTTTTTTTTTGAGACAGAGTTTCACTTTTGTCGCCCAGGCAGGAGTGCAGTGGCATGATCTTAGCTCACTGCAACCTCTGCCTCCTAGGTTCAAGCGATTCTCCTGCCTCAGCCCCCCGAGTAGCTGGGACTACAGGCATATGCCACCATGCCTGGCTAATTTTTGTATTTTTAGTAGAGATGGGGTTTTGCCATGTTGGCCAGGCTGGTCTTGAACTCCTGACCTCAGGTGATCCGCCCATCTCAGTCTCCCAAAGTGCTGGGATTACAGGCGTGAGCCACCATGCCTGGCCTGCATTGTGGTTTTTGATTTGCATTTCTCCGCTGTTTAGTGATGTGGAGCATCTTTTCATATGCTTGTCGGCCATTTGTATATCTTCTTTGGAGAAATATTCATTCAATCCCTTTGCTCATTTTAAAATTGGATTATTTTGTGGTTGTTGAGTTTTAGGAGTTCTTTATATATTCTAGATATTAATCCCTTATCACATTTGAGGTTTGCAAACATTTTCTCCCATTTTTTAGGTTGCCTTTTTACTCTGTTGATTGTTTTCTTTGCTGCTCAGAGTTTTAAAGTTTGACAAAGTCCCCTTTGTCTGTTTTTGTTTTTGTTACCTGTGCTTTTGGTGTCATATCTAATCCAATGTCATGATGCTTTTCCCTTGTGTTTTTTTCCTAGTTTTATAGTTTTGGATCTTATATTTATGCATTTAATCCATTTTGAATTGATTGTTTCCTATGGTATAAAGTAAGAATCTCCAACTTTATTCTTTTGCATGTGGAGATCCGATTTTCCCAGCACCGTTTATTGAAGAGACCATCCTTTACCCACTGTGTAGCCTTAGCCCTTGTCAAAGCTCATTTGACCATATAGGCAAAAGTTTATTTCTGGGCTATTTTGATCTATTGGTCTATGTGTCTGTATCTGGGTCAGTACCATGCTGCCTTGATTATGATAGCTTCATAATATGTTTTAAAATCAGGAAGTGTGAGGCCTCCAGCTTTGTTCTTCTTTCTCAGGATTGTTTTGGCTCTTTAGAGTCCTTCAAAATTCCAAGGCCAGGCACCGTGGCTCACACCT
The DNA here is from genome assembly GCF_028885625.2 of Pongo pygmaeus. NCBI lineage: Eukaryota > Metazoa > Chordata > Mammalia > Primates > Hominidae > Pongo > Pongo pygmaeus. The sequence goes on along the minus strand of NC_072379.2, from coordinate 53,530,206 downwards.
GTAATCCCAGCACTTTGGGAGGCCGAGGCAGTCTGATCACCTGAGGTCAGGAGTTCAAGACCAGCCTGGCCAACATGGTGAAACCCTGTCTCTACTAAAAATACAAAAATTAGCCAGGCATGGTGGCAGGCCCCTATAATCCCAGCTACTCAGGAGGCTGAGGCAGAATTGCTTGAACCCGGTAGGAAGAAGTTGCAGTGAGCCGAGATTGCACCACTGCACTCTAGCCTGGGTGACAGAGTGAGACTCTATCTCAAAAAAAAAAAAAAAAAAAAAAAAAAAATTCCGTATGAATTTTAGTTTAGTATTTTTTTTTCTATTTCTGCAAAAAATGCCATCAGGATTTTGGTAGGAATTGCATTGAATCAATAGATTGCTTTGGTTAGTGTGGACATCTTAGCCATATTAAGTCTTCCCATCCATGAACAAGAAATGTCTTTCCATTTATTTGTGTCCTCTTTAATTTATTTATTTCTTTCTTTTTTTAGAGACAGAGTCTCAGTCTGTTGCCCAGACTGGAGTGAAGTGGTGCAATCTCGGCTCACCACAATCTCCATCTCCCAGGTTCAAGCGATTCTCCTGTCTCAGCCTCCCGAGTAGCTGGGATTACAGGCATATGCAACCATGCCTGGCTAATTTTTGTATTTTTAGTAGAGACAGGTTTCACCATGTTGGCCAGGCTGGTCTCAAACTCCTGACTTCAGGTAATCCACCCGCCTTGGCCTCCCAAAGTGCAGGGATTACATGCGTGAGCCACTGCACCTGGCCCTCTTTAATTTCTTTCAGCAGTGTTTTTCTAGTTTCCATTGTAGTCTTTTGCCTCCTTGGTTAGGTTTATCCTAAGTATTTCATTCTTCTTGATGCTATTGTAAATAGAATTATTTGTTCATTTCCTTTTTTAAGATTGTTCATTATTAGTGTATAGAAATGCAACTGATTTTGTGGTGTTGATTTTGTATCCTGCAACTTTGCCAAATTTGTTTATTAGTTGGTTTTTTTTCCCTGCAGAACCATGAAGTCCAATGTTTATTAGTTTTAACAGCTTTTTTTATGGACTCTTACAGGGTTTTCTATATATAAAGTTATTTCGTCAGTTAAAAGAGATATTTCTACTTCTTCCTTTCCAATTTCTGTGCCATGTATTTCTTTTTCTTGTTTAATTGCTCTAGCTAGGAGTTCCAGGACCATGCTGAATAGAAGTGTTGAAAGCAAGCATCTTTTCCTTGTTCCCAATCACAGGGGAACACCTTTGAGTTTTTCACCTTTGATTATGATCTCAGCTGTGCACAACCCCATTTTAAACTTTCCTGGAACAGCTTCGTTTGGGTGTGTCATCTGTTTCCTGCAGGCCCCGAATGAGATGCCCGTAAAAGATGTAAATAAGCCAGATCCCAGGACAGGTTGTATAAATGCTTACTCCAGAGTGTGCAGAAGTAATTTTCATGACCGGTTCTGGGCTTGATGCTGCCCATGAGTTTGTGCCAGTTGTGCTGATCAGAATAAATTTGTTCAGAACAACTTTATTTTTCCAGATGGTCAGAATTTTAAGCAGTAGATAAGACTGGTCTTGCATTGTTAGCCTCTTATATAAATGTATACATTATTAATGTATAAATGTATACATTTTCTTTCAGAAAGGTTTTTTGGTTTTTAGCACTTTGGTGCTTAATTGTTCACAGTGCTTAGGCAACATCAAATGAAGAAGTTAATACTGTGAGGCAACAACTGTTTCTTTCTTCCTTTCTTCCTTTCTTTCTTTCCTTTCTTTCCTTTCTTTCTTTCCAGGATCTCACTCTGTCACCCAGGATTGAGTGCCAGGGTATGATCTTGGCTCACTGCAGCCTCTGCCTCCCAGGCTCAAGCGATTCTCCCACCTCAGTCTCCCAAGTAGCTGGGACCACATGCGCATACCACCATGCTCAGCTAATTTTTTGTATTTTTAGTAGAGATGGGATTTCACAATGTTGCCCAAGCTGGGCAACAACTGTTTCTATACACCTCTAGGGAGGCCCTGACCCTGGAGTGTGAGATTCAGATGGTCCTAGATTCTTGCTTTTTTCCCTCCTCATGTTTAATTTCATGAGCTTGGGAAATTTTGTAACCTCCAAAGAGCCTGAGTATCATAGCATCCACCTTAAAGTATTGTATGAGGATTAAATGGTGTAGTATATTTTGAAGAGCTTAGTTTGCTACTGTGCCCAACAAATAATAGATACTCTGTAAATCTTAGTTAGTATTAAAAAGTTTTGTTAAATTTGGGAAGTATATTCGGGTTCTGTGAATGAAAAAGATATTTTTAAAGTAGTTTCTTGCCGGTGCATTGTTGCTGCTTGCATGTGTTCTGTGTGAAGTCTTGCTTTCTGGCCCATTATTATAATAAATCTGCCAGTCTGATGATGGCTTAGTGGCAGGGCGAGTCCCCAGCCAAGTGTAATTCAAGAGCAGGCATTCCAGGGGGTGGGGATTGGGGCCCCGGAGGTAGAGGGTGGAGGTGTAAAGCTGACTTGGGCACACAACTGGCCATGTGCTTTTGTCCTCTGGCTTGTTGGCCTGTACTTGAAATCTTGCTTTCTGTTCACTGACCTTGAAGAAAGGAAACTTATTAAAATAGGCTGTAAAACTAGGAGGAGAAAGAGAAGAGGGCCAGGTCTCAGGAAGCTGCCCTGAGGAGAGTGGTGAGGTGGACTCTCTTGCTCGCCCAACTGTTCATTAGGGAAAAAGAGGAAAACGTGAAAGTATTTTGCAAAATGAAGGGTGACACATTCTCATGAAGTAAATCCCAGCAGCTCTTAACATTTTATTACATAAGTAATTACGTGATCATTTTGAAAAATAAGATAATTAAAGAGAAAACAAATTCAGTCACCTGAAGTCCTCTACCTGTAGATAATAGATAATATTTCATGTATTGCCTTGTGGATTTTTTCATATGCATCTATATATGTAAGTTGAAAACGGAGTGATTTTATACTGTGTTAACCTGTTCCCCCCTACCCTTTTTGAGACAAAGTTTCACTCTGTCACCCAGGCTGGATGACAGTGCAGTGGCACCATCTCAGCTCACTGCAACCTTCACCTCCCAGGTTTAAGCAATGCTTGTACCTCAGGCTCCCAAGTAGCTGGGACTACAGGTGCACACCACCACGCCTGGCTAATTTTGTATTTTTAGTAGAGATGGGGTTTCACCATGTTGGCCAGGCTGGTCTCGAACTCCTGATCTCAAGAGATCCACTGTCCTTGGCCTCCCAGAGTGCTGAGATTACAGGCATGAGCCACCACACCTGGCATTGTAACCTGCCCTTTACTCTTATTGTATATATCCCTCCATGTCAGTGAGTAAAAATTTGTTATTATAAAATGCCATAGAGCATTTTATTTGATGTCTTCTGAAACCCTGTGGGTCTCTATCAGTGTGTAAGGTACTTGTAGGCAAAGTCCATGCCTTGTACTTTATATCCCCCAAAGCACCTGGCACAGTCCCCTAATAGGCAAGCCCCTGTTTATTGCTAAATTTGACATTGAAGAAGATAAAGGTGTGAGTCACAGCCATGATTTCCTTATTTATCTTTTGATCTAAGGCTATTGCCTATCAGCCTTTAAAACACGTATATTAGTGATCCTAAGACTACATCATACTTTCTATTACCTGTGATAATTATAGCAATATTGGCATAACACTTAGGTTTTCAGAGCATTTTTCACGTTGTTACACAGATCCTGGGGAGGCTGTTATTATTTCTTGCATTTTGCAGTGGAGGAAACTGAGGTTAAGAGAGTTTAAGTATGTTTTATGCTGTTACCATGCTGCCTGTGTGTTTAACTTAGCTGGATGACTTTAAAAAAAAATCAAGTGTGTGTGTGTGTCTGTGTGTGTGTGTGTGTGTGTGTGTTAACTTTGGCCATTAGTACCTATGATGTTCGTTTTAGGTACCAATCATATAGAAAATGAAATGAAGTTTTTTTTTTTTTTTTTTTTTTTACACAGAGTCTTGCTCTGTCACCTAGGCTGGAGTGCAGTGGTGCTATCTCGGCTCACTGCAATCTCCGCCTCCCAGGTTCAAGCAATTCTCCTGCCTCAGCCTCCTGAGTTGCTGGGACTACAGGCGTGTGCCACCACGCCTGGCTAATTTTTTGTATTTTTAGTAGAGACGGGGTTTCACCGTGTTGGCCAGGCTGGTTTCAAACTGCTGACCTCAGGTGATCCACTCTCCTTGGCCTCCCAAAGTGTTGGGATTACAGGTGTGAGCCACTGCACCTGGCTGTAAAGTCTTTTTTATTTTATTTTATTTTATTTTATTTTATTTTATTTTTTGAGACTCTGTCGCCCAGGCTGGAGTGCAGTGGTGCAATCATAGCTCACTGCAGCCTCAAACTCTTGGGCTCAAGCGATCCTCCTACCTCAGCTTCCAAAGTAGCTGGGACTATAGGCATGCACCACCACACCTGGCTAATTATATGTATTTATTTATTTAGTAGAGAGTGGGCCTCACTTTGTTGCCCCAGCTGGTCTCGAACTCCTAACTTCAACTTAACTCCTCTTGCTTTGGCCTTCTAAAGCCCTGGCATAACCACAGCCAACTCTTTCTTTTTTGTGTGTGTGAAAGAATAGGTAACTATTTTGCAAAATCAGTTTAACACTTTTTTTTTTTTTTTCCTGGAGAGAGTTATGCTGATTCTTATTGAACTAGATTTGCTGGCAATATTCAAGGTAGTCTAAAATTTCCAACCCTACAAGTACTGTCCAGTGGAGATGTTCCTGTGTCAGTAACTCCTTGGCAGGGTTTTTGCTTTGCTGTGGCCCCATTACATCTATGGGCACATTTTTACAGGTTGGTGTTTACTGAGGAAGTGACTATTTATACTTTTCTTTCTCTTTCCCTACCCTTTGGGTCTTCAGCTATGACAGAGACTCCACTTTCAACGTGTTTGTGGGAAAAGGACAGCTGATCACAGGGATGGACCAGGCTCTTGTTGGGATGTGCGTAAACGAGAGGCGTTTCGTGAAGATTCCCCCAAAGCTTGCCTACGGAAGTGAAGGAGTTTGTAAGCTTTTCTTCCTCGTTTATAAACGCATCAGCAGAAACAATCAGAACTCTTTTAGGATGTTAAGTCAAACAGACTGGAGAATCTTGGAAGCTTTAGATTGGGGGAAAATGAAAAGCAGTGAACTCATACACAGCTAAAATTTCCATCTTAGGTTTATTTATTTATTCTAGATGTGAAAGAAAGTGTCATTAACACAGATGTATTGAATGATACCCTCAATGAGAAGAAAACTGTTTTTTCTCTTTTCTTTCAATTTCATTTGGAGGAAAGAGGGAGGAAGAATGGGTCATTTTGGGATTGTAGAGCAGTGACTGCTTGAACCCTTTTGGCCCACATTCACCTTGGCAGCATCCTAGGTGTTTATTTATCTAGGCTGAAAAGCAGCAACTGTGAACTCAGTGTGAAATCTTTAATTTCTAGCTGGTGTGATCCCCCCCAATTCAGTGCTTCATTTTGATGTACTTCTGATGGATATTTGGAATTCTGAAGACCAGGTTCAGATTCACACCTATTTCAAGCCCCCAAGTTGCCCTCGGACCATCCAGGTGTCTGATTTTGTGAGGTACCACTACAATGGGACGTTCCTGGATGGAACTCTGTTTGATTCAAGGTAAGTCCTGTCATTCATGGCAGTATCAGTGAAATGTCCCATGCATAGTTCTTTCCTTCCATCTTACTTGCTTTTTATGCCGATGGGGAAACCAGAATAAGGACTCTTCACAACTGTAACCAGTACTGAACTCATCTACTTAAGACTTTTGGTCAGTGTTGCATCTTCTCTGGTGCCAGAGTCAAAATTTTAATACATCTTAGAAACATTGAAGAGCAATGTTTATCTAACTTAACAGTATTTTGAGATCTCATCATTAAGTGAAAGGCTCTATTTCTTCTTTTTTTTGAGATGGAGTCTCACCCTGTCACCCAGGCTGGAGTGCAGTGGCACGATCTTGGCTCACTGCAACCTCTGCCTCCTGGGTTCAAGCGATTCTCCTGCCTCAGCCTCCCAAGTAGCTGAGACTACAGGCGCACGCCACCACGCCAAGCTAATTTTTTGTATTTTTAGTAGAGACGGGGTTTCAGCGAATTAGCCAGGGTGTTCTCGATCTCCTGACCTCATGATCTGCCTGCCTTGGCCTCCCAAAGTGCTGGGATTACAGGCGTGAGCCACCGCGCCCGGCCGTGAAAGGCTCTATTTCTAAGGAGGCTTATGCATGTTTTGGTTCATTTTTATAGTTTTCCCATGGAAGCAAGAGGGAAAAGATGAATGTATATGAAGCTATGGAGAGGCATGGGGCTACACGGGAGATCAGGAAACCCTTTGCAATTTCTTCTCATTAGAGCGTGTTTGATTAGTGGAATAGCTGGCCTGTTTTTGTCTATCACTAGTATAAATGCATGCTTTTTATTTCTTTCTAAACTTGAGGACATCTGCCCTCTGTTTGGGGGAAAGATCCATAAATGTCCATCTCTAGGGATGGGTATGGGATCATCGTTTAGCTGATATTTGGGTAACAAAAACCGTACTGAGAGATGAGTTGGAAATATCCTCATGGTGTGGAACTTTTTCCCTTTCTCATTACCTTTCAGTCACAATCGCATGAAAACATATGACACGTATGTGGGAATAGGCTGGCTGATTCCTGGAATGGATAAAGGGCTGCTGGGGATGTGTGTGGGTGAGAAGCGCATCATCACCATTCCTCCTTTTCTGGCCTATGGAGAGGATGGAGATGGTAAGTCCTTCTCCTTCTTGGAGCCACTCTCTCCTACCCTTATTTTTATTGCAGTGGTTAATTCAATTGTCACTACATGAAACCCACTAGACCTTTCAGTCTAGACCTACACTGTCCAATGTGGTAACCACTAGCTACATGTGGCTATTTATATTGAAATGGAAACAAGTTAAAATTAGCTAAAATTTAAAATTCAGTTCCTTGGTCACACTGCTACATTTTAGGTACCCAATAGCCTCACGTTGCCGAGGGCCACCATAGTGGACAGTGCAGATACAGACCCAGATCATTTCCGTCACTCAGAAAGTTCTATTTGACAGTGCTAGTCTGGATTGTCTGCTGTCTGATGATTGAGTTGCAGAAATTTCCACTTAACTTATGGTCATTGGCATTCATAAGTAACCCCCTCTGCCCCTGTCATACCTGTCATGGCCTTGGCCACCAACCTCTCTGGCTTTAATATTTGTGAAATGAGACTTGAACTAGACCCTATAAAAGTTGCAGATATCCAGGTAGAAATTTAGCCATACAATGTCAGAATTGCCAAATTTCCCCGTTTGCACCTCTACAATGGGTTTTACCTATGACATTAACTCCATATGGACAAAAGCAAAGTGTAATGTTAGAAAACACGTTAATTACAATTAGTGTCCTGTTTATAGTTTTACTGTGAAGGAAAACACATAATATTGACTGATAAATGGAATGTCTCAGGTACTCATGTTTGAATTTCAGGTGCGTTTAGTCATATTGACATGCTGGCACAACATAGAGGCCTGTAGGCATTTAAACAGCAGATGGATACAGTGATGTGTTGATTCATAATGGGGATATGTTCTGAGAAAGGCATCATTAGGCAATTGCATTGTTGTGCAAATGCCATAGAGTGCACTTACATAATCCTAGGTGCTACAGCCTGCTGCACACTTAGGCTGTGTGGTGTAACCTGTTTCCTCTAGGCTGCAAACCTGCACAGCATGTGTACTGAATCCTGTGAGCTACTGTAACACAATGGTAAGAATTTGTGTATCTAAACATAGAAAAGGTACAGTAAAGACACGATATGATAATCTCATGGGACCACTCTCATATATGTGGTCTGTTGTTGACCAAAACTTCATTGTGCAGCACATGACTTTGTAGTTAAGGATATAAATGAGAACATAATGCTTCTTAAGAAGTTTACTGATAGTGATAGCCAACTTACAATAGCTAATATGCTTTCGATGTTGTTTCCTGGCTCTGTGGAGCGGAGCAGGAGGAGAAGGGAGCCTGAGGTGATGGGGCTCAGCCTTCTCTCCTTTCTACCTCCATATATATATATATATATATATACTCATATATATATACACACACTCATATATATACATATATATATATGTATATATATACACTTTTTTTTTTTTTTGAGACAGAGTCTCACTCTGTTGCCTAGGCTGGAGTGCAGTGGTGCGATCTCGGCTCACTGCAACCTGTGCCTCCTGGGTTCAAGAGATTCTCCTGCCTCACCCTCCTAGGTAGCTTGGACTACAAGCGTATGCCACCATGCCTGGCAAATTTTTGTATTTTTAGTAGAGACAGCATTTTGCCATGTTGGCCAGACTGGTCTCAAACTGCTGAGGTCAAGCCATCCATCCACCTCAGCCTCCCAAAGCGCTGGGATTACAGGTGTGAACCACTGTGCCTGGCCCACTTTTATATATTTTACATGCTGGGGATCTGCAGATGGTTTCTTAAAAAGAGTATTAGGGGTGGAATTCCCTACTAAAAGAGAAATAAAGTTTAAAGCAGTGCCATAAGTATGTCTTAATTCTCCCCCCCACCGAGATGTAAGATATTGTTATTATTATTTTTAGAGATAGGGTCTCACTCTGTCACCCAGACTGGAGTGATGCCATCATAGCTCACTGTAACCTCAAACTCCTGGGTGATCTTCCTGCCTCAGCCTCCCGAATAGTTAGGACTACAGGCGTGTGCCACCATGCTTGGCTAGTTAAAAAAATTTTTTTAGAGACAGTGTCTCGCTACATTACCGAGGCTTACCTTGAAATCCTGGACTCAAGTGATCCTCCCACCTCAGCCTCCCAAAGTGCTGGGATTATGGGTGGGAGCCACTGTGCCTGGCAGTTACTGTTTTCTTATTGATGTTCAAATGGTCTTGTCCTTGGCCCCAAGAAGTTCATTCACATTGGCTCCCAGATCCTTTTGTCATCAGCCACATAACAGAACCAGATGTGAGCCTAATATGAAAAATATTATTTATTTACTTTAAATAAATAATAGTTTATTTAGAGTAGTTATTTTTGAATACTTTATACTTGAATACTGTGCTTGGCTATCCAAGTGTAACTTTAAATGGGTGGACTGTATGGTATGTGAATTATATCTCTGAAAAGTTGCTATAGAAAACATTATTCATTTAGTACACATTAATGCTAGAAAAATTGAAACCCCAGGCTGGGCGCAGTGGCTCGCGCCTGTAATCCCAGCACTTTGGGAGGCTAAATTGGCTGGATCATCTGAGGTCGGGAGTTCAAGACCAGCCTGGCCAGCATGGGGAAACCCCGTCTCTACTAAAAATACAAAATTTAGCCAGGCGTGGTGGCAGGTGCCTATAATCCCAGCTACTTGGGAAGCTGAGGCAGGAGAATAGCTTGAACCCGGGAGGCGAAGGTTGCAGTGAGCCGAGATCGTGCTATTACACTCCAGCCTGGGCAACAGAGAGAGACTCCATCTCAAAAAAAAAAAAAGAAAGAAAAAAGAAAAGAAAAATTTAAACCCCATGGTTACTTTTAAGGCTTTCATTTTTCTCTTAAATGAAAAGATACAGTAAGGCACAAAAGATTAATATTCTATCTCCCACGCATGCAATTTAGGGATTGACCACACCTTGCATTCCAGGGGCTGACTCAGTAGCCGGCTTTCAGCAGATTTCATCATTCCTTGGAGGGGAAGGAAATGCAGGGTGGGCTTTGCCAAAGGCCAGTGGAAGGAGCTCAGGCTTGGCGGCATCTAGTTTGCTTGTCTGGGCCTACTCCTTTGCATGGTATAACAAATGGCAAGTAAAAGTGAGGGATTGGTTTGTTGGTTAACTTTCTACTATCCCAAATTACTGGATTTTGAGTTATTTATTGGTTGATGTTGATCTTTGCAGGAAGAACTAGTGTCCTGTAATCTCTTCATGTGGATTTCATTTTGCAGATATTCAAAATATTCCCACTGGCAGGAACATCCAAGAGAAGCAGTACTACCCAGAAGTGAGATAGAAGTGATTTGAGGACTATTTATTTATATTTTGGATTGTGGGTGCCATTTTTTTCTCTGTTATTCTGCTAACTTTCATCTTATTTATATCTTGCTTTGGATATACTTAAAGCGTTGAGTTTTACTTTTTGCCTCTAAAAAACTGGCCGTTCGTTTCAAAGAACAAGTCTGTGTACAGTTCTCCAGAACCAGACCAGAGATTTGGAATTTTCTCCTTTAAATGTCTGTGGTTTGCATTTATTCACAAACAGAAACCCACAGAGGTATGTATTTGGGTTTGCCTGTGGGTGCCTGCCCACCTACATAGAGCCTTGATTTTCCAGCATGAGCCCAGAAAATATGGTCATGGTAGTCTCTTATGTCATTAATATCAACTTTTTCCTTTTGCTGAGTCAGGTTTTAGATTATACCATCAGCCCATGGTTGGACACCATGGGGGCCCATTCAAGACCTGGAAGAACATTTGTTTCCTTGGCTTCAAAACCTCAAGAAATGAATAACACCAACCCAAGGCTGTTGAGTTGTAAAGTACTTCCTAAATCCTGTGTCCCGTTTAATCATCTTCTCCCATTCCATCCTAGGGAAAGACATTCCCGGTCAGGCATCTCTGGTGTTTGATGTTGCATTATTGGACCTCCATAACCCCAAAGACAGCATTTCCATTGAGAACAAGGTAGTACCTGAAAACTGTGAGCGGATAAGTCAAAGCGGGGACTTTCTCAGGTATCATTACAATGGCACGCTTCTGGATGGCACCCTCTTTGATTCTAGGTAAGGAAATGATTAAAGTCTTCAACTGCCAGAACATTGTATTAAATAAAGTCTGCCATTGGCTGGACCATGATTTAAATACTCTGTCAATGTTGAGTTATAGTTGGCATTTTCATCTCTAATACAGGTTTCTGTTTTCTGATACTTAGTTCTTTCCTCCCTTCCTTCCTTCCTTTCTTTTTTTTTTTTTTTTTTTTTTTTGAGACAGGGTCTCGTTCTGTTATCCAGTCTGGAGTGCAGTGCAGCTGCATGATTGTGGCTTTCTGCAGTCTTGAACTCCTGGGCTCAAGCAATTCTCTCATCTCAGCCTCCTTAGTAGTAGCTAGGATGATAGGCGTGTGCCACCATGCTTGGCTAATGTTTTATTTTTTGTAGAGATGGGCTTAAGTTTCTTCATAGGCTCTTGTAACCATTTCTTTCTTGGGGGCTGTTTTAGATGGTTCTGCAGGAAGACAGGAGAGACTCACCCTTGACTCCCACCATCCCCCTGTACTGTGCTTAGCTATCCAGTTATAAACCTCATTATGGGGCCCAAGATGAGGAGTGGCCAGAAGTGATGTCAGGGAGGTACAGTAGGCAGAGAATGGGCTTGATGCCAAGAGAGCTGGGCTCTAGGCCCCTGTCTGTGGTGTACTAGCTGTATGACTTTGGATAGTGTTTGACTGCCTTGGACTTCATTTTTCCCTATTCCAGTACCTTTGTCAAGTAGATGGTTGGATTAAAGAGATAAGGTATGTGTCACAGTGCTTTACAAATTTCAGAGGCTGATCAGCTGGATGGCACTGGTTGGATGCATTCAGCTCCCTTCTGGATGCTGGGTGCCATAGAGGCTAATTACTGGCCTCTTTTGTTGTTCAAAGTTTTGTTTTGTTTATCAGGCATGGCCTGCAATTGTAGAGATGGCTTGTGTTTGGCCTGTTTTGCTCATTCTAGTGGCATGTGTTGTTTGAAACTACTCCTTTAGCTTCCAGTAGAGCAAACAAGTAGTGACAGCAACCTCCTTGTCTCTGAGGTGATAGATTTCTAGTTAATGTAGTCATCCAAAACCATTACAGAAGAATTTGTATATGGCATTATTTCATTTGAATAATTCATTCTTGTTCCTAGGATCTCTTTTAAATTTGTCATTTAAATTTTTTGGAAAACAGTAATAGTTACGTAGCTCAAAACCAAAACAAAGTATGCATTAAGATATGTGGTAAATTAGCCAGGTGTGGTGGCAGGTGCCTGTAATCCCAGCTACTCAGGAGGCTGAGTCAGGAGAATGACTTGAACCCAGGAGGCGGAGGTTGCAGTGAGCTGAGATCACGCCACTGCACTCCAGCCTAGGCAACAGAGCGAGACTCTGTCTCAAAAAAAAAAAAAAAGAAAAGATATGTTGTATACCTGTTCCTGTCTGCCTAACCTCCCTCTCTCCCCTACCCCTTAGAGTTAACCATCTTTATTGGTTTCTATTTTTAATTTTTCCAATATCTGGATTTTTTTTTTTTTTTTTGAGGCAGAGTCTCACTTTGTCACCCAGGCTGCAGTGCAGTGGCACAATCTCGGCTCACTGCAACCTCCACCTCCCGTGTTCAAGTGATTCCCCTGCCTCAGCTTCCCAAGTAGCTGGAGTTACAGGCACACACCACCACGCCTGGCAGATTTTTGTATTTTTAGTAGAAACGGGGTTTCACCATATTGGCCAGGCTGGTCTTGAACTCCTGACCTCAGGTGATCCATCCAACGCAGCCTCCCAAAGTGCTGGGATTATAGTTGTGAGCCACTGCGCCCAGCCTAATGTGTGGATTTTTTAAGATGCAAATATAAGCAAACACAAATGTTATTTTCTTCTCTTTAAAGTATATGGCTTTCAGAATATAGTATTACTAGGGAACAAAGTGGTGTTCTCCTTGATTTTTGTTACTCTGGGGTTTTTCCATACTAATACATAGAGAAAAATCCTTTATTTTTTACATCTACATGGTGTCCCATTGGGTGAGTATATTGTATTTAGATAACCATTCACCTATTGATGAACATTTGAGTTGTTTTTATCTTTTTCTGTTACCAAAAAAAAATCATTTAGTGCATATGTGTATTATTATTTGTTACATTCCAGTGTGGTTCTGTTCTTTATTCCCTGGAATTATATTTCCAATTGAAAGACCACTTTTCTGTGTACACCAGATTTCTGTTCATATAATGCAACCACAGTTTTCTTAGGTTTCAAGAGCTTTCCATTTTAGTACAGTGGGATCTAGCCCATTCTAACCAGCTGCATATATTTCATTGTATAGATTTGCCTATTAGGTAATCAATCCTTGTTGTTTGTCCTGTATGTTTCCTGTATTTTGACACTTAAGGCTGCAGTAATTATTTTTGTAGGAAAATCTTAAAATATATGATTGTTTCCCTGGGATACATCTCTAGAAGAATCTCTGGGTCAAAGGTTATGTGTGTGTGTGTTTTTTGTTGTTGTTGTTTTGTTTTGTTTTTGAGACAGAGTTTCGCTCTTTTTGCCCAGGCTGGAGTGCAATGGCGTGATCTCAGCACACTGCAACCTCTATCTCGTGGGTTCAAGCGATTCTCGTGTCTCAGCCTCCTGAGTAGCCGGGATTACAGGCATGAGCCACCACTCCCAGCTAATTTTATATTTTTAGTAAAGATAGGGGTTTCATCATATTGGCCAGGCTGGTCTTGAACTCCTGACCTCAGGTGATCTGCCCGCCTCGGCCTCCCAACGTGTTGAGATTATAGGTGTGAGCCACCGCGCCCTGCCTTTTTTTTTGAGACAGTATCTTGCTTTGTCACCCAGGCTGGAGTGCAGTGGTGTGACCTCGGCTCACTGCAACCTCCACCTGCTGGGTTCAAGTGATTCTCCTGCCTCAGCCTCCCAAGTAGCTAGGATTACAGGCGCCTGCCACCACAGCAGGCTAATTTTTGTATTTTTGATAGAGACAGGGTTTTGCCATGTTGGCCAGGCTGGTGTCGAACTCCTGACCTCAAGTGATCTGCCTGCCTCGGCCTCCCAAAGTGCTGGGATTACAGGCATGAACCACTGCACCCAGCGGTTATGTGTATTTTTTATACCTTTTGATACATACTACCAAGTTGCCCTCAAGGAAGGTTTTACTCAGCATCACAGTTTAAGAGTATCCCATTCCCTACAAATTCAGTAACACTGGGTATCATTTAAAAATAATCCTGGCTAATTTATAGGAGAAAACAATGATACCTGTGGTTTTAATCTGAATTTTCTATTGCTATTGGGATTGAAATTCCTTTGGGTGTTTATTTGAGTACCTTCTTTTGTGAACTACCTGTTCAGGTCCTTTGCCTATTTTTCTATTTAGGGCATTGGCATTTGTCTGTTTCTTGTTGATTTGAAGAGCTCTACACATTAAAAATATTAATTATTTTATGGCTGCATATTATTAAAAACATTTTCCTCATTTTCCTCAATTTATTTGTTTGTTAATTTTGGTTATGTTGATTTTTGGCCCATTTAACTGTAAACCTTTTATGTTGTTAAATACATTAGACTTCCTCATTATGGTTCCTGTCTTTGGTGACTTGTTACAAAGTCTGTCCTCTTCCTAGAGCATATAAATGTTTGCCTGTATTTCCCTCAAGCCTTTTAATAGTTTTTTTTATTCTTTAAGATATTCTTTATTAGAATTTTTATTTTCAAAAGTAATATGTTCTGTTTTTTTTGAGACAGTCTTACTCTGTTGCCCAGGCCTGGAGTGCAGTGATGTGATTGCAGCCCACTGCAACCTCCACCTCCCAGGTTCAAGCAATTCTTCTGCCTCAGCCTCCAGAGTAGCTGGGACTACAGGTGTGCACCATCATGCCCGGCTAATTTTTTTGTACTTTTAGTAGAGATGAGGTTTCACCATGTTGGCCTGGCTGGTATCAAACTCCTGGCCTCAAGTGATCCACTCGCCTGGGCCTCTCAAAGTGCTGGGATTACAGGCATGAGCCACCGCACCAGGCCAGAGGTAATATGTCCTAATTGCATAATGGAAATAATGCAAAAATATATAGCAAAAAATGTAAATTTCCTGTCAGCCCCTTCCATTCTCACTACCATGAGATAACCAGTGTTAACAACATTCCGCAGTTTCTCTCTATGCTCATAAATGCTTTCATATTTAAGTCTTTAATCCATCTGGAATTTATTGTGGTATCACTGCGACAGGAAGGATTTAACTTTATTTTTTTCCAGGTGGTTAGCTAGTTTTTCCAACATCCATCATGAATGACTCTATCATTTCCTCACTGCTCTAAAAGGTGATTTTTGTTATGAACTAAATTCTTATATGTACTTTTGAGTCTTTGTGTAGAATTTTTATTCTTTACCTTCTATCTATTCCTAGGGCATCATCACACCTTTAACTATGATTAACTAGTGTTAGCTTTTTAATTTGTATAGTAGAGGGCATTCTTTTTCTTTTTTAAAAAATAACTTTTTTTTCTAGTAAGTGATGCATTGACATGATTTAAAACCCTGGAAGTATGAAAAGGTATACAATGACAAATTTCCCTCCTATCCTTGTCCCACCTCCCCTCTTCGTAGGGAACCAGTGTTATTAATTTCTTTTTCTTTCTTTCTTTTCTTTTTTTTTTTTTGAGACGAAGCCTCACTTCTTTGCCCAGGCTGGAGTGCAATGGTACGATCTCGGCTCACTGCAACCTCTGCCTCCCAGGTTCAAGCGATTTTCCTGCCCTCAGCCTCCCGAGTAGCTGGGATTACAGGCACATGCCACCAGGCCTGGCTAATTTTTTTAGTATTTTCAGTAGAGATAGGGTTTCAACATGTTGGGCCGGGCTGGTCATGAACTACTGACCTCAAGTGATCACCCACCTCGGCCTCCCAAAGTGCTGGGATTACAGGTGTGACCCACTGCCCCCGGCCCAGTGTTATTAATTTCATAGGAGTTCCATACATATATAATGAAGTACATATATGTATGTATTTCCCTCTTAATTTTTTACAAGAATGATAGCTTGCTATATACTGCACCTTAAAAACAGCATTCTTAATTACTTCTTTTTTCAGATGAATTTTAGCATTACTTTACTGAGCTCCCCACCACCACCAGATACACACCCCTGGGATTTTGATTCGAATTGCTTTAAAATTTGTAAGTTAGTTTGGGCCAGCCATGGTGGCTTAGGCCAGGCACGATGGCTCACACCTGTAATCCCAGCACTTTGGGAGGCCGAGGCAGTGGATCACTTGAAGACAGGAGTTCAAGACCTGCTTGGCCAACATGGTGAAACCCCGTCTCTACCAAAAATACAAAAATTAGCTGAGTGTGGTGGTGCATGCCTGTAATCCCAACTGCTTGGGAGGCTGAGGCAGGAGAATCGCTTGAACCCGGGAGACGGAGGTTGCAGTGAGCTGAGATCTTACCATTGCACTCCAGCCTCAGTGACAGAGTGAGACTGTGTCTCAAAAAAAAGAAAAGATAAAAGAACTTATAAGTTAGTTTAGGGGAGGACTGACGACTTTGCTTTTCCACTGGGGAACAGGATGGTTTTGCATTTACTTGTCTTTAACTTTTATTCAGCATTCACTACAATTCAAGCCCACCCCGCCACTCCGTCTCTCCTTCTGAGGCTCTTTCCTGCCTCTCGGCTTGGCCCTTGCTGCCAGACCATTGCTCTTCCCTTAGGCAGATCCCACAGCCTTCGGTGTCTGCTGTCTCCCCTCTGCCATGGAATCTTTGCAACTATTCCAGTGGGCAGCAGTCCCCACTGTGGGTACCTGCCATCTCTCTCACTACTTGGTGTCCCTTTGTCGGGAGCCCACCATGTAGGTATCCTTCTCTTCCCTGAATGCCTGGCAGTGGCTACACATTGCTGGTGATCCCCAGGGTCCTGCAGGTGGGAACCTGGGGAGGGTGAGCCCTGCTCTGGCTGGAGGATGCTGGGAGCTGACACGGTCCTCCTCTTCCCTGCTGTGTTCCCCTCCAGGCCTTCCTGGCCAGTGCACCAGGAGGAGGCTTGGAGCTGCTCAGCGTAGGGTGCTGTTCTCAGTGAGTGGGAAGGGGGACTCACAACCTCCTCTGGGAGTTTATGTGGACAATCTCCTGCTTCTTGGGTGAGGAGAGACATCTGTTGTGATTCTTTCTTCGTGCCCCATGACTTTGTGGTCTCTGAGGGGTATTGAGAAGGGAGAACCCCCACAGCTCTGCCTGTGTATCGGCCTGGCCCCATTTGGCGGTCCCTCTTTTCCAAGGCATCATGCCCTGGCGGTGAGGTGAGGGAATGGCAGGACCGATTGGCTCTTTCAGGACAGGCTTTCTGCCTCATTGGCACCAGGTGGTGTGGGGAAGGGGTGCAGGTCACGTAGTCCAGTTTGATAGTGGACTTGTGGCATATGAAGTTTTATTATTTTATTCTGGAATCATTATGCTGTGGGGAATTGATTCCTCTTTTTACCAAACTCATGGTAATAGACTCACTCGGCAGTTTACACACAGGCTGGATCCTTCCACTGAGTGGATTTGGAGCTCCTGCCAGGAGCACTTGGAAAACCCAAGTATTCACCAGGGTGGCGGGGTGAGCAGGGGTGATAGTGGGAGCCTTTTGTCGGGCTGTGGTGGAGACTGAGGAATTCATTACTCTCAGTGTGTATGCTGCTTTCCTGGTGATCGGAATCTTCATGTCAGGCTGGGTGCTGTGGCTTAGGCCTGTAATTCCACACTTTCGGAGGCCAGGGCAGGCAGATCGCTTGAGCCCAGGAGTTCGAGACCAACCTAGGCAACGTGTTGAAACCCTGTCTCTACTAAAAATACAAAAATGAGCCAGGCATGGTATTGCATGCTGTAGCCCCAGCCACTTGAGGGGCTGAGGTGGGAGGATCACTTGAGCCCAGGAGGTTGTGGCTGCAGTGAGCTGAGACCAGACCACTTCACTCCAGCCTGGGAGACAGAGCAAGACCCTGTCTCAAAAAAAAAAAAAAAAAAATTAAAAAGTAATTAGAAAATAAAAACAGAATATTCATGTCCCACATATGCAGATATTTTCTCTTTAGATATTGGAGACATTGTCCTTGTGACACATTCGTAGTTTCTGATAAGGCCTACGTTCGATTCTGTTTTTTGTTTTCAAGACAGGGTCTCACTCTGTCACCCAGGCTGGAGTGCAGTGTTGTGATCTTGGCTCACTGCAACCTCAACCTCTCCGGCACAAGCAGTCCTCTGACTTCAGCCTCCTGAGTAGCTGGGACTATAGGTGTGTGCCACCACATCCAGCTAAGTTTTGTAATTTTGTAGTGACAGGGTTTTGCTATGTTGCCCAGGCTGGTTGAGAGCTTGATTGTTTTCATTAACTTGACATGGTTATAGAGTATACAGGCTGGGCATGGTGGCTCATGCCTGTCAACCCAGCACTTTGGGAGGTCGAGGCAGGAGGATCACTTGATCCAGGAGCTCAAGACCAGGCTGAGCAACATAGTGGGACCCCATCTCTACAAAAAAAAAAATTTATTAGCTAGGCATGGTAGCATGTGCTTGTAGTCTCAGCTACTTGGGAGGCTGAGGTGGGAGGATTGCTTGAGCCTGGGAGGTTGAGGCTGCAGTGAGCTGTCTATGATGGTGCCACTGCACACCATCCTGGGTGACAGAGTGAGACCTTGCCTCAGAAAAGAAAGTACAGTGTTCAATTTACATTAGCTCCATTTCTGTGTGATGCTTCTCATAACCCACACTGCATTCATAACCTGACAAAACTGGAGGGCCACACGGCGTGTCTCTACAGGTGGCTGTTCATATGCTGTGTGGGGGTTCCTATTTACCCTTCCAGGGGAGCATGTTTCCTGGCTGTCTCGTCAGATACTGTGGTTTATGCTGTTCCGGAGTCTAGAGGCCTCTGTGTGCCTTTGCATCTCTTTCCCAACTAATTTGCACAGCTGCTGTGGGGGCCCTCATGAATGACCTCTTTCTTTCCTTTCTTCTTTTCTAGCTACTCTCGGAACCGCACGTTTGACACGTACATTGGGCAGGGCTACGTGATTCCTGGGATGGATGAAGGTCTACTTGGTGTTTGCATTGGAGAAAAGCGAAGGATTGTGGTCCCCCCTCACCTGGGGTATGGAGAGGAAGGAAGAGGTGAGCATCAGCATCACCTGCCTTCCTCACTAGCTGTGGCTGCTTCCACATTGCTTGGAACAGGGCTTCTTTTTCTTTTTCTTCTTTCTTTTTGAGATGGGGTCTCCCTCTGTCGCCCAAGCTGGAAAGTGTCGTGTGTGATCATCGTGTACTATGGCCTGGAACTCTTGGCCTCAAGCAATCCTCTTGCCTCAGCCTTCGGAGTAGCTGGCACTACAGGCACGCACCACCACACCCTGCACAGAGCTTCTTGAGAGCCAAAATATTGAAGCTAAAGTCCAGCTTAAGACTGGAATGCCCAAATAGATTTAGTTTCTAGAGTTGTCCTGTTATTTCTCCTTGTTTCTCTGCCCATTTTCCTTTACCTTTTGAAAATGTTAAATCCTACACCAAAGTCGGAAGCACTTTACAGTGAATTCCACTTTCTTTTGCCAATTGTTAACGTTTTGCTATATTTGATCTCTTTTTATATTTATTTATTTATTTTGGGCTGAACCATTGAAAGTAAGTGCAAAAGCCCCTCTTTGGTTTTTGTTTTATATATTATAAAATTCACCCATTTAAGTATATAGTTTAATGACTTTTAGAACATTTAGTGGGTTATGCCACCATAACTGTAATCCCGTTTTAGAAAATTTTTGTCACCCTCATACCACACTTCCTTTTAAAAGTTACACAAATCATACATGTTGACTTTAGAAAAAGAAAATACAGATAAGCAAAGAAATCCTGCCACCCAGAAATAAATATTTTTTTTCCTTTTTTTCTTTTTTGTTTTTTTTTGGAGATAGAGTCTCATTCTGTCACCTAGGCTGGAGTACAGTGGCATGATCTTGGCTCACTGCAACCTCTGCCTCCTGGGTTCAGGTGAGTCTCGTGCCTTAGCCTCCCAAGTAGCTGGGACTACAGGCATGTGCCACCACGCCTGGCTAATTTTTTTAAAAATTTTCACTAGAGATGGGGTTTCACTATGTTGGCCAGGCTAGTCTCAAACTCCTGGCCTCAGGTGATCTGCCCACCTTGGCTTTCCAAAGTGCTGGGATTATAGATGTGAGCGCCATGCCATGCCAGAAATAAATATTGTTAGTCTTAATCTGGTAGGCAGAATATTCAGCCCCTCAAAGTATCTATGTTCTAATCCCCAGAACCTGTGAGTATGTTACCTCACTTTATTTATTTTGCTTTGAGACAAAGTCTTGTTCTGTTGCCCAGGCTGGAGTGCAGTGGTAAGATAAGCTCCTAACTCACTGCAGCCTCCAGCTTCTGTTTTAAAGTGATCCTCCTGCATCAGCCTCCTGAGTAGCTACGACTACATGTGTGTGCTACCATGCACGGCTAATTCAAAAGCAATTTTTTTTATTTTATAAAGACAGACATGGTCTCGCTATGTTTCCCAGGCTTGTCTGGAACTCCTGAGCTCAAGCAGTCCTCCCACCTTGGCCTTCTGAAGTGCTGGGATGACAGGTGTGAGCCACCATGCCTAGCCTGCTGTTACCTTATTAAAAGATACTTTACAGATTTGATTAAGGATCTTGAGATAGGAATAGTATCCTGGATTATCCAGGTGGCCTCAAAATACTTTCAACAGTCTTTGTAAAAGGGAGGCAGGTGGTCAGACCGGGGAAAAAGTGCTAAACTGCTGACTTAGAAGATACAGAAGGAGGACCCTGTCAGGGAATGAAGGTGGCCCCGAGAGGCTGGAAAAGGTAGGAAACACATTCTCCCCGGCAGCCTCCAAAAGGAACACATCCCTAACAATACCTTGAATTTATGCTTCTGCCTTCCAGAATTAGGGGAATCCGTTTGCATTGTTTTAAACCAACAAGTTTGTGGTATTTTGCTGCAGCAACCGTAGGAAACAAATGCAGCCATGAAGTGAACGTCCTTCTGTACCTTTGAGTGTATGTATAGGTTTAAAAAAAAATGCCCACCTACGCTAATCAATACGGACAAACATGGGATTGTCTATGCGTATTACTTTGTGATTTCTCTCTTCACCCAATTTGTGGTGAACAACAGATATGTTGTGAACAACTTTCTATGCTATGTATTTTAATGGCTGCTCCCTCGCTTAGGAATAGTTGATGCAGTATTTATTTTGTTTTCGTATTCTTTTGCTGATGGAGGCTGGCCTTGCTGGCTGTACTTTTATTTTGTTAGTTCTGTTCTGTGTTTTTATTGATACATCATATGGATCTTGAGAGTTTTCCCAGTAGTGTTTATCCCAGAGGATCCAAGAAACGTCAAGTTGGTTGGAAAGTAGGTTGTACCATGGAGAAATATTTTTTTCTCCCTGACTTAAATTTCTGATTGATTAAACCACAACAGATCACAGCTTAAGATCCATTCGACAGGCTTTTCTTCACACGTCCTGCTTGTCTAGTGTCTTGATGCTCTATTGCTTTTTATCGTGTAGATTTCTACTTCTAGTCAAATATAAACAGAAACAGATAATTACTTTCTGAATGTTCTTGTTTCATTATGGCCTGAGGACTAATCTTTCCTTTCTTTGAAAAGAATGCATTGATGGAAAACATTTGCTTAAATTACTTTTTTTCTTCTTGGCTTTCTATCAAGTATGAGACAGAGCTCTGCGAAGAATTATATAAGCCTCTGGGAAGCCGCTGAAGGCTCATAAATTTTCTGGGCAGTGAGACTGCTTCATCCTGGATCACGTTGCTCTGGGAGGAGGGCATCCTGAGTGACCCTGAGGTATAAACCCCAAGTGCTCTTGAGTGGAGTCTGCCTCTGTCCTCTCCTGATCAGCACCCTTGGCCTCTTTGTGGGGGTTACATAGGAGCTCATGCTGATCCCTGAGGGGCTGACCCGAGAAGGGTCAGGACGCTGAAGCTGTCTACTTAGTGGCTTCTTCGCTGCATACCACAGGGCCAGGCACATTGTGAAAGTTTGGCAAATATTTGTGGAAGGAATGAATTGTGGGCTGACCGTGTGCTCCCAGCCTCTATCAGCATTTCATTCTGTCACAGCCATTTTCCCCTGCAAGATTGCTGGAGGGGAAAGGGTAGGCCTCCTGGGAGAGGTTCTGGATCTTTCTGCCATCTGCTTTGTTCCATGGGTCAGCCCTGAAATTAGGGCACTTGGATGGGTTTGCAGCCTCAAAGTGGAGAATGGATTCTGCCTGTGAGGTTGTGTAAGCATCACTTCATCGATGGCTTGCTGTTACTCAACTTCCAGATTACCTTTTGAGCACCCTTTTAGGAAAGAGGAAAGTTAATAAATTACATTTTACCCACTGTGTGTCTGGGACTTCTTGCACATGAACTCATTCAAACCTGGAAACAGTCTTCTGAGGCATCATTACGCTCATTGTTTAGAAAGATAATGAGGCCCAGAGAGTTCCACCCATGTGTCCAAGGCCACAATAGCTAGTCCATGATGGAGCTGGAATTGGACCCAGGGCTCTCTGACCCATATGTGTCCTAGACAGACAGAAAGAATGAGTCCCCATTAGGTAGTGACTTGTTGATACCCATATGTGGAGAACCGAGACCTCAAACCAGAAGTCCTAGAGCTCTCAGAGGAAACATACCCGCTCAGAGGAAACCCACCTTCCTCAGAGGAAACCCACTCCCTCAGAGGAAACCCACCCCCCTCAGAGGAAACTGACTCTCCGCAGAAGAAACCCACCCCCCACAGAGGAAACCCACCCCCAGCAGAGGAAACCCACCCCCAGCAGGAGCTGCAGAGTTTCTGGGGTGGGCTATTGGCTGCTTTTAAGTTTTTCTCATCTGTATCTCTTCTGAGGGAGGCATCCTCATGGTGAGAACAGAATGATGACTTCTGCATTGGTTAAGGGTTTATACAGAGAGGAGGTTTGTGTTGGGGCCATGCTGGACTATTTCTGTCCGTTTGCTGCTCAGCACTCATTTCTGTACTTAATCTACAAATAGCTTTGTGGAAGTCAGAGCAAGATAGAGGGATAGAGGTTCGAGGCCTTGGTGCTGCCTGGGGTAGGTGGGGTCTGTGGTTCAAGGTTCTGATCTTCGTTTTTGCAGGCCGAGAAACTCCATCTATCCATTCATCAAAGATTTATTGAGTTTCTTCATGACCAGGCCCTGCACACAGTGTTAGGGATTCAGCAGAAAGAAACACAAACAAAACTTCCTACGCACACAGAGAGTGTTTCCTTGTTGATGCTCTCAATAATGTGTGTGCCTCAGAGGTTATCAGGCACCTGGGAGACTGACTCATGTTGACTTCCTAGAAGCTGACATACTCACCTGATGCTACATGGTTCCTTGACTGGGTGTGAATCGACCTGTACACTGGTTGGAATTCTTGTGCCTGGAATCCTTGGGGCCTGAGAGGCTGAGTTCATTTGACTGCTGACATCAGATTCCAGGGGTGTGGGTGGTTCCAGATGCATTCCTTTTTGCCCTGGAGAAGGCCCTGCACCCGAATGCATCTTGGAGGGGAGATTATATTTGAATTGACAAAATTTGGTGACTGCTTAGCTCAGTGTTAGAAGTTTTTAAAATTTGTGGTAAAATATACTTAACATCTTTACCTTTTTAACCATTTTAAGTGTACAGTTTAGTGGCATCAAATATATTCACAATGTTGTATAACCATTACTATCATCTACACTCAGAACTCTTTCATCATCTCCAACATAGACCCATTACACAATAACTCCCGATTCCTCCCTCCTATCAACCTCTGGCAACCACCTTTCTTTCTGTCTCTACCAATTTGCCTCTTCTAAGTGCCTCACTTGAGTGGAATCATACAATATTTCTCTTTCTGTGTCTGTCTTATTTTACTTAGCATAATGTTTTCAAGGTCTATTTATATTTTAGCATTTATCAAAATTTCAAGCTGGGCACGGTAGCTCACGCCTGTAATCCCAGCACTTTGGGAGGCTGAAGCAGGCGGATAACCTGAGGTCAGGAGTTCAAGATCAGCCTGGCCAACATGGTGAAACCCTGTCTCTACTAAAAACACAAAAATTAGCCAGGGGTGGTGGTACGTGTCTGTAATCTCAGCTGAGGCAGGGGAATCGCTTGAACCCGGGGGACGGAGGTTGCAGTGAGCTGAGAACATGCCACTGCACTCCAGCCTGGATGACAGAGCAAGACTCCATCTCAAAAAAAAAAAAATTAATTCCTCTTTTCTGGCTAATAAATTTCATTCCTTTTTATTGCTGAATGAATATTCCATTGGATGTATATACTACATTTTGTTGATCAGTTCGTCTGGTGATGAACACTTAGGCTGTTTCTACTTTTTGTCTATTGTGAATAATGCTTAATGCTTCTGTGAATATGAGTGTACAAATATCTGTTCACATCTCTAGCTTCAATTCTTTTGTATATATACCCAAGAAAGATATTTTTATTTAATGTTCTATTGAAATATAATTCACATACTATAAAAGTAATCATGTTAAAGTTTACAATTTAGTTGTTTTTAGTATATTAACCAGGTAACATAACCATTACCTCTACCTAATTCCAGCACAGTTTCATCACTCCAAAAAGTAACCCATAACCATTAGCGGTCACTCTCCATACCCTGGCCTCATCCACCCACTGCTCCCACGCTGGCAACAGGTAATCTATTTCTTGTCTGTATGGATTTGCTTACGCTGGACATTTCCATATCCCTGGAATCCTACAGTATGTGGCCTTTTGTGTCTGGCTTCTTTCACTTAGTGTAATGTTTTCGGGTTCATTCCCAGGTGATTTTTAACAGGTTGCCAAGGTTGAGAAACCATAGATCTGCCTCTGCAGACACCCACCCTGTCCACGCGTGTTAGCTTCCCGCACAGAGCCGTCCGTGGCCCTGGCTCTGAGCAGCCTTCTGGCCAATGGCAGGCTGTACTTCTTGGTTCCTGTGGGAAGGATCCTGCACCCCACTCCACCCACACCAGCAGCCCCTGTTTTGAGTGAGTAGCAGGCACCTGTGTTCTGCTATTAAAGCACACGCCTCTGAAATTATTACCTTTAACTTTGGCTAGCCCCAAAATTTGTACCTCCGTTTTCTCAGGATTTTAATGAGAATTAAACAATACATGTTTAATTTAGAAGAATGCCTGGTACTCAATAAATGCCTATTAAATATGAGCGTGAGTGTGTTTCTATTAGAGAGAGATAGGAGAGAGACCAATCAAGAAGCAGACACAGAAAAGTACATGTGGGGACGGGAGGTAAGGAGGGACTGTTGGAGTTTGTGTATCTCTATCTGAATTTTGTCATTAGCTGTGTTATTCTCTTGAATAAGTAATATCATGTCTGAATTTTTCTTTTCTTTCTTTCTTTCTTTCTTTTTTGAGGACAGAGTCTCACTCTGTTGCCCAGGCTAGAGTACAGTGGTGCAATCCTAGCTCACTGTAGCCTTGACCTCCTGGCCTCAAGCAATCCTCCTGCCTCAACCTCCCGAGTATCTGGGACTACAAATGCTCACCACCACGCCCAGCTAATTTTTTCGTAGAGACATTTGACTGTGTTGCCCAGGCTGGTCTCGAACCCCTGGCCTCAAGTGATCCTCCCACCTCGGCCTCCCAGAGTTGAGATTATAGGCATGAGCCACCACCATACCTAACCTGAGTTGGTTTTCTTATATGTAAAATGCTGATGATAATAAAATATGTCCTTGACTCTAGGTAACATGATTTTAAAATATTTTACATTTAAACTTCTCTGAAATGATTTGGGCTGGGGGATGTATTACAACTGATACATATGTTTAACTGTCCCCCACACCCCTGGGAAGCTGTTGTTAAATTCCTGGGGTTATGGCCATGCCTACCCCATAAGGTTGCTGCAGGGATTTAAAGGGAAAATGTAGGTGAAAAATACTTTGGCAAACCGTAAAACATCATTCAGATGTGAGCTACTGTCTTCAAAAGTGGAAATTATGGAAAAGTTAATTAATAATTTAGTATAGAACAAATAGGATGTATTCTAAAAGCACCCTGTGACTGTTAGGTGTACGATCATACGGGGCCAATTTTGGGGGAGAGGTGTCTTTTTCTTTATGAAGTTTATGTTATGTTTTTCTTGAGCAGTGGTAGGACACTGGAGTGATTTCACTCTATGGCTGATTTTCTCACCCCACCTTTTACTTCCAGTGGGCAAGGGGCAAGTATTAATTTGGCTGGGTTTGAGTTTCCTCATCTGTGATCAACTTAGTCACTCATCTTTCAGGCTCAACGATTCCATGGGGCAATAGTCCATAGTCCTGAATTTTAGTCGAAACTGTGCTCATTACAGGCTGTGAGACCCAGGGCAAATCTGCGCCTCCGTTTATCCACCTGTAAAATGAGGATGAGGTTGCATCTTACGGCCCTTTCAACGTCAGTCTTGGAGTCCTCCTAGGGTTCTGTATCTGGGCGCCCGTTTTCCTCACTTGGAGGGCCTTGAGGACATAACCTGGTGATACTGCGGAGGCCCATGTGCTGCAGCCTGCGGGGGTCATTCATTAATTCCCCGTGTCTGTCCTTTAGGGAATATCCCCGGCTCGGCTGTGCTGGTGTTTGACATCCATGTGATCGACTTCCACAACCCTTCGGACTCCATCAGCATCACCTCCCACTACAAACCCCCCGACTGCTCAGTACTGAGTAAGAAGGGAGATTACCTCAAATATCACTACAATGCCTCACTTCTGGATGGGACCCTGCTGGACTCCACGTAAGGGCAACCAGAATGGTGTGGGAGTGAGCCTGGAGGGTGACAGTCATGTGCTCCCACCATCCTCCTCTCTTGGGTAGATGCTGGTTGAGAGCTTTTATCTCCATGCTGCCCCACTGCATAGCTCACGCCTGCATCACTGTTCAGGTGCATTATGTTAAGAGTTTCCTATTAATGGTCTTGCCCTGCTCTGGGTCATTTTTCACCCCATGAAATTGTCTTTCTGAAAAGCAGATCTCATCGTATAACTGCTATCTTTCCTTCCTTCCTTCCTTCCTTCTTTCCTTCCTTGCTCCCTCCCTCCCTTCCTCCCTTCCTCTTCTTTCCTTTCTTTCTTTTTTCCTTCCTTCCTTCCTTCCTTCCTTCCTCCCTTCCTTTCTTTCTTTCTTTTTTTTTTTTTGACAGAGTCTCACTCTCTCACCCAGGCTGGAGTGCAGTGGTGCTATCTCGGCTCACTGCAACCTCTGCCTTCCAGATTCAAGTGATCCTCCCGCCTCAGCCTCCCAAGCAGCTGGGATTACAGGCACGCACCACTATACTTGGCTAATTTTGTTTAATTTTTAGCAGAGAGAAGGTTTTGCCATGTTGCCCTGGCTGGTCTCAAACTCCTGGGTTCAGGTGAGCCTCCTGCCTCAGTTTCCCAAAGTGGTAGGATTACAGGTGTGAGTCACTGGACCTGGCCCAGGCTAATTTTTTAAATTTTTTTAGAGATGGGGGTCTCACTATGTTGCCCAGACTGGTCTCGAACTCCTGACCTCAAATGATCCTCCCCTCTTGGCCTCCCAAAGTGCTGGAGTTACAGGTTTGAGCCGTCATGCCCAGCCAAACTGCTTTCTTTAAAAATTGATGCACAGAGGCCGGGTGCGGTGGCTCATGCATGTAATGCTAGCACTTTGGCAGGCCAAGGTGGGCACATCATGAGGTCAAGAGATCAAGACCATCCTGGCCAACTTGGTGAAACCCCGTCTCTACTAAAAATACAAAAATTTGCTGGGCTTAGTGGCAGGCATCTGTAATCCCAGCTACTAATGAGGCTGAGGCAGGAGAATCGCTTGAATCTGGGAGGTAGAGGTTGTAGTAAGCCGAGATCGTGCCGCTGCACTGCAGCCTGAGCAACAGAGTGAGACTTTGTCTCCAGAAAGAAAGAAAAAGAAAAGACCCTATGGATATACTCTTCAGAGCTCTCCCTCTAGGGTACGGGATCCTGTATGCTAATGCATTTAATGTATTTCATCAACTCTAAAGAGCATGATGGAAACATTTCATGTATCTCTGACCAAGTAAAAACGCTGACTGATGACAGACATACTGTCAGTCATAAAATGTATCCTAATTAGAGAAAGGTTAAACTGTGAAAAAATGTGCATTTTAGAATCAATGAGATATGTGCTAGGCTTCCAGGGCCCAGATATACAGGGACCTGGCTTACAACAGACCTTGCAAAGAAATCCCAACCACTGACTATTGGAAGCTAGCAGGAGGCAGGGCAGCAGGGAAGGGGCATGGCTTGTAGTGCTTTTGTGGATCAAGTGAGCTCCTAAGAGTGAAAATGGTCCATGATGTTAGAAGGGTCTGTAAGGTCCGTGGCTGCTGTCATTGCTCTTGCTGATGTTCATATTCCTGTCCGCTGATCCTGAGGCTGAGGAAAGGGGAAGTGGGTGTGGGGAATGAACAAAGGAATTCCTTCTCGGAGGGTCCAGGATCTGCTTCTCACGCGGGGCGGGGAGAGTCAGTCTCCCTGCCTCCTGCTTGTGTTTGGAGGACTCATAACATCCTGGCAGAGCACTCAGGAGCCACATGAGCCAGAGCTCCTTATCAGGAAGTGCATTTTGTACTCTGAGAGCCTCTGTATTACATGTAAATCTGCAGCAGAAGAGTAGTGGCTGGCGTCCCTGCTGGTGTCTTCCTGGTGTGAGCTTCAGAATAGCGGGCTAATGGAAAGCTTGGCCAGCACCTGCCTATCTGGTCCCAGCTAGAGCCCCATGTGGGCTGGGCCCCATTCATCAGGACTAAGGCAGCAGCTGCTGCCTAGAAGGGAGGAGAGGAGTGGGAGTGAGCCGGGGAGGGTGAAGCAGGCAGGAAGCTGCAGGCCAGCGGTGGATGGGGCCAGGAAGCACGCAGGTGGAGTGAGGACCGTGTTTGAGAGAAACACTGCCCAAGAGAGAAAGAAAGAAAATCACAGGACCCGAGGAAAAAGAATGAGTGGTGTGTTCAGAGATGACACATGACAACAAATTGTTTGCTTGGAGGATTTTCTTACGCGTGCGTGTTTAAACTGGCCTCAAGGAGGGAGAAGAAACATGCGTTCCTGGATGACTGAGTTCTGGAATATTCTGTCATAAGACTTTGCAACTGGAGTAGCCCCAGAGAAAGGCAGGCAGTGGGAGTTGGCTCCCTCCCCAAAGCCATCCCTGAGTTGGCTTTGTTTCAGGTTCCTCCCAGGTGGGAAAACACAAACCCTGTCTTGGTTTGCTGGTAATCAGCTGGAGGAGGGAAAGAAGCGGCTGCCCTGGGCCCAGGGGAGTTCGGGAAGCCTGAGAAGAGGATGTGACCCAAAGGGGCACCCGTCCACATTGACCCCAGCTGCTCATGGGCATCAAGGGGGGTCAGGGAGCTTTTCTCCTTGGAGTAAAGAACATAAACGCTGTTTGCCTTTAGGAAGTGATAGGAATGGCATAGATTTTGGAGTAGATTTATTTTTTGTAGTGACTGAAGTGATAGAGCAAACTTTTTTTTAACTGGCTTTCTGAGGCCCATGGCCATCAAGGATAATTAAACTCTTGGTGGTCTTTTTTTTTTTTTTTTTTAATTTTAGACTGTTACAGACATAAACACTTTACACCTCAAGGCCAAACATTTATTGAGCCCTTTGTACTTCCTCTCCACTGTGCCAAGCACAACATGTTATTTGCGATTTAAAACATCCCTGTGAGATAGCTATGTTTGTTGTCTCCGTTTCATAGATAAAGTAACCGAGAGATTACATTTCTCAGGGTCAAATTAAGTGGGAGAACCAGGAATCCATCTCAGGTCTTGCTGAATCCAAAACCCAGGGTTTTTTGTTTTGTTTTTGTTTTTGTTTTTGAGACAGGGTCTCACTCTGTCTCCCAGGCTGGAGTGCAGGGGCACGATCTTGGCTCACTGCAGCCTCCACCTCCTGGGCTCAAGCAAAAAGGACCCCATTCCACTACCCTTCTCCACTCTGGAACTTCCGCAGTCTTGCCTGGATTTTCATGGCCTTGACAGTTTTGAAGATGGCAGCCAGACATTTTTCAGCAGGTGCCCTGATTTGTTTTTGTCTAATGTTTCCTCATGATTAGATAGGGATTTGTATTTCTTTGGTAGAAATATCCTAGGAGTGATGTGTTCTCATGAGAACACTCTCAGTGCCAATGGGTTGGTGACCTAACATGAGGCTCTTCTGTTTCATTTTAGGTGGAATTTAGGCAAAACTTACAATATTGTCCTGGGATCTGGGCAAGTTGTGTTGGGGATGGACATGGGTCTCAGAGAGATGTGCGTTGGCGAGAAACGGACAGTGATCATTCCGCCCCACCTGGGCTATGGGGAAGCTGGCGTGGGTGAGTAAGCAACACTATTCAAGGGTGTTGGGGGCTCGCTTACTATCTGAATTTTGTGCTTTTTGGGGTGCCATAGTTAGAATCACAGCATACTTCTTACATGTAATGCCCAAAGAGTGTGTGGTTTCTATTTTTAAAAAATTATTTAGTATTTTTGTTTGGAGACCCCTGTGAATTCAGTGAGCCACGTCAATGCTCCATTACCCTCTTGAGAAAGAACCAGTTTGAGTGAAATAAATCTTGGATCTTCAGACCCATGTGTGGGAGGTGTCCCCGGGGGAGCTGTCCGGGAGGTTTCTCTGGGGTCAGACTGAGCATGTCCTTCTGGAACTGTTTCCTGGGACAGGTGGAATGCTGTAGGCCATTGCTTTTCACTTCTGAGCATGTAGGCTGTCCAAGACAGTTTCCTTTGGGAGAGATTAGTTGCAAGTTCTGGAAATACTGGCTTTACCTCATCCTCACAGTGGTTATGTTTTACTCCATCATTTCAGCCACAATGTGTCCTCCACATGGGGATTCAATAACTCCTTTTTTTTTTTTTTTTTTTTCAGAGACAGGGTCTCGCTCTGTCACCCAGGCTGGAGTGCAGTGGCACCATCATGGCTCACTGCAGCCTTGAACTCCTGGGCCCAAGCAATCTTCCCACCTCAGTCTCCCAAGTAGCTGGAACTACAGGCATGCACCACCTCGCCTGGCTAATTTTTTATTTTTTAGAGACAGAGTCTCGCTATCTTTCCCATGCTGGTCTTAACTCCTGGGCTCAAGCAATGCTCCTGCTTAGGCCTCCCAAAGCACTGGGATTATCAGTGTGAGCCACTGTGCCTGGCCCCAGGAACCCCTTCTTTTCAGTGTTTTCACACTGTTGATATCTGGACATGGAGGAGATAGGAAGAGCTAACTGGTAACAGTGATAGGCACTGTGGATTGATATTTTTTCCCCATAAAAGAATTGTGAAGTACATTTGTTCTTCCTACCAATCCCAGAAGAAATCCTTTAAAAATTGTTGTATATTCTGGCTGCGTGCAGTGGCTCATGCCTGTAATCCCAGCACTTTGGGAGGCCGAGGTGGGCAGATCACGAGGTCAGGAGATCAAGACCATCATGGTTAACACGGTGAAACCCCGTCTCTACTAAAAGTACAAAAAATTAGCCGGGCATGGTGGCAGGCACCTGTAATCCCAGCTACTTGGAAGGCTGAGGCAGGAGAATAGTGTGAACCCAGGAGGCGGAGCTTGCAGCGAGCCAAGATTGCACCACTGTACTGCAGCCTGGCGACAGAGCAAGACTCCATCTCAGAAAAAAAAAAAAATTGTTGTATATTCTGTAAGACTTTTTCTGTGATACATTATTAATAATTATAATACATATCATATTATATATAACATATAATCTAGATAAGATATAATAATTTGGAATAATACACATTACCTTTATATATTCCATACTTAGATAACTTCTTTGGGCCTATACTGTATACACTGTTCTTGAATTTGTGCTTACAGTCAAATCTTGGATCATCATCTTCAGGCGTATTGTTCCGATTATAAAAGTTCTGCTGTTAGATTTAAAGTTTTACCATTGTATTGTAGTCTCTACAAGCAGCTTTCAAACTTTTTTCCACAAGACAACAGTAAGAAATGCATTTTATTTCCCAATCTGTATTCTACATAAACATACAATTTACACATATACACATTTATTTCTGTTTAATCAACACATCACAAATTTGCATGTCCTGTTTGCATGGAGGTCATACTGTTCTTCTCTGTATGGTTCCAGTTTTAGTATGTGTTGCTAAAGTGAGCATTACTTTTAGTTTTATATATAAAATTTAAACTCAAGTTTCATGACACAATACCTATCTTTTCTACAGGTACAAAGTATTCTGTTCCTTCTTTTTTTTTTTTTGAGATGGAGTCTCACTTGGTCACCCAGGCTGAAGTGCAATGGCGCGATCTCGGCTCACTGCAATGTTTGCCTCCCTGGTTCAAGCAATTCTCATGCCTCAGCTTCCTGAGTAGCTAGGACTACAGGTGCTCACCACCACACCAGCTAATTTTTGTATTTTTAGTAGAGATGGAGTTTCACCATGTTGGCCAGGCTGGTCTTGAACTCCTAATCTCAAGTGATCCGCCAAAGTCGGCCTCCCAAAGTGCTGGAATTATAGACGTGAGCCACCATGCCTGGCCTCTATTCTATTCCTTAATTAAAAAAATAACAAAACGCTGGTCACCACCCTCTAAACTGATTTCATGAGTCATTAACGGGCCACTGCCTACAGTGAGAAAGTGACTAGCCTCTGCTCCGCTTTCTTGCTTTGGTCAGAAGTCTCACCCTGAGTGAGGCTGCTGGAGGTCGGGGTGGGTGCTGGTTGATGGGCTTGACTGCTGCCTGCCGGCTGACACCGCCTCCCACTCGTGTCACCTGGACAGATGGAGAAGTGCCCGGCAGTGCCGTATTAGTGTTTGACATCGAGCTGCTGGAGCTGGTGGCCGGCCTTCCCGAGGGGTACATGTTCATATGGAATGGTGAGGTGTCACCCAACCTCTTTGAAGAAATTGACAAGGATGGCAACGGAGAAGTCCTCCTGGAAGAGGTAACTAACTGGCTTCTGTAGGAAGGTGGGACCGAAGAGCTCAGGGAGCCTGGTGAGGCCGCAGGGCTGGTTCTGAAGGTGAGGGCTTTTAAGGGTGAGGCCAGCTGGCTGGAGGGCTTGTGAGATGACCAGCACACTTGTGTGCCAAGTGCTTTTACACACACCCTCTCGATGGAAGCTCACCATTCCTCTCTGAAGAAACTGATTCCCTAAGAGGTGTAGGGCTTGATTCCAGGGCACACAGTCTGTATTTAGTTCTCGTTACTGGATGCTCAACGCCTGCCTGTATGTGCTGAGTGTATTCTCTGATTTGGCCCTCACAGCAGCTGTTTTTTAGAAGAAACTGCACAGAGAAGGTAAATGACTTGTCCAAGGTCACACAGCTACTCAGTTGTTTGAGCCAGGACCACACTCCTCTTTGTGAAGCTGGGCAATAGAACCGTCTGTTCTGTCCCACCCCTGGGGAATTCCAGCTCCCTGCCTCTTCCACATCCGCTATTGAAGCACATCCTCCAGCCTTTTCCTCTCTCTCTCCACATCATCAGCACTTCTGGATCTTTCTCATTTGCATACAAATGTGCTATTATTTTCCCTTCCCAGGATGTGTCTGTTTCTTTCATTACTTTCCTTCCTTTACAGCAAAAACTTCAAAAGAATTGTGTGTCCTTTCTGCCTCCAATTCCTGTCCTCCCATTCTCTCCTAAACCCACTCCTTTCTGGCATTTGTCCCTCTATGCCTCTGAGCCCGACCTTGCCAGGGTGGCCAATGTCTTCCATGTCGTGGAATCCAGTGGTCAGCTCTCACGCTCCTCTTACTTCAACACAGCTGATTACCCTACAGGATGTGTCTTTCTCTGGCTTCCAGGACACCACACTTCATGGTGTTCCTTCTACCTCCCTGCTACGTCCCTCTCAGGCCTCTTGTCCCCGATCTCTTCATGTTGGAGTACCCTGGGCTAAGTCCTGACCTTTGTTCTTTTCTCCGTCTTTAAGTCACTCGCTCAGTGGTCTTATCGGGTCCCTATCCTGATGGCATCTGGATTTGTAGCTCCAGTCCAGTCTTCTCTCTCCACTTCACACTCATGTGTTCAGCTGCCTGCTTGATGTCCTCATTTACGGAACCCCTGCTATCCACCCGCACACCCCGCTTGGGGCCTGCTTTACCCAAAGCCTTTCCCGTCGCAGTCAGTGGCATCACTGGCCTCCAGTGGCTCAGGCGAGAGCACTCGGTGATCTCTGACTCCTCTCTTTCTCTTGTAGGCCGTAATGGTCCTCAGGAAATCGTTCCAGCTCTACCGTGAGAGCACATGCAGAACCTGACACTTCTCACCACCCCTACCCTGTGGCATCTTAGCCCGGGGCCTGTCATCTCTTTCCCGGGTCACATCACAGCAGTGGTGTTCATGAAGCTCCTCCTGCTCTCACAGTGGCCGTTCTCACACAGAAGCTGGGTCAGACCTGCAGAGGCCCCTGTCTATAGGGCCTCACAGTGGCCTGTGAAGACGCTGAACTTTCTGCTCGCTGTAACCTCTTCACCGGCTGTCTCCCTCTGCCCACTTTACCCGGCCACACCTGCCCCCATTGCTGTCTGTGACCAGCCAGGCATGCGTCCACCTTGAGCCCTGGCACCGGCTGCCCTCTCTGCTCAGGAGACATCTACCCCAGATGACTCGTTCGGCCCTTTCCTTCTCATCTTTCAAGCCTTTGCACAAATCTTCCCTTCTCCTTAAAGTTTTATCCTGACCACAGAATTGAACACTTTATCCCTTTCTCCCTTCCTTACTGAGCTCTGCTTTTTGATTTTTTTCTGGAGCATTTCACTTTGTAACTTAATGTGTAATTTACCTATTTTTATGTTCATGTCTAATTGTCTGTTTCCATTAGAATGCAAGCATTACAGGGGCAGGGTGTTTGTTTGTTTGTGTATTGATGTATTTCAAGATCTAGAACAGTGTGCTTAGCACATAGTAGACCATATGTTTTGATCATATGAATGAATGCATGCATCCAAGAATGTTCTTACAGTCTTGGGTGGTCGTGGGGGTCAGCCTTTGGTGGGGAACCAAGTTGGGAGAAGGGATAGCTCTGACGGCTGCTCGGTATTGGCTACCTGAATAATAAGGGCTCTTGGAGTCATTTAGTACAAGGGTTTTTCACCTGCATTTAGAGAAAAAACAAACAAAACACAGGTCATAAGTCATGTAGCTGCCAAAAAGATCTTGTCTGTGTTGGTAGCCCAGACTCAAGTTCCAGCCCTATCACCCCCAGACGGCTCTGTTTCTGGCCCTGGGCCTGGTGTTCATGGCGGCTGAACTCATAGTCTTTCCTGTCCCCTTCTTTTCCAGTTCTCAGAGTACATTCATGCCCAGGTGGCATCTGGCAAAGGGAAACTCGCCCCTGGCTTTGATGCTGAGCTGATTGTGAAGAATATGTTCACCAACCAGGACCGGAATGGAGATGGGAAGGTCATAGCTGAGGAATTTAAACTCAAAGACCAGGAAGCCAAACACGATGAACTCTAAACGAACCAGATGGTGCCAGGGAGTACGTGACACCAAGCCACCTGTCGTGGCAGAACGTGCAGTGAGGGTGCAAGGGTCTTTCAGAAGTCGCATCATTAGCCAGTAGTAGGTGGGTCACATAGTACCTGGTGTACACATCGGGGTGGGTTGATATATGGGGTGAGAAGTTTAGGCTGATCGCCAGTGATAGTAAATAAAATCTGTGCAGAGGGCCTTAGCACGGGATGTGTCCAGTATGGAAAAGGCTGTACTGCCAACCATGATTTGTGAGCCTTCTGGGAAATTTTGTTATTAAAGGAATATGTAGTGTCAGACGGAAGTTATAATCATCTTGGAGGAACCATAAGAAAAAGTGTCCAGGGTATCTATATAAAAAGGGTTAAATTTTTTTTTAACTTGCTAGTTAAAACATTTTAGAAATATTCTTGAGATGGGCAGGAGACTCAAAGGGCTTGCTTGCCCCAGCAGGGTTCCTAGCAGACAGCCATGGCTCTTCCCAGCAGCCTGTGCAAACTCTGATGATGGCCCCACCCCCGCACATGCACACGTGCATCATGCTTTTCCAGCTCATCACACCCCACCCCACTGTGGGCCTCCCATTAATAGTGTATAACTTGGAGGTTAAAAGAGCCTTTTGGACAGAAAACTGGGCCAGGAAAAGGCATCTCGGACCACAAATAGAGAATTTGATTCCTCATTTGCCACATAAGGACATCTGCTTAGCTTTTTCTTTCTTTTCTTTTTTCTTTTTTTTTTTGGAGAGAGAGTCTCGCTTTGTCGCCAGGCTGGAGTGCAGTGGCGCCATCTCGGCTCACTGCAGCACCATCTCGGCTCACTACAGCCTCTGCTTCCTGTATTCAAGCGATTCTCCTGTCTCAGCCTCCTGAGTAGCTGGGACTACAGGTGTGCACTACCACACCCAGCTAATTTTTGTATTTTTAGTAGAGACGGGGTTTCACCATGTTGGCCAGGATGGTCTCAATCTCGACCTCATGATCCACCCGCCTTGGCCTCCCAAAGTGCTGGGATTACAGGTGTGAACCACCATGCCCAGCCAGTTAGCTTTTTTTGTTCTCACCTTTCTATCCCATAGAACACTCTTTTATCCTCCCTGAACCATATTGATAAGATAAATAGGGCTAGGGGCTGGGCCCCGCTGGTCACTCAACAGAGTATTTCCCTTGGCCGAGATGGAAGTTTTGTCCCAATAGATGAGCTGCTGAGCATCAACAAGGTGACATTTTTCTGCTGCCCATTTGTGTCCTGGAGACGGTGGTACCCTGAAGGCAGAGGCCAGCTGCCGCAAGACAGCAATGACAGTCCACCTGCCGGCCTGATTCCTGCATCATGGAATAACCACATGGCTACTTTCTATCCTCTGTTCCCAAATGGTGGTGGCACTTATCCTGAAGTCATCAATGATTTCCCCTTGAAACTACTTTATTTTACTAATTTAAACTATTTTGTACTGATGTAGCCCTGAGGTAGTTCGTGAAAATGCTGTGCACTCATTCCATGGAATAAATGTTGGAAAGCTGATCTTTTCTGATACAAAATGTTGGATTATATTATCTGGTTTTCTGATGTTTTATTGGAAGGCTGAAGACCTATGAGAATGCACCATGCAGTCAGAATCCCCTTGATGAAAACAGCAGGACTTCACTGCAGTTACTGAGGGAGCACACTCTACTTATAGGGAGTGTCAGTCAGGGTCCTAGCCCTCCTTTGAGACTCTTGAAGAGAAGCTAAGGACTGTTTAGAGGGGTGTGGGCGAGGCTGGGGGAACTGAGGCTGTTGAGTGCCGGTGACAGCAGTGTTGGCCACCGCGGGAGGCTGCTACCACCAGGGCCTGAGGGCTCAAGCGGAGGCAGTGGGAGCAGCACAGGAAGGGCTACCTGGAGGCGTCACAGAGGGATGCAGCCAGCACTAGCAGTGCGGCTGACACTGCAGCAGAGCGAGGGACAAACGCCCCATCCCCTCTGTGTCCCCATTCTCTGATGCCTGCCACTGGCTCCCATTAGTGGAACCATGTTGGAAGCCAGAGGGTAAGAGGAGTTCAGAAAC
Source organism: Pongo pygmaeus (assembly GCF_028885625.2). NCBI lineage: Eukaryota > Metazoa > Chordata > Mammalia > Primates > Hominidae > Pongo > Pongo pygmaeus. The sequence goes on along the minus strand of NC_072379.2, from coordinate 53,492,871 downwards.
TGGAGTTCTCAGAGGTCAGCCTCTTGGGTGCAGAGAAAGGTGGAGAATGAATCTGAGGTAGGGATGGGGTGGGTGGGAGCAAATGGAGAATTACTGGCACATGTATAGAGAAACTGTGTGTGTGTGTGTGTGTGTGTGTGTGTGTGTAGTGCAATTATCTATTTAAAAGCAATTATTTTACTATATAATATTAATATACATAAAATATATGTATTATATATACATACAATTGCTGTTAAAAAGCAAATGTTGGCCATGTGCAGTGGCTCATGCCTGTAATCCCAGCACTTTGGGAGGCTGAGGTGGGTGTATCATTTGAGGTTCAGGAGTTCAAGACCAGCCTGGCCAACATGGTGAAAACTCGTCTATACTAAAAATACAAAAAAAAAAAAAAAAAAAAATTAGCCGGGCATGGTGGTGGGCGCCTGTAATCCCAGCTGCTCAGGAGGCTGAGGCAGGAAAATTGCTCGAACCCGGGAGGCGGAGGCTGCAGTAAGCCGAGATGGCACCATTGCACTTCAGCCTGGGTGACAGAGCAAGACTATGTCTCAAAAAAAAAAAAATTTCTTTTTTTTTTTTTGCTTCTTGCTAAGTTGAACTGGGCTTTGGAATGCATTTGACTTCATTAGCCTTACCCACCTTATGAAGAGAAGAACCTTGTGCTTATTCTCTACCACAGATTTTTATTTGCCTATTTGAATTTCTTCACGGGCTGTTTTCTGTGATGGTGGAGACAGATGGGCTGAATCAGAAATAAGTTTCTTGGCCGGGGCAGTAGTTCATGCCTGTAATCCCAGCATTTGGGAGGCCAGGAATTCAACACCAGCCTGGGTAATACAGCAAGACCCCATCTCTAAAAAAATTTTTTAAATTAGCTGGGCATGGTGGCCTGTGCCTGTAGTCCCAGCTACTTGGGAGGCCGAGGAGGGAGGATTGCTTGAGCCCAGGAAATTAAGGCTGCAGTGAATCGTGACTGCACCGCTGCCCTCCAGCCTGCACAACAGAGCGAAACCCTGACGCTAAAGAAAAAAAGACATGGACCTTAGAACTTCAGGAATAGAGAGAAGCTTTGGCCTGTTGAATTCTGCCTAGGCACTTCCATTCTTCCTGTTGTCGAGGAGGGCATTCAGTGATCAGGCGTGTTCATCTGTCTGCAAGGGGAAGCTGCTTAGCTGGCCCCACTTTATGCTATGGCTGCAACACTTGCTTCTATTTACATTATGGTTATGGGCTATAGTTCTGCCAACAAGGCTGTAAATACTAAATAAGGGGCCAAGTATAGGGTAGAGATGCCACACAGCAATTTTTGTTCTTGTTTTCTAAATCACTTCTCACCTGAGACAGCACTTCTTTTTTCTTTTTTTGAGACAAGGTTTGTCACTCAGGCTGGAGTACAATTGTGCGATCACAGCTCACTGCAGCCTTGACCTCCTGGGCTCAAGCAATCCTCCCATCTCAGCCTCCTGAGTAGCTGGGACCACAGGCAGATGCCACCACGCCCAGCTATTTTTAATTTTTTTGCCGAGATGGGATCTCACTATGTTGCCCAGGGTTGTCTCTTGAACTCTTGGCCTCAAGTGATCCTCCCACCTCTGTCTCCCAAAGTTTTGGGATTACAGGTGAGTCACTGTGCCTGGCCAGCCCCTGGACCTTCTGACAGGAACATTTATTGATAGGTTGTGACCACCTAACTCAGGATCTATACAGATTTTGACCCTACATATGAACTGGGTCATTGATACCTACTGTGGGATGAGAGTCTAATAGAACATGAACATGGCATCTGAGTATGTTTGACAGAACTAGGCCGCCTGCAAATGTAAGCAGTATGCACCATTTTGTTAAAACCAGTGAGTTTTGATCTCTGATTATTTATGACTTAATAATTTTGTCCAAATACTTAAAAGATAGGAAAAAAAATTCATTTTGGCAGGGAAATAGGTTTAACTGCAAGACTATATATAAACACTGGTGGTCCCTGCCGCCATCTGTTACTTTACTATCTCAGGTTTCCAGGGACGAAATTGCTTTTTTTGAAGACTTTTTCCCTTCACTCTCTCAGGGATCTGGAGTTTTTACTTAGTAAGAATGCTGGGCCAGGTGTAGTGGCTCATGCTTGTAATCCCAGCACTTTGGGAGGCCAAGGTGGGAGGATCGCTTGAGCCCAGGAGTTTGAGACAATCCTGGGCAACACGGCTTATCTCTACAAAAAGTTTCAGAAAGTAGCCAGGTGTGATGGTGCACACCTGTGGCCTGCTCGGGAGGCTGAGGGTGCATCACTTGAGCCTGGGAGGTTGAGGCTGCAGTAAGCCCCAATAGTGCTGCTGCACTCCAGCCTGGGGAGAGGGAGACCCCGCATCTCAAAAACAAAATAATATTGTTCCTGATTATTTGTTGCTAGATGCAGATATAAAACACTTATGCTTATTAATAGTTTGTGTGTGGTTTCCATGCTTAATGTTGGAAATTCTGATTGGTCAGGCAATTTCTTTCAGCTTACAGTGGCCATATTTAAATCTCATTTAAATGCAGACAACACCCACATTTATAGTTCCTGCTCAGATTTCTCCTTTGAGCTCTAGTCTATTTGGTATCTTCTCTTGTATGTCTCACAGGCACGTCAAACTTTGTATGTCCAAAACAGCATGTCTGTTCCCACTCCCTTGCCAACACCACCAAGCCTATTCCTCTCCATCTTTCCTGGCACCCATGTGTCCAAAGCAGACATCAGCGACCCCCTGCTCTCTCATCTCATCTCATCTTTACATATTTAAGCCAATAGCAAGTTTTGTCAATTCTGTCTCTAAGCTACTCCTGGAAATGACCCACTTCTCTCCGGTTCCACAGCCCCACCCCCCAAAACCGACCATTATTTCTAGCTGGAACTGCTGTAATAGCCCCTCAACTGGTGTGCTTGGGTTTATCTGCCCTCACTGGTCCCTGCCCCACAGGGCAGCAGTGATCCTGCCCCTCCTTTGCAAGGAGAGAAAAACCAAAGTTCTTATGATTTATAAAGCCCTCCATGATCTGGCACCCACCTACTTCCCGTTCAACCCCTGATGCCATTCTTCCCTTTGTTCATAATACTGTTAAACCAGTTCTCAGTTCTTCAAATGCCCTAAAACTTTCTCACTTAGGACTTTTGCACACCCTGTTCCCTCTCCTGGGAATGCTTCTCCCTCAACTCCTCACATGGCTAGCTCCATATCCTTCAGACTTTGGCTTAAATATCACCTGAGAAGAGCTTCCTCTGACTACCATATCTAAAATAGATCTCTGTTGGCTGGATGTAGTGGCTCACGCCTGTAATCCCAGCACTTTGGGAGGCCGAGGCGGGCAGATCACGAGGTCAGAAGATTGAGACCATCCTGGCTAACACAGTGAAACCCCATCTCTACTAAAAATACAAAAAATTAGCCAGGCGTGGTGGCAGGCGCCTGCAGTCCCAGCTACTCAGGAGGCTGAGGCAGGAGAATGGCGTGAACCCGGGAGGCGGAGCTTGCAGTGAGCCCAGATCCGCACCACTGCACTCCAGCCTGGGCGACAGAGTGAGACTCCATCTCAAAAAACTAAAAAATAGGGAGGTGGAGCCAAGATGGCCAAATAGGAACAGCTCCAGTCTATAGCTCCCAGCATGAGCGACACAGAAGATGGGTGATTTCTGCATTTCCAACTGAGGTACCGTGTTCATCTCACTGGGGAGTGTCGGAAAGTGGGTGCAGGACAGTGGGTGCAGCGCACCAAGTGTGAGCCAAAGCAGGGTGAGGCATCACCTCAACCAGGAAGTGCAAGGGGTCAGGGAATTCCCTTTCCTAGTCAAAGAAAGGGGTGACAGACGGCACCTGGAAAATCGGGTCACTCCCACCCTAATACTGCACTTTTCCAATGGTCTTAGCAAATGGCACACCAGGAGATTATATCCTGCACCTGGCTCGGAGGGTCCTATGGCCACAGAGCCTCGCTCACTGCTAGCACAGCAGTCTGAGATCAAACTGCAAGGCGGTAGCGAGGCTGGGGGAGGGGCGCCCACCATTGCCTAGGCTTGAGTAGGTAAACAAAGCGGCCCGGAAGCTCGAACTGGGTGGAGCCCACCACAGCTCAAGGAGGCCTGCCTGCCTCTGTAGACTCCATCTCTGGGGCCAGGGCATTGCCAAACAAAAGGCAGCAGAATCCTCCACAGACTTAAACGTCCCTGTCTGACGCCTTTGAAGAGAGTAGTGGTTCTCCCAGCACGCAGCTGGAGATCTGAGAACGGACAGACTGCCTCCTCAAGTGGGTCCCTGACCCTCTAAGTAGCCTAACTGGGAGGCACCCCCCAGTAAGGGCAGACTGACACCTAACATGGCCAGGTACTCCTCTGAGACAAAACTTCCAGAGGAACAATCAGGCAGCAACATTTGCTATTCACCAATATCCACTGTTCTGCAGCCTCTGCTGCTGATACTCAGGCAAACAGGGTCTGGAGTGGACCTCCACCAAACTCCAACAGACCTGCAGCTGAGGGTCCTGACTGTTAGAAGGAAAACTAACAAACAGAAAGGACATCCACAACAAAACCCCATCTGTATGTCACCATCATCAAAGACCAAAGGCAGATAAAACCACCAAGATGGGGAAAAAACAGAGCAGAAAAACTGGAAACTCTAAAAATCAGAGTGCCTCTCCTCCTCCAAAGGAATGGAGCTCCTCACCAGCAACGGAACAAAGCTGGACGGAGAATGACTTTGACGAGTTGAGAGAAGGCTTCAGACGATCAAACTACTCCGAGCTAAAGGAGGAAGCTCGAACCCATGGCAAAGAAGTTAAAAACCTTGAAAAAAACTTAGACAAATGGCAAACTAGAATAACCAATGCAGAGAAGTCCTTAAAGGACCTGATGGAGCTGAAAACCAAGGCACGAGAACTATGTGACGAATACACAAGCCTCAGTAGCCGATTCAATCAACTGGAAGAAAGGGTATCAGTGATGGAAGATCAAATGAATGAAATGAAGCGAGAAGAGAAATTTAGAGAAGAAAGAATAAAAAGAAACGAACAAAGCCTCCAAGAAATACGGAACTATGTGAAAAGACCAAATCTACGTCTGATTGGTGTACCTGAAAGTGATGGGGAGAATGGAACCAAGTTCGAAAACACTCTGTAGGATATTATCCAGGAGAACTTCCCCAATCTAGCAAGGCAGGCCAACATTCAGATTCAGGAAATACAAAGAATGCCACAAAGATACTCCTCGAGAAGAGCAACTCCAAGACACGTAATTGTCAGATTCACCGAAGTTGAAATGAAGGAAAAAATATTAAGGGCAGCCAGAGAGAAAGGTCGGGTTACCCACAAAGGGAAGCCCATCAGACTAACAGCTGATCTCTCGGCAGAAACTCTACAAGCCAGAAGAGAGTGGGGGCCAATATTCAACATTCTTAAAGAAAAGAATTTTCAACTCACAATTTCATATCCAGCCAAACTAAGCTTCATAAGTAAAGGAGAAATAAAATCCTTTACAGACAAGCAAATGCTGAGAGATTCTGTCACCACCAGGCCTGCCCTAAAAGAGCTCCTGAAGGAAGCACTAAACATGGAAAGGAACAACTGGTACCAGCCACTGCAAAAACATGCCAAATTGTAAAGACCATCAAGGCTAGGAAGAAACTGCATCAACTAACGAGCAAAATAACCAGCTAACATCATAATGATGGGATCAAATTCACACATAATAATATTAACCTTAAATGTAAATGGGCTAAATGCTCCAATTAAAAGACTGGCAAATTGGATAAAGAGTCAAGACCCATCAGTGTGCTGTATTCAGGAAACCCATCTCACGTGCAGACACACATAGGCTCAAAATAAAGGGATGGAGGAAGATCTACCAAGCAAATGGAAAACAAAAAAAGGCAGGGGTTGCAATTCTAGTCTCTGATAAAACAGGCTTTAAACCAACAAAGATCAAAAGAGACAAAGAAGGCCATTAGATAATGGTAAAGGGATCAATTCAACAAGAAGAGCTAACTATCCTAAATATATATGCACCCAATACAGGAGCACCCAGATTCATAAAGCAAGTCCTTAGAGACCCAGAAAGAGACTTAGACTCCCACACAACAATAATGGGAGACTTTAACACCCCACTGTCAACATTAGACAGATCAACAAGACAGAAAGTTAACAAGGATATCCAGGAACTGAACTCAGCTCTGTACCAAGTGGACCTAATAGACATCTACAGAACTCTCCACCCCAAATCAACAGAATATACATTCTTCTCAGCACCACACCACACCTATTCCAAAATTGACCACATAGTTGGAAGTAAAGCTCTCAGCAAATGTAAAAGAACAGAAATTATAACAAACTGTCTCTCAGACCACAGTGCAATCAAACTACAATTCAGGATTAAGAAACTCACTCAAAACTGCTCAACTACATGGAAACTGAACGACCTGCTCCTGAATGACTACTGGGTACATAACGAAATGAAGGCAGAAATAAAGATGTTCTTGGAAACCAACAAAAACAAAGACACAACATACCAGAATCCCTGGGACACATTCAAAGCAGTGTGTAGAGGGAAATTTATAGCACTAAATGCCCACAAGAGAAAGCAGGAAAGATCTAAAATTGACATTCTAACATCACAATTAAAAGAACTAGAGAAGCAAGAGCAAACACATTCAAAAGCTAGCAGAAGGCAAGAAATAACTAAAATCAGAGCAGAACTGAAGGAAATAGAGACACAAAAAACCCTTCAAAAAATCAATGAATCCAGGAGCTGGTTTTTTGAAAAGATCAACAAAATTGATAGACCACTAGCAAGACTAATAAAGAAGAAAAGAGAGAAGAATCAAATAGATGCAATAAAAAATGATAAAGGGGATATCACCACCAATCCCACAGAAATACAAACTACCATCAGAGAATACTATCAACACCTCTACGCAAATAAACTAGAAAATCTAGAAGAAATGGATAAATTCCTGGACACATACACCTGCCCAAGACTAAACCAGGAAGAAGTTGAATCTCTGAATAGACCAATAACAGGATCTGAAATTGAGGCAATAATCAATAGCTTACCAACTAAAAAAAGTCCAGGACCAGATGGATTCACAGCCGAATTCTACCAGAGGTACAAGGAGGAGCTGGTACCATTCCTTCTGAAACTATTCCAATCAACAGAAAAAGAGAGAATCCTCCCTAACTCATTTGATGAGGCCAGCGTCATCCTGATACCAAAGCCTGGCAGAGACGCAACCAAAAAAAGAGAATTTTAGACCAATATCCCTGATGAACATCGATGCAAAAATCCTCAATAAAATACTGGCAAACCAAATCCAGCAGCACATCAAAAAGCTTATCCACCATGATCAAGTGCGCTTCATCCCTGGGATGCAAGGCTGGTTCAACATACGCAAATCAATAAATGTAATCCAGCATATAAACAGAACCAACGACAAAACCATATGATTATCTCAATAGATGTGGAAAAGGCCTTTGACAAAATTCAACAACCCTTCATGCTAAAAACTCTCAATAGATTAGGTACTGATGGGACATATCTCAAAATAATAAGAGCTATCTATGACAAACCCACAGCCAATATCATACTGAATGGGCAAAAACTGGAAGCATTCCCTTTGAAAACTGGCACAAGACAGGGATGCCCTCTCTCACCACTCCTATTCAACATAGTGTTGGAAGTTCTGGCCAGGGCAATCAGGCAGGAGAAGGAAATAAAGGGTATTCAATTAGGAAAAGAGGAAGTCAAATTGTCCCTGTTTGCAGATGACATCATTGTATATCTAGAAAACCCCATCGTCTCAGCCCAAAATCTCCTTAAGCTGATAGGCAACTTCAGCAAAATCTCAGGATACAAAATCAATGTGCAAAAATCACAAGCATTCTTATACACCAATAACAGACAAACAGCCAAATCATGAGGGAACTCCCATTCACAATTGCTTCAAAGAGAATAAAATGCCTAGGAATCCAACTTACAAGGGACGTGAAGGACCTCTTCAAAGAGAACTACAAACCAATGCTCAATGAAATAAAAGAGGATACAAACAAATGGAAGAACATTCCATGCTCATGGGTAGGAAGAATCAATATCGTGAAAATGGCCATACTGCCTAAGGTAATTTATAGATTCAATGCCATCCCCATCAAGCTACCAATGACTTTCTTCACAGAATTGGAAAAAACTACTTTAAAGTTCATATGGAACCAAAAAAGAGCCCACATTGTCAAGTCAGTCCTAAGCCAAAAGAACAAAGCCAGAGGCATCACGCCACCTGACTTCAAACTACACTACAAGGCTACAGTAACCAAAACAGCATGGTACTGGTACCAAAACAGAGATATAGACCAATGGAACAGAACAGAGCCCTCAGAAATAATGCCGCATATCTACAACTATCTGATCTTTGACAAACCTGACAAAAAGCAATGCGGAAAGGATTCCCTATTTAATAAATGGTGCTGGGAAAACTGGCTAGCCATATGTAGAAAGCTGAAACTGGATCCCTTCCTTACACCTTATACAAAAATCAATTCAAGATGGATTAAAGACTTAAATGTTAGACCTAAAACCATAAAAACCCTAGAAGAAAACCTAGGCAATACCATTCAGGACACAGGCATGGGCAAGGACTTCATGTCTAAAACACCAAAAGCAATGGCAACAAAAGCCAAAATTGACAAATGGGATCTAATTAAACTAAAGAGCTTCTTCTGCACAGCAAAAGAAACTACCATCAGAGTGAACAGGCAACCTACAAAATGGGAGAAAATTTTTGCAATCTACTCATCTGACAAAGGGCTAATATCCAGAATCTACAATGAACTCCAACAGATTTACAAGAAAACAAACAATCTCATCAAAAAGTGGGCGAAGGATATGAACAGACACTTCTCAAAAGAAGACATTTATGCAGCCAAAAGACACATGAAAAAATGCTCATCATCACTGGCCATCAGAGAAATGCAAATCAAAACCACAATGAGATACCATCTCACACCAGTTAGAATGGCAATCATTAAAAAGTCAGGAAACAACAGGTGCTGGAGAGGATGTGGAGAAATAGGAACACTTTTACACTGTTGGTGGAACTGTGAACTATTTCAACCATTGTGGAAGTCAGTGTGGCGATTCCTCAGGGATCTAGAACTAGAAATACCATTTGACCCTGCAATCCCATTACTGGGTATATACCCAAAGGATTATAAAACATGCTGCTATAAAGACACATGCACACATATGGTTATTGTGGCACTATTCACAATAGCAAAGACTTGGAACCAACTCCAAATGTCCAACAATGATAGACTGGATTAAGAAAATGTGACACATATACACCATGGAATACTATGCAGCCATAAAAAATGATGAGTTCATGTCCTTTGTAGGGACATGGATGAAGCTGGAAACCATCATTCTCAGCAAACTATCCCAAGGACAAAAAACCAAACACCGCATGTTCTCACTCATAGGTGGGAATTGAACAATGAGAACACATGGACACAGGACGGGGAACATCACACACCGGGGCCTGTTGTGGGGTGGGGGGAGTGGGGAGGTATAGCATTTGGAGATATACCTAATGTTAAATGACAAGTTTCCGGGTGCAGCACACCAACATGGCACATGTATACATATGTAACTAACCTGCACGTTGTGCACATGTACTCTAAAATTTAAAGTATAATAAAAAAAATTAAATAAATAAATAATAAATAAAATAAAATAGGTCATTTGTGTTTTCTTCATAGCATTTACCATATTCATAATGGCTACTCTTTCCTCCTGTTTGACCCACTAGGAATGGAAGCTACATGAGGGCAGGAAGCATGACTGATTTTTTTTTGGACAGAGGGGACAGAGTTTCACTCTTGTTGCCCAGGCTGGAGTGCAATGGCAGAATCTCAGCTCACTGCAACCTCCACCTCCCGGGTGCAAGCAATTCTCCTGCCTCAGCCTCCCAAGTAGCTGGGATTATAGGAGCACACCACCACGCCCAGCTAATTTCTGTATTTTTAGTAGAGATGGGGTTTCTCCATGTTGGTCAGGCTGGTCTCAAACTCCTGACCTCACGTGATCTGTCCTCCTGGGCTTCCCAAAGTGCTGGGATTTTACAGGCATGAGCCACCGCACCCAGCCCTGATTTAACTACTGTTTCCCTAGAACTCAGCACAACATAGAGACTTGTTGAGTAAGTGACTTTTCATTTAATCCTCATCTCTAGTTAATACTCCCCTTTACAGATAAAAAACTAAGGCTTGGAGAAGTTAGAAACTTATTCCAGATGACAGAATCACAGATTCAGATCCAGGTCTGACTATTTCAAAGCTGTGTCCCTTGCACCTTGATCACTTTTTATCTGTTAAACTGGTATTGAAACACCAGACTAAGTACAAAGAGCGGCATGACTGTTGACTCTCTGGGTAACTCTGGAGAAGTTTCAGGATTAGTAATTCAAGATTACATTGATCTTTTCCTTGCTGATTCTCCCTAGGGTATATCAAAGAGAAAAGTGAACCTGAAGGCTGGTTGAACAGACCTTTGGTCATCTACCAAAATTTGGGTGACTATTAAATAGACCATGGAAGGTAGATTTCTTGTGAAATCACTCCGGAATGAGCTAGTATTACTGATGGTTGTTTTCATTTTTTTCCAGTTTTGTCAAAATTGTTAGATCTAGCCCTCAAAATTACTTTATTTCATAAAGTAAAATTTAAAGTTGAATAAAACCACTCGCTAATGCTAGGCTCTTTGGAGAATATGGTAGTTACCATACACTACCAATATTTGCTGGGGCTGCAAAAGATCATTCCATTTCATTGATTCAACTAAACACTGTACTGGGGGATATAACAGCTTATACATTTGTGGATGGATTCTACCTAACAACATTGAATACTTGGGCTGTTTTAAATGCATACATAAATTTCAAATGTATACATAAAAGATGAGCATATCTACTTATGAATCTAGAAGCTATATCACCATTTTCACTTAATAGATGAGCAAACTGGGACACAGGCTCAATAATTTGTCCTGGTCACACTCTTAATGGCTATAACTAAACTGGTCTGAAAACTGAACTCAAATACAAATATTTTAAATTTCAGTAGCATCAGGTGGCAGTGAGATGTGATAGGTTAATAAACATATAATGGAAGAAGCATGAGACTCAATTTATGGAATTTGTTAGAAGGGGCCTTAGAGAGTGCATGTTCTTACGGCATTCATTATATAGGGAAGTGACTGAACCTGTACTCTTAGTAAGGGGCTGAGCCATGACCAGAATGTAGGTCATGACTTCAGTGTTCTTTAGATTTACAGCATGCAATATACTTATTCATGGAAGCATATTATAAACACCTTTGGGAAACAGCCAATATAAACTCTGATTGCAATACAGGGGTAAAGAGCTATCACTGAATCAGATTCCCAACTGTTTTTTCTATGTGCAAAAGTCCTGCAGGTAATTCTGATACTCCCATGCCATGCTATCTGCTTTAATGCAAGAAGTTATTTTCAGTTTGATTTTAGAAACACTTAAGCAGGGTCTGTCTGCCTTTTGCCATTGCATTTTTGTTTCATTGTTTATTTATTTATTGAGACGAGGTCTTGCTCTGTCACCCAGGCTGGAGTACAGGGGCATGATCTCAGCTCACTGCAAGCATTGGCCCCCCAGGCTCTAGCAATCCTCCTACCTTAGCCTCCTGAGTAGCTGGAACCACAGGTGCGTACCACGCCTGGCTAATTTTTTGTATTTTTAGTAGAGACTGAGTCCTGCCATGTTGCCCAGGCTGGTCTTGAACTCCTGAGCTCAAGCGATCTGCCCGCCTTGGCCTCCCAAAATGCTGGGATTACAGATGTGAGCCACTGCACCTGGCCTCATTATTTTTATGCTTTTTTGAGATAGGTTCTTGCTCTGTTGACCAGCCTGGAGTGCAGTGGCGCAATCACAGCTCACTGCAGCCTCAACCTCCCCAGGCTCAGGTGATCCTCCCACCTCAGCCTCCTGTGTGGCTGGGACTACAGGCGCATCACCATGTCTGGCTAATTTTTTGTAGAGACTGGGGTCTCCCTATGTTGCCCAGGCTGGTCTCAAACTCCTAGGCTCAAGCGATCCACTCGCCTTGGCCTCCCAAAGTGCTGGGATTACAGGTGTGAGCCTCCGTGCCTGGCCTGCTTCATTGTTTATGATGATGAAAAGGAGGAGTGGTGGTGGAGGATAAGGATGGGCATTCCCAGGACAAAAAGGTTTTCTAACATGTGACCTTGCCTTCCAGCCACACCTGACTGAACTAGAGACTGCTGTTCACACTGGATGGCCAGAATGAATCAGATCATGCTTAGTGTGTATCATAGCTCAGGTGCTTATATAAGCAAACCAATTAGGTGTCCATAGGATCTGGAATTAAGGGTAAGAATCAGGATCAAATTTATCACAATGGCAGGTCTAAATCCTGAAGACGAATGATAAGGCAGAGCCAGAGATGTGGAGTGGGTAGCTGGACTGTACAGAGAGATGCTGGCTCCTAATGTCGCAGTGCTGCTCAGATTCAGTCACCACGAGACCCAGCTCCACTGCTTCCTGTCTCGGGTTCCGAAACTTGCACACTTGTACCTTTTACTGATGTTTTAAATGGGAGAAAATAATTTTCAGAGGTCTCAGTATTTTCTGAAGGGCAGACAAAATTTTCCCTGAAATATCTTATCTTTAGACTTAAATAATTTTTGAAAATATTCAATCTAAATAGCCACTATGACAAGGACTTTAGAACTTATATATCACAAAAGACAGGCAGACGGAGAGAAAGAAACAAGAAGAAAACAAAAAACCATGGTAGGTGCTCAATAAATATTTGTTGACTCAATAAAGATAGTTTTGACCATAGAATTAAAAAGGCTTTGCATTTCATATTTATTATCAGTGCTTCAATATAGAATGTTTTGTAATGATTAGCAACGTTGTAAACACCACCAGGTTTTTCCAACACTAACTGCTAGTCTTTTCCAGTAAATATTTTTTCCCCAGACAAAATAACCAAACCTAACACAATTTCAAGAGATGGTGATACCATCAGCATAATAACCCAAATTACAAAAATGGCAATACTTAAAATCATGCATATTATTTCACCATTTCATAAAACTTATTTTAAAATTTCTACAAACTTTCCCAGTGTAAAAGACTCCTCAAAAACTGCATAACATTAAACTACAAAATTCACTTTGGAAAAGTAGGGAGTTATTTTTCTAATTTTGGCCTTAAGATTTTTTTTTTTTTTAAATGGGTTAAAAGATACGGTGAGGAGTGTGTTGAGAGAGGTGGAGAAAAGGAGCTTCCAGTCGATGCATTCACCATGTCTGAAAATACTTCAGTTATACAAAGGGAACACTTCAAGAGTAAGGATATATTATAAATAAGTCTCTCAGCAAGATGAACAGATGAACAGTTCAATTGCACCCACAGGAGAGAGGTCTTCTTGGAGAATGCTTGTTTATAGAATCTTCTGTAAAATAGAGTTGGCTACTTCTAATGATTCATCTTGTACTAAAACAATATCATAAGAGTCCATGTACTTTTCTAAAAGCTCATCCACCTAATCAAGAGAAGAACAAAAGAAAATTAACATGCAGGGCAAAGAAACAAATAATTTCAGTATGAATCTCGTTGTTAGATCTCTTGGGCAAAATGCAATAAATTAAATTCACTTTCAAAAAATCTTTGAAATGAAGAAATATTTTCAAATTCTTAAGACCCACTGACAGACATTTTTCCACATGGCAGCTTTTCTCCCCAAAATGCTCTCTCTCCAGTGGTTTTCAAATGGGGTGACTTTGTCCAGGGAACATTTAGTAATGTCTAGGGACATTTTTGAGTCTCATGGCAGGGGACTGCTATCCAGCATCTAGTGGGTAGAAGACACAGAGGCCTCCTACAGAATACACATCCTCCCTTTTCCCAGTACCTATAGCATGCATCTAAATTCCTTTAAACATCAACTCTTTTAAACATCACCAGTATACAGAACAATCAAAATGCATGATCACAATATGTTTTGGCTGGGCATAGTGGCTCACGCTTGTTATCCCAAGCACTTTGAGAGGCCTGGAGAATCACTTGAGCCCAGGAGTTTGAGACCAGCTTGGGCAACACAGGGAGACCTCATCTCTACAAAAAATTAAAAAATCAGCCAGTTGTAGTGCTGTACGCCTGTAGTTCCAGCTACCAGAGGGGCTGAGGTGGGAGCATTGCTTGAGCCGGGAAGGTCGAGGCTGCAGTGAGATGTGATTGCATCACTACACTCTAGCCTCAGTAACAGAGGCTTGTCTCAAAAAAAAAAGTCTCTAAAATAACTACTTTCTCAGGTGACTATGGCAACAATTGCCTATAAAGTTTCATCCTAATTTTCTTCGAAGAAAATTACAGATTTGTATACTTACTCTATCATTTAGATATCCAATTTTCAGAATGTGTTCAACATTGGCCACTCCATCTGCCATTCTTAAGTCTCCTTGGGAGTCTCCCAGAAGAATTATGTTACTATTGTCTTTTAGTTGATTGAAATATTCTGTATTCCTCAAGGCACCATCATGTTTGTTAAATACATGAATTAGTTCTCCTTTAAATCCTTTGAGCACCCCCTATGAAAAATATAAATCTTTTGAAATAACAGGCTTTAAAAATTCTATTTGTTGGATTTTCATATTTTGGAGCTCTTAATTGATGTCACTATTATTTCATCATATTTGTAAATGCATCTTTGATACTAGAGATCTCAAAGCACTTAAGTCCATCACATTCACCATAGCTAAGAAGGGCTCGGAGAAGTAAATGATTTTTTAGAGACTATTTTAAATGGTAAAACAAAGGCCAGGCGCAGTGGCTCACGCCTGTAATCCCAGCACTTTAGGAGGCCAAGGAGGACAGATCACTCGAGGTCAGAGTTCGAGACCAGACTGGCCAATATGGTGCAACCCCGCCTCACTAAAATATAAAAATTAGCCAGGTTTGGTGGCACACACCTGTAGTCCCAGATACTCGGGAGGCTGAGGAAGGAGAATCACCTGAACCCAGGAGGTGGAGGTTGCAGTGAGCCAAGATGGCACCACTGCACTCCAGCCTGGGTGACAGAGTAAGACTCCGTCTCAAAAAAAAAAAAAAAAAAGAAGGCCGGGCACAGTAGTTCACGCCTGTAATTCCAGCACTTTGGGAGGCCGAGGCGGGCAGACCATGAGGTCAAGAGATCAGACCATCCTGACCAACATGGTGAAACCCCATCTCTATTAAGAAAACAAAAATTAGCTGGGTGTGGTGGCACGCACCTGTAATCCCAGCTACTCAGGAGGCTGAGGTAGGGAGAATTGCTTGAACCTGGGAGGTGGAGGTTGCAGTGAGCTAAGATCACCCACTGAACTCTAGCCTGGGCTACAGAGCAAGACTCCCTCTCAAAAAAAAAAAGGTAAAACAAAATGAGTTCAAAATTCAATTTTCAGTTTTTATTTTGTTTCTAACCAAAATATCCTATTTTATGTATTTCATAATATACTGCCTTAATTAGAAAACCTTATTCAAATCATGTCAGTTCTAACTCACTTCTTTTTCCAACTATGAATGTTAAGGCTTCAAAGTTGCTGCATTAAAATATTTTAAAGGAAGTTTTAGGCTATGTGTGGTGGCTCATGCCTGTAATCCCAGCACTTTGGGAGGCCAAGGTGGGAGGATCACTTGTGGTCAGGAGTTCGAGACCAACCTGGCCAACATGGTGAAACCCTATCTCTACCAAAAATACAAAAATTAGCCGGGTGTGGTGGCACACGCTTGTAATCCCAGCTACTCGAGAGGCTGAGGCAGAAGAATTGCTTGAACCCAAGAGACAGAGGTTACAATGAGCTGAGATTGTGCTACTGCACTCCAGCCTGGGCAACAGAGTGTGACTCCATCTCAAAAAAAAAAAAAAAAAAAGAAGCTGTTTTACTACTTTTATTATTAGTCTATAGCTTGGGGAATGAAAGTTTAAGAAGGGCACATTGTTTTTAAAATATGGATATATTAACACTGAGAAGGATGGAGTCCCACAGTGGGCCTATCAGCTTGGCCTAATTTACTGGATATAGGATATATATTAAGTAACAACAAATAAATTTACATGATTAAAATATTTTCAGATTTTAAAATTATGAAAAACGATTTGATATTCTTACAGTTTCATCAAAATCCATAAAATTGGACACAACTTTGACATTTGGATGATAAACACCAGCTTGACGAATAACCTCCTCTAGTACATCGCCGATTCCAGCCGAAAATATGAACACGGGGATACTATGTTGTTGGAGCTTATCAAAGAAATTCTCATATCCTTCTCTGTAAGATGGAGATAACAAACTGATTATTAAAGAGCAAGATATAGTTCCTTTTCACTTAGAAGCTAAAAAAGTGAAATATTCCTAGTAATTCTATGGCTCACTCATATTCTCATTTCAATATACTGCCCAAGAGGGCTGTTATTGATATCTACAATACTATAAGCTTTTCAAACAACAGTTAACTCTTTACTTTCGCTTTAATCAATTCTAATACTACAAACTAGATGTCTTTAAGCTTTCACTGAATATGAATATAAACCTACAGTTCACAATTTATACCATTTAAAAAGAAATAGGCAGGCATAGCAGTGCATGCCTATAGTGCCAGCTATTTGGGAAGTTGAGGCTTGAGGATTGCTTGAGCCCAGGAGTTCTAGCCCAGTCTGGGCAACATAGCGAGACCCTGTCTCTAAAATGAAATTTAAAAAGAGAAAACAATAGTTAAGCTACACCCCACTTAGGGGTTAAAATTTGGATATATTAACACTGAGAAGGATGGAGTCCCATAGTGGGCCTATCAACTTGGCCTAACTTAATGGATATATATTGACCAACAACAAATACATTTACATGATTAAAATATTTTCAAATTTTAAAATTATGAAGAATGACTTGATATTCTTACAGTTTCATCAAAATCCATAAAATTGAAAAGAAAAGCAGAGTGGCAGGAACTTAGCTGTATTCTCAACATCTGGCACGTCTTTTTACTAAGATCTTAAGCCCTCTTCCCTTTTTTACCCTTCCTGGGCTATAGGTTAAAGAATGCTAGTGTTGCCTACTAAGGAATGAAACACTTACTAGCTGTCCTCACACTTTTTCTGACAATTTATTGCTTTCCTTTTTAGAAGTAATCACCTTAAAATATAACATCATCATAAAAAAAGTAACATCATCATATTTGCCTAATGAGTTGAAAATTTTAGGAGGTAATAAACAGTATTAAAAAGGCTCTTGGGCCAGGCACAGTGGCTCACGCCTGTAATCCCAGCACTTTGGGAGGCCAAGACGGGCAGATCACAAGGTCAGGAGATCGAGACCATCCTGGCTAACACGGTGAAACCCCGTCTCTACTAAAAATACAAAAAATTAGCCGGGTGTGGTGGCGGGCGCCTGAAGTCCTGGCTACTCGGGAGGCTGAGGCAGGAGAATGGCATGAACCTGGGAGGCGGAGCTTGCACCACTGCACTCCAGCCTGGGCGACAGAGTGAGACTCCGTCTCAAAAAAAAAAAAAAAAAAAAGCCTCTTGTGTCTTATAACTCATGCATTCATACATAATTATGTACTAAAACATACTAATCTTTCCTAGGAATAGTTTTCAAAGAATTTGAGAATTTAAAAAGTAGGCTTATGTAAATTTAGACATAGTATACTGCCAGGCATGGTGGCTTACACATATAATCCCAGCACTTTGGGATCGCTTGAGCTCAAGAGTTCAAGACCAGCCTGGGCAACATGGTGAAATCCCATCTTTACAAAAATATACAAAAATTAGCCAGGCATGGTGGTGCATGACTGTAGTCCCAGCTACTTGAGAGGCTGAGGCAAGGGGATCGCTTGAGCCCAGGAGGCAGAGGTTGGACTGAGGAAGAGATTATGTCACTACACTCTAACCTGGGCAACAGAGAGAGACCCTGTCTTTAAAAAAAAAAAAAAAAAAAATAGTATACTTAAATCCCTTTTAACTTGATTTATACATTCCTTTCATATGTCTTTCCTAAGTATTTTGCTAAAAAATTTTTAAATGGCCTTGGTTCAAAAATTTGTAAGTCTTGGACATTTTTAATCTGGAGAAACAAAACACAAATTAGAATTTAAATCTCATAAGGCTCTTACTACCTACACCAAGATCTAATATGTCATTCTAAATTCCTTATCTTACCACTATATATTTTGTGATAGGCGTCATATTTTGGATATGGTTATATAAGGAATATTCAATCTTATTTTTAAAAAGTACAACTGACTACATAAATAGCAATAATTCAAGTCTGTGAACAATAACAGCAAAAAACACCCAAGAAACTTACTTGAGCATAACGTCAGATTCTGCCACAATTTCTTTAAGTTTAGCTTTTGGTAAAGCTTGTTGAACAAGCAAACCATGTGATTTAGTATACCTGGAGTTTATGACCAAAGGAAAAAAGACTATCAATTAAGACAAACTAAAATTATTACCTTTATTACAAAGCATTCTTCCATGTGAGAAAATCTGTTCCTCATATTTGGATTTAAATTTTAGAGATTGAAGTTCATCACTAATGAATGTATACCTCATGTCTCAAAATGTGATATGCATGTTCTTACTGAGTTTCCCAGTCCTCCCAAACCCAGACTTAGCTTAAATATGTTAGTAAGGTAATGAAAGGAAACTAGCTATAAACCTTTCCTAATTCTACAGATAAAAACTCGACCCAACCTATGGAAGCATAATCCTTTCTCTGATTGCAGTAAAATGAATTAGAGCAAACCCATCTTTTAAATTTGTTTGTAGTTTGAATTTTCTACATACCGAAGATGCTATTTAGTGAGCAAGAGAGAAAATCTTTGTTATGGCAAATGTCATATATAGATTAGCCTGCTTTATGTAAAAAACACCTATGATCATAGCATCCCAGTATAAAGGGCCCTTAGACTCTCTAACCCATTACAATTATGCAAACAGCCACTAAAAACAGAAAGAAAGAAATGAAAAGAAAAAAAAGCCTAACTCTTCATCTGATACCTAAAAATACACCTATAATATTCCTAAATCACCTTCTTCCCTTCCTGGGTCAGCTTCTATCATGTCAGTAAGCTCATTCTCCCAGGGAAGCTTATTCCATTGCCAGAAAACTCTTAATTGCTAGACAGGCTTTTCACTTCTCATGCTGAAATCAATCTTCTTACATCTTCCAAGTCTAGTTCCAGTTCTGCTGCTACCAGTTTGTAGAATTAAGTCTAATATCTTTTCAACATTTAATACCATAAATACAGATGAAGTATGTAACTGTTAGGTAATGGGACAATAAAGACAAATCATTCCTGGTCTCCTAAGACTTTAAAACAAGTTGTTCCTTCTCAAATCAAAGCATTTTCTATTCCTTGAAATGTTCCTCAAGTAGGAAGGCTCAAATTCCTCTGATCATTCTGGTGGACTACTCTGACTCCTTTTAAGTTTGTCATGATCTCTATTTTTTTTTTTTTGGTCACTATTGTCATGGTTTCTCTTAACAGCATTCTTCCAGAACCCAACACAGTGCTTTCAGTGTGATCTGCCTGGAGCACTGCATTTTGATTAATGCAACCCAAGGTCGATTTTTGGGTAACCATATCACCTGCTGGCTCTGAGTTCAGAGTCAGTTTAAATCCTCATACCTTTTCTTTACACATTAAGCCACATCTTGTTCATATACTTAAAAAAAATTCTTGTTTTTAATTTGAAACTTAAATGCAGGACTTTTAATTTATTCCTACTGGACTTCACCTTAAATAAACAAAAGGATTCCTAAACTGTTAGAGAGATTAGATAATTAGAGCTCATTTTGTTATTCAATGCTCTAACTTGCATAATTTATTAATCTGTTTGTTTGCAATACAGGTAAAAAATAAGCCATCAGTTGTAACTGCAGTGTTGTTTTATTATTTATTTTAAATCTTCCTACTGCCTAATATACACTTACCATTCCACCATATAAGGGTACTTCTCTTCTACAGTAAGAACAGGATCAACTTCAATAGCATAATATTTTTCCTTTAGTTGCAATAACTAGGAAGATATGAATAACTTAATCATGAAGATTACATGAAGATAAATCTGCTTGGTTTTATAGAAAGCAAAACAATGTAAACAAGTATTTTCAACAAATTGCTTTAAAAGTTGAGCTAATGCATCAATTGAAAAAATATTTGTTGATCTTCGTTGACATATAATCAAATATACCTGCAAAAAGCTACCTTTCTTTTGTAAAGTATTTTCAGGTGAGTAAAAACCAACAATAAAATTATCAGTACAAAAAACACTTTAGTTTTCACATAAAGGTATTAAATTTGATTCACATTTCAAATTGCATTTTGTTAAGATATACACAGACACATACTCAAGCGAGGTACTGAAGCAACTTCCTCATCAACTTAAAGGAGCAAAACCTACAGAAAACCGAAGTACTTTTGTTTTAAATCTCCAGTAAACATTACAACACCAGAATACTTTGGTAATCATTTAAGAGTTTTAAATATAAATTTTGTTGTTAAAAGTTACTGTGAATTTTTATCTTTAAAATATGTTTTGAATGTGTAATTCATACAGCAAACCTACTATTTACTGAGTGCTTACTATGTGCCAGGTATGGCTGTAAGCACTTTACATCCATTCTTACTTGTGTGAATGCACCTGAAGAAATTCTCAGGTAAAAAGGGTAATGAAGTCTTTGAGTGACTATGGATTATTGTTAGTGTTTACCTTTTTTCTACATTCATCTGTAACCAGCTTACAGTTGTCAATGATATCTAAAGATAGAAAGCAACATAAGCATTAAAAAAAATACTCTGATTTATGCTACCACTATTATGAATAATTTGCTATAAAGTAATGGCAAAAAACTCAATTACTTTTGCACCAACCCAATACTTTTAAGTAATGCCAAGTCAACTAGCATGGTTATTATAACTTTTGGTCTCAGTGGTATAATTCACATGACATTGTTAGAGAAGCTAATGGCTTAAAATCTGAGATTCAGTGACTGCTCGCTTACATCACTGAGAGAGACAATTCAATATCTTCAAATATTATGAACTGGGTATTGATCACTTCCATTTTCTCCTTTGTAATTAAATATAAAACACATATGGGAAATACATTCTTTTTGTAATAAAAAGATAATAAATGCTTAATGTAAACATCTGGAAAATCCAGATCACTGTAAAGAAGAAAACAAAAATTGAATGGTAAAAAGTTTTAGCATTCAATAATAAGTAATGAACAATATTTTACTATATTTCCTTTCAGTCTTAAGATTTCATGTATATCAATTAGATAAGAGATCATGCCAAATCTGTAATTTTGAATTTTCTTTTTTATTTCACACTGTAGTCCGCATTTTCCCATGTAATTAAAATTTCTGGTGTGTGAGCAGAAAATAATTTATATCATTTCTGCAGCATTAAACTTTTTAGGTTGCTTCCAAGCATCTGCTATTAGTAATGATTTTATGTTGAGCTTAGTCACCACTATTTTTGTGAATAAAGCTTTTTTAAAAACTGCATTTGGGATTATTAGAAATTCTCCAAAGAGGACTTAATAGGCAAAGGATATGAAGATTTTTAGTGTTGCTTTTTTTTTTTTTCTTTTTGAGACAGGGTCTTGTTTTGTCATCCAGGGTGGAGTGCAGTGGTTTGATTACGGCTCACTATAGACTCACCCTCCCAGGCTCAAGGATCCTCTCATGCTCCCAAGTGAGTAGCTGGGACCACAGGCATGCCACAATGCCCAGCTAATTTTTTATTTTTTGTAAGAAAAGGTCTTATTATGTTGCTCAGGCTGGTCTCAAACTCCTCGGCTCAAGTGATTATTCCACCTCCACCTCCCAAAGTGCTGGGATTACAGGCGTGAGCCACTGTGCCTGGCGATTTTTAGCATTTTTTTAATACAAGTCATCAAAATAATTTTTCTTTTCCTTTTTTATTTTTTTTTAAGATGAAGCTTCACTCTGTTGCACAGTGGTGCAATCTTGACTCACTGCAAACTCCGCCTCCCGGGTTCAAGTGATTCTCCTGCCTCAGCCTCCTGAGTAGCTGGGATTACAGGTGCCCGCCACCATGCCCAGCTAATTTTTGTATTTTTAGTAGAGACAGGGTTTCATCATTTTGGCCAGGCTGGTCTTGAACTCCTGACTGCAAATGATCTGCCCGCCTCAGCTTCCCAAAATGCTGAGATTACAGGCATGAGCGACCGCACCCGGCCCCAAAATAATTTTTCAATTTACACATGTACTAAAAGCAAATGAGAAAGTTCATTTCACCGTTTCCCTGTCAGGTTGAAAAGTGTTATTTTAAAAACTCACGGCCAAGTTGGAAAACAAAAAAGACATTAAAATTTGGTAAAATTCCTAGAAAACAAAGTATTTGATAAATGCTGTTTCTTCAGGTTAACCCAAAGTTTACAACCTATCTAAATATTTCTTGAATAATGAATAGACCAAATTTGGCAAGAAATATTTCAGGAGTCTCTGATTCCCTTTGCTATCAAAACCATACATGAAAATAACCATTTATATAATATGGGAAAAAAACAAAACCTCAAAAATATAATAAGAAAAAGCAGGTCTCCTCACTGTCAATGTCCAAAAAGAATTTTAAAAACCCAGTTATCTCACAGGTAATATAAAGAGGATCTTAAAATAATGATGACATGCTTTTGTGAATTTGTTTACAAATATCACACTTACTATGACATGTTGGGCATCTTTTCCCTTTGTATGAAAATCTACTGAGTGTCATATCAAAGTCCGTTATTATCTGTAAGAAAAG
The DNA here is from genome assembly GCF_028885625.2 of Pongo pygmaeus. NCBI lineage: Eukaryota > Metazoa > Chordata > Mammalia > Primates > Hominidae > Pongo > Pongo pygmaeus. Next base: position 53,469,982 of record NC_072379.2, on the reverse strand, counting down.
AGTGAAATGCATCATTGTAAACATAGCCCACGTGGCCAGAATTTCTCTGTGATACCCAAACACATACTTCATGCTTTCCTAGATGCATAGGACTGTGCTCAGTCTCTGGTCCACACTGTTAACTTATTCTCTTTACATTGAATTTTCTCATGCGGTTCCTTTATAAAGTCCTGGGAATAATCTTAACTACAAGGTGCTACCTTGAGTGCCCTAGCATTGTCACCAAATAAATCTGATTCGTAATTCAGCCATAAAAAACAAAGAGATGCTGTCATCTGCAGCAATATGGGCGAGCCTGGAGGTCATTATCTTAAGTGAAATAAGACAGGCACAGAAAGACAAATATTATATGTTCTTACTCATATGTGAAAACTTAAAAAGTTGATCTCATGGAGACAGAGTAGAAAGATGGTTACCAGAGGCTGGGAAGGGTGGGAGGGTTGGGGAGATAAAGAACAGCTGGTTAATGGTTATGAAAACACTGTTAGAAGGAATAAGTTCTAGTGTTTACACAGCAGAATGACTATAGTAAACAGTATTTTATTGTATATTTCAAAACAGCTAGAAGAAAAGATTTAGAATGTTCCCAAAACAAAGAATAAATATTAGAAGTGGCAGATATCCTAATTACCCTGATTTGATTATTGCACATTTTATATACATTTGAAAATATCACATATACCCCATATATATGTACAGCTATTATGTATCAACTTTAAAAATTGAAAAAATCCAGCCAGGCATGGTGGCTCATGCCTGTAATCCCAGCACTTTGGGAGGCCGAGGTGGGGAGATCACTTGAGGTAAGGAGTTCGAGACCAGCCTGGCCAGCATGGTAAAACCTTGTCTTTACTAAAAATACAAAAATAGCCAGGTGTGATGGCGTGTGCCTGTAATCCCAGCTACTCAGGAAGCTGAGGCAGGAGAATCACTTGAACCTCGGAGGCGCAGGTTGCAGTGAGCTAAGATCATGCCACTGCACTCCAACCTGGGCGACAGAATAAGACTCCGTCTCGAAAAAATAAAATAAAATAAAATAAATAAATAAAAATAAAAATGTGAAAAAATCTGATTAATTGGTATGGGAATTTGCAATTGCAGGTGATATGGCTACTCTTCTCACTAAAGATTTTCGACCAACTTGGTCAATGCACAAAAATGCAGTGGAAGCAATTCAACTATATGAAGCTCTTAGTTACTGATACCATTACATGCTGGATTTAACTTGCTTATTTAAAGTATACCAATGAATGAATGCACATTGAAATAGCTGGCCAGCTCTTGAAACTTAAGAGACTGGGTTAAATATTATTTTTCAGAAATGTTTTAAAAAAGGAGTAATTTTTTTTACAGAATATCCAGATTGTTGATTTAATTTACATGTAACACATTCCTTTAAAACAGAGACAACTTTTTAAATACTTATCCCCTTAATAAGGTTATATCTTAATTTGAACTACTATGATTAAAACATGAAAGAGCAGCATAAAACTATACACTTTTAAATATTATCCTTAAAATGGTTTAATGCTTCTACACAGCATGAGTTAGCTTAGTACTTAAGACTAATAAAAACTTAAGAGTATTTCAGGGTTATTAACTTTTGTTTTTCCAATAGGGTATTCTGTCTATTTTAGAACAACTCAAGATATATATTTTCTGGATTTTATATTCCTAAAGGATAGGCAAAAACTGTCTACCTAAACTTGCTGTACTCAGATTTTATCAAACAGGAGATGAATGAGTTGGCTTTAACATTAAAAATAAAATAAGGCTGGGCCATGATGGCTCACGCCTGTAATCCCAGCACTTTGGGAGGCCGAGGCGGATGGATCACTTGAGGCCAGGAGTTTGAGACCAGCCTGGCCAACATGGCAAAACCCTGTCTCTACTAAAAATATAAAAATTAGCTAGGTGTGGTGGCAGGCACCTGTAATCCCAGCTGCTCTGGAAGCTGAGGCGGGAAAACTGCTTGAACCGGGAGGCAGAGGTTGCAGTAAGCTGAGATCATGCCACTGCACTCCAGCCTGAACAACAGAGCAATACTCAGTCTCAAAAAACAAAAAAATTAGCTGGTTGTGGTGGCTGGCACCTGTAATCCCAGCTGCTCGGGGAGGCGGAGGTACGAGAATCGCCTGAACCCAGGAGGAGCAGGTTGCAGAGAGCCAGGATCGTGCCACCGCACTCCAGCCTGGGCAACAGAGCGAGACTCCATCTCAAAAGAAAAAAAAAAGAAGCCTTTATTATTAAGCTTTTATTTTATTTTTGGAGTGCAGTGGCATGATCTCAGCTCACTGCAACCTCCGCCTCCCGGGGTTAAGTGATTCGCCTGCCTCAGCCTCCCAAGTAGCTGGGATTACAGGCATGCACCACCAGGCCTGGCTAATTTTTGTATTTTTAGTAGAGACAGAGTTTCACCATGTTGCCCAGGCTGGTTTCGAACTCCTGACCTCAGCCTTGTCCACCCGCCTCAGCCTCCCAAAGTGCTAGGATTACAGGCGTGAGCCACTGTGCCCGGCCTTTTTTTTTTTTTTTAAATAGAGATGGGGTCTCACTATGTTGCCCAGGCTGGTCTTGAACCCCTGGGCTCAAGTGATCCTCCTGCTTCAGTCTCCCAAAGTGCTGGGATTACAGATATGAGCCACCACACACAGCCAAGGCTTCCTGATAATTATTCACCTGAAGTTTGGCAGCTCCTCCTTTGATAAGACCACAGATAATTTCTTCTACTCTTGTAGGGTTCTTGATTCGAACTGAACTTCTCTGGAATTCTGGCATCTAAAAGTAAAAGAAAATTAATTCATTAGTTTTCATTCTTCTTTCCCCAGGTTCCTTTGATACCAAGCAGAAACCTGTCTTATTTAAAGACATAAAAATGTTAAGGGATTATTTTTAAAGAGCAAGCCACCACATCAAATTACCATTTATTTATTTTATTATTACTTTTTTAGAGATGTGGTCTTGTTTTGTCACCCAGGCTGGAGTGCAGTGGTACAATCCTAGCTCACAGTAGCCTCAAACTCCTGGGCTCAAATGATCCTCCCATCTCAGCCTCCTAAGTAGGTAGAAGGCATGCACCATCATACCCAGCTAATTTTTAAAATTTTCTGTAGAGGTGAGTGAGGTCTTGCTATGTTGCTCAGGCTGATCTTGAACTCCTGGCCTCAAGCAATCCTCCCATCTTGGCCTTCCAAAGTCCTGGGATTAAAAGTGTGGGACACCAAGCTCAGCTCCCACATTACCATTTATACACACAAAAATACTTAAAACTTACCAGTATTTTCCAGCTACACAGTAAGATAAAACTACATTTGTGATTCAATTGCTTTATCAGAAAGTATATATCTTTTTCTAGGTATAAAAGCAATCCACGCTGACCACAGAAATAACAGTAAAAATATAAAAAAGACAATAAAAACTGCCTGGAGTTCAACTACGTGAAGATAAACAAGTAACATTTAAATTTATTTTCTATTAGTTTCATTTCATTTCTGTGATTTTCTATTAGTTTCATTTCTGGGTTGTGATGCAATCCAGAGAGAGCCCAGAAATCATATTTTAACCATGAATACCCCAGCAGCTACCCCTCAATTGATGTAATTTTTCTAAAAATCTTAAGATGACTCCCATTAAGCCTCCATTTTATATAATACAGTAACTAAACTTCCACCCTAATACTAATATAATACCTTGAGCATATCCCTCTGAAACATGCATATATATGCACATAGTTTTAGCTCATCCTCATTATATACTTTTGCATCTGGCTTTTATGAATTAATATATACATTTATTTAGCTTGCCTACATATTTATATTTTAAAATGTTCCTGAGCAGAAAGGAAGCAATTATCACAATTATTCCCCCAAAAGTTTGCCTTTGTATAATTAAAATACATTTAAAATATTTTAAATTTGAAAAGCTGCTTCAAGATCTTTGCTCTTTTTATTGTACTATTTTCCAAATAATATACTGTTCTTGGCACACATTTTACAATAGATTTATTTCAAATTGAGGTAACTGCCAAAAAGTATTGTGCCAGGCACAGTGGCACATGCCTGTAATCCCAGCTACTTGGAAGCTGAGGATCACTGGAGCCCAGGAGTTTGAGACCAGCCTGGGCAACATAGCAAGACCCATCTAAAAAAATGGGTGTAGGCTGCTATTACAGAGTTATGAAGACTTTAGGGTTGCTCAACAATTTAATCTTAAGTATTATTTCTTGTTACTAGCTACTTTATCACAAATAGAATGAAACTGATTAGAGGAAAAATCAGTACAAGCTCTCATAGCACATGTACAATACAACTAGGAGGAGAAAATTATGCCTCATTTTATAGTCAGTTATACAGTACAGGCAATAATAGTACCTCAAATCCAAGTTCTATACTGGTTTGTATTGGATAATCTTTATTTATATGTTTTTATTCTGGGTATGTTATTAGTAATATTAACATAGTTCATGTGTGTCATGGACATGGTTACAAAAATTCCCTGGACCTTCTATCTTTGCTATGAGAGAATCTCACCATGTAAGTCTATCAGATGCCGTGTTGTTCCTACATAATGGGCAAGAGTAGAAAAATCAGAAAAAGGATAGACTGTCTTCCAAAGACTGGAAGATGATAACGAAAGTGTAGAGGCAAGAGGCCGGGCATGGTGGCTCACGCCTGTAATCCCAGCACTTCGGGAGGTTGAGGTGGGCGGATCACAAGGTCAGGAGATTGAGACCATCCTGGCTAACATGGTGAAACCCTGTCTCTACTAAAAACACAAAAAATTGGCCGGGCGTGGTGGCAGGTGCCTAGTTCCAGCTACTTGGGAGGCCGACGCAGGAGAATGGTGTAAACCCGGGAGGCGGAGCTTGAAAAAAAAAAAGAAAGTGTAGAGAAAAGAGAAGTGCTAACATTAAAATTTTCTCCATGGATGAAAGATCTACCACCTACAATACACTTTATTTTAAAAAGCCATACTTACGTAGGATGACCTGCAATGCAACTAACCTTGATGTAGTAATCCTTTTAACTCAAGTGGATGAGTTTCAATGGATTAAAGGTTATCTATGTATTTTACAGTGATTTTTCAATAGATGGAAAGGCAGATAGGCACTGGTTCCTATTTTTTTTTTCATACATTAACCCATTCACTCGCCTAACCAATATTTACCATGTGTCTACTTTGTGCCACACACTCTTGCTAAATGCTAGGGATATGACGATGAGTAGTATTTACTCCGCTTTTCTGCTGAGTTCTAGGAACCACTGCTGTTTTGGAATATCACTTCCGTAACTCCCTTACAAATACCTCAGCTAGTAAGTCTATCTCTTGACAACTAATTTCTGTTCTTACCTCAGCCTTAACTGGCAGATGCACAGCAATCGGCATATGTTTGACTCAATAACTAATCCATTATGGTGAAAGCAACACAGGATATATATCATAGACTATTTTTTCACTAAAAAAATTAAATATTCAATTTCAGTGTACCCATACTAAGATGTCTTGCCTCAGACAAATCACAGCTTCAAGTTTTTGATAACGGATAGGAGAATCACACCAAGGCCACTTCGAAGAAGGCTGGTTTCTGCTACACTAACAAATGTAAGATTAGTTTATTTTATTTTTATAGAGATAAGGTCTTGCTGGGTTGCCCAGGCTGGTCTCAAACTCCTGGGCTCAAGAGGTCTCCCCGCTTCAGCCTCCCAAAGTGCTGGGATTACAGGTGTGAGCCACCATGCCCGGCCAATACTGGTTTACTTTAAATCACAATGGATGAAAGAGAACTGGTAGCTAAAGGCATTGGTGGCTCCTGTACAACATACAACCATTCATTTTCAGATAAATAAGTAGTGAATACACAAATGGCACGGGAGTAAAATAATGATGAAATAGGTATAAGAAATATAAAAATGACCATTCTGTCTTGGGTTATATAGTATATTATACTCCTCTCCTGCAATACACAATCAATGTCACTGATCTATATGAGAAATACTTTATAATATAGCCTAAGAAAGAGAATCAAAGACTCCTGTATGGCATATGTCAAAGAGTATCATAATATAAGCACACTGTAGAAGTATGATGAAATACATCACATACTTTTTGTTGTGGTGGTTGTTGTTGAACATGCCCCAACTGTTGCATGAGATCACATACTTTTGTTACCTCCACAAAGTCCTTCTGTCTATATCCCTCTTAGAAAAACACAGACATGGTTTGGTGGCACATAAATAATGATACTTCAAATTTGAAGGGCAAGGTATTTTGAATTGTCTGAAAAATCTTCAATTTGATTATGATACAATTTTATGAAAAATAAATAAGAAGCTAAAAATTTCCATCATTTGTGATAAAAATAGAACAAACTCATTTTACAGTAAAGCCACAGTGTAAAATGTTGGGGAGGGAGCAATGCCTTCCTGAAAAGAATCAGGGTATGTTGGTTGATTGATGCCAAATCTGAATCAACACCAAAAATGATTAAGAAAGACCTAAAATTCATTTATTTTGACCAATCCTTAATATATTTATAGAGATGAAATGGATTTCAAAGTTATGCCATTTTATCCACAACTCAATTGTAATATTAGATTATTTGATATGATCTTGTGGATACACCAGGATAAGATAAAAATGAGAAGCTCCATAGTACAGTTACCAAATTTCTGGGTGTGGCTTGGTATCATCAATCCGGTGATAATATTCCAGACTAGGGATAATCCTAATTTCCAGGATGAGATTATGACAACTTCAAAGTTTAATTCTGTTTGAACTAGATTTCAAATTATATTAAATTTTGATTAAAAAAGAAAACGGCCGGGCATGGTGGCTCATGCCTGTAATCCCAGCACTTTAGGAGGCCGAGGCGGGAGGATCACTTGAGCTCTGCAGTTTAAGACCAGGCTGGGCAACATGGTGAAACCCCGTCTCTACAAACAATACAAAAATTAGCTGGGCATGGTGGTGCACATCTGTAGTCCCAGATACTCGGAGGCTAAGGTGGGAGGATTGCCTGAGCCCAGGAAGCAGAGGTTGCAGTGAACCGACATCATGCCACTGCACTCCAGCCTGGGTGACACAGTGAGACCCTGTCTCAAAAAATAAATAAATAAATAAAAAGAGTTTGTATTAAAAAACACACACAAGTACATTCTATTTATAATAATGAATTATTCTTCTTAAACTAAAAATAAAAAACAAAATAAAGTAAGGGTTAGTACAATCCACAATGTACAGAGAAAACAATTCATATTTTAACCAAGACTAAAAAAATTACTTGTACTTTTAATTTATAAATATGTATGTTCATCTATATGAGTTTCATTTATTTATTATTTTTAAAATTTATTTTTGGCCAGGCACGGTGGCTGACACCGGCAATCCCAGCACTTTGGGAGGCCAAGGCCAGCGGATCACCTAAGGTCAGGAGTTCAAGACCAGCCTGGCCAACAGTGAAACCTTGTCTCTATTAAAAATACAAAAATTAGCCAGGCGTGGTAGCACACGCCTATAATCCCAGCTACTCTGGAGGGTGAGACAGGAGAATCACTTGAACCCGGGAGGCGGAGGTTGCAGTGAGCCGAGATGGCACCACTGCACTCTAGCCCAGGTGACAGAGCAAGACTCTGTCTCAAAAACAAACAAAAAAAGGCCAGGCACGGTGGCTCATGCCTGTAATACCAGCAACTTGGGAGGCCAAGGCAGGCGGATCACCAGAGGTTGGGAGTTTGAGATCAGCCTGGGTAACATGGTGAAACGCCATCTCTACTAAATATACAAAATTAGCTGGGTGTGGTGGCACACACCTGTAATCCCTGTCACTTGGGAGGCTGAGGCAAGAGAATTGCTTGAACCCAGCAGGTGGAGGTTGCAGTGAGCCAGTATTTTGCCACTGCACTCCAAGCCTGGGTGACAAGAGTGAGACTCGGTCTCCACAAAAAAAAAAAAAAAAAAAAAAAAAAAATTTACTTTTATGTTTATTTTTATTTTTTGAGGCAGGGTCTTGCTCTGTCACCCAGGCTGGAGGGCAGTGGTGTGATCTTGGCTTACTGCAAATTTCACCTCCTGGGGTCAGGTGATCCCTCCACCTCAGCCCCTCAAGTAACTGGGACTACAGGGGCTCACCACCACCCTCGGCTAATTTTTGCATTTTTTTATAGAAACAGGGTTTTGTAATGTTGCCCAGGCTGGTCTTGAACTCCTGGGCTCAAGCAATCTGCCTGCCTCAGCATCCCAAAGTGTTGGGATTACAGGCATCAGCCACTGCACCTGACCTATTTTAAAATTTTTGAGACAAGGTCTCACTCTGTCACCCAGGCTGGAGTCCAGTGGCGTGATCACAGCTCACTGCAGACTTGACCTCCTGGGCTCAATAGATCCTCCCACCTTAGCCTCCAGAGTAGCTGGGACTACAGGCATCTGCCACTATGCCCAGTTAATTTTTTAATTTTTGTAGACAGGTCTCACTATGTTGCCCAGGCTGGTCTCAAACTCCTGAGCTCAAGTGATCCTCTCGCCTCGGCCTCCCAAAATGCTGGGATTACAGGCATGAGCCACAGCACCCAGCCTCAGTGAATTTTAAATCACCTTAGTATTATCCTACATTTTTCTGGAAATAGCCCACATAAAAATTAGTTTGAATCACTTAAGAAATTTCAGTCAGATGTTCTCAGAGAAATATTCTTTCTTGGTTTTCCATTGTTTATACTTGGTAGCAACAAGACTTCATTACTGCAGTGGTACAAAGAAGTAGGCACTAGAGTTTTTATCCAACTACACAGAAAGTATAGATTTAAAGCCACCTATTCAAACTGGTACATTTACCCCTACAAATAGATGATTCTCAGATTTATTTGGAAGATTATGCACTACTAAATTTTAGTAATAGCGATTTCCCTTGCCTACTACATACATATTTGGTCTGTTTCCACATTAAGATAGTGTAGGCCAAACTCTTTCATTCCTTCACCACATATTAAGTGTAAGACAGCATGTGAAGCCGCTCTGTAAGAGATACATAAAATATAAATCTTACACTCAAGGTGCATATTCTCTAATGTGGATTAAAAAATAGAAATCCAAATAATTAATACATTGCCAAGATGTCCAGATAAAATGTAAGAGGAATAGAAGAGACAAAGATTTCTTCTTCCGGGGTCAAAGGAGGAAGAGCCAACAGAGGTAGGCTCTGGAAGAGAAACAGGATTTAGATATGCTGAGATTAGGGAGGAATCAAAGTGCAGGGTCTAATATGAGAAAAAGAGAAATAGCTCTGTTTGTATAGAACTTCAGTGTACACAGAGAAGTATGCGTGTAAAAAGTCTGGACAGAGAGATCTGAATCCTGCTCATGAGAAGTGAAGAATAACATGCTATAAAGTTGTCAATATAAAAGATCTATCTATCTATCTATCATCTAATCTATCTCTATCTATCTATCTATCTAATCTATCTCTATCTATCTATCTATCTATCTATCTATCTATCTATCTAATCTATCTCTATCTATCTATCTATCTATCTATTTTTTTTTTTTGAGAGGGAGTCTCACACTGTCGCCCAGACTGGAGTGCAGTGGCGCGATCTCGGCTCACTGCGAGCTCTGCCTCCCGGGTTCACGCCATTCTCCTCCCGGGTAGCTGGGACTACAGGTGCCCGCCACCATGCCTGGCTAATTTTTTTGTATTTTTAGTAGAGACAGGGTTTCACCGTGTTAGCCAGGATGGTCTCGATCTCCTGACCTCGTGATCTGCCCGCCTCGGCCTCCCAAAGTGCTGGGATTACAGGCGTGAGCCACTGCGCCCAGCCAGACCTATCAATATTTTTAGGAAAGCAAACCCAAGGTAAAAATTGTGTAAATTAATGCAATAATAGTTAAAAAAAAATCTTTTGGCTTGTTTTTCTTCAACAGTCTGAACAACTGTGGGGTGAATACACTGCTACTTGCCTCCACAGACACCTTCTAGAGGGCTCTAGGACCCAAGTAACAACATTATACAAAGAGGATTAACACTGTTTATATGTCAGGGAATTCCTAGACTGCTTGTGTTAAGTTAAAAAAAGTCAACCCAAACAAGAAAATAAGTTTTAGACTGGTTTAATTCTATGTATCAAAGAGATATGCTCAATTCCAATGAATCAAGTGCCAATCATTCAATGGATGCAAAGAACTGTTATTAGGTTGAACCATATAAAACTGGCAATATTGGACTATATTTGACATATAAAAACTATTTCATACGCTTCAACCTAAGAGCAATAACTAAACTGACAATGACTTAATCACCATTTTGAGTCAACTTTCACCTTTGATCCTACACTGGTTGAGGGAAAGATGAACAAGAGATTTATTAAGTGTGACAAAATGCTGCTTGCTTGCTGTGTCATGCTCTAGTTTATAGGCCAGAAAAAAGCTAGAGAGAAAGAGAAAGCTGAAAAAATAAATGGAACAGAAGAGGAGGCACAACAATAAAAAGAACACAAAGAGAAAACAAGAGATCAAGGGGCAGCTGTTCCCTTTAAAAGAAAGGATTTTTTAAAATTGTTTTTAAGATTTTATCACCGTGAATATGGAGAACAGATGTAATTTCTTTCCACATATGCAAATAAATATGCCAGTTACACAGTTAAAACACTCACTAACATAATAGAGTAGATTAATATTTAATGAATGCTTAATCTGTGGTTATTAGGAAATTTACGTTTTCATTAAGTATGAATAATAACACATAGTTGGTGGTTTCACACCCATTTCTTAAAGGTAAGATTACTTCTCTCATTCAGGGCTACAGAAGCTAATAAGGAATGAGTTAAGGTTGTTTTTTTTTTTTGAGACGGAATCTCGCTCTGTCGCCCAGGCTGGAGTGCAGTGGCACAATCTTGGCTCACCGCAACCTTCGCCTCCCGGGTTCAAGCCATTCTCCTGCCTCAGCCTCCAGAGTTGCTGGGACTACAGGTGCATGTTACCATGCCCGGCTAATTTTTTGTATTTTTACTAGAGATGGGGTTTCACTGTATTAGCCAGGATGGTCTTGATCTCCTGACCTGGTGATCTGCCCGCCTCGGCCTCCCAAAGTGCTGGGATTACAGGTGCCTGGCTGGAATGAGTTAAGATATGAAGCCAGTTCTGACTCCAAAGCCTGTACATTTCCTATCTCATCCTAGTATATATAATGCAACTCTATGGTCATGCAAGTAAGTATTTTAAAAATTTCTGAATGCTTGTCATTTAAATTCGGAAGCCTACAATAATGTATTTCACACTGTACGATTTAAGCGTGTTATTGCTGAGCAAAGAAAATTTAGCATAAAAAGGAATAGGGGAAACATTTTATATTCTGAGAAGCACAATAATGTGCATTAGATTTCAAGCAAAAACATTTTAAAGATAATTTGAAATTCAATTCAATAAGTATTTGAGGTTTATTTTGTGATGCACTGCAAAGAAAGAGTTGTGTAAAATTTCAGTCCCATAATTATCTGGTTAGAGACAGAGGTAAAAGTGGTGAAGATTTACCATTAATAAATGGAACTGGAAATAGGCAAATACCCACCATTTTCACATGTACGGCAGACTCCTGATTAGTCATTTCTTGGTTATCCAATCTTCTGGATTTTCCCAGGTGATGTCACAGCAAAAGAGAAAAAAAAAGTACACGTGACATACATAAATTTCAGGTTCTTCCTGTTATGCCAATAATATATTAAGGTCGTATTTTTGGTATGACTTGTTTTGTTTTTAAAAATGTTTATTTTATGTACAAAGAACTAACATGGTTTCTTTCATTGGGTGGATGCCTTGGATAATCCATTCAAGGAAGATCACTTAGTCCAACTCAATGAAACCTATGTCCTTCGAGTACTGACGGAAACACTGGTGGCACATATTGAGGCCGTGTTTCTAGATCAGACTATGCTGGTTTGGGCAGATGTGACAAGAGCGAGAACCCTGGCCCAACTTCCCTGGGTGGCTCCAGTAGGGCTGCTGGTGACCCATCTTGCTTTCGAGAGTGCAATGAGGCAAAAGGCTTTGTTATGATTTAACATAGCCTATATTTGACACATAAAGCATCTTTTTTTTTTCTAAGAAGCTCAGCAAGGGTTTTACTCTATCCAGCATAGTTTTGGATTAAACATTTTGTATGTAGAATCTGAAGCTCTCCTATAAGAACTTACATGGTATTAAGAAAATTGAATAAACAGTGAAAATGAAGTACATATTTGCAAAAAGCACTTTACTGCAAGAATATTTTATCAACACTTTCTCTACATGTAAGGATGAAGTCTGTGGGAAAATTATGCATTGCTACTACCGAATCAATATAGGAATATACAGACAGAACAAAGTAGGGGAAGACATAACACGAAAGTCCAATTTTTCCTTCAATTTTCTTATATTAAAATCTTTAATTTTTTTTTTTTTTTTGAGATGGAGTCTTGCTCTGTTGCCAGGCTGGAGTGCAGTGGCGTGATCTCGGCTCACTGCAACCTCCGACTCCCGAGTTCAAGTGATTCTCCTGCCTCAGCCTCCCAAGTAGCTGGGATCACAGGTGCATGCCACCATGCCTGGCTAATTTTTGTATTTTTAGTAGAGATGGGGTTTCACCATGTTGGCCAGGATGGTCTCGATCTCCTGATCTCATGATCCGCCCGCCTCTGCCTCCCAAAGTGCTGGGATTACAGGCATGAGCCACTGCGCCCAGCCTAAAATCTTTAATTTTTTAATATGATATGACTAAGACATGAGCTATATTTGAATCGAGCATTGTGTCTAGCACAAAATAGGTATGTGACAGTGTTTATCAACTGAATGAACCTTTTAGGGTCTGGGTGAAGTTTAAACATATCTGTTCATCAAACAAAAGGAACTAGTTTTTAAAACATCTCTCATCATTATTCTAAGGTTTTTTGTTGTTGCTGTGTTGGTAGTATAAATCTTAGGGAAAATTACTAAGCTATGTTTGTTCCATAATGACTTTACTTTTACTTTATTTCAGATAAGTAAAATTTTATAATTAAAGCACTATTTAAAAATGGCAACTCAGTTGAAAGGGAGAAAATATCTGACTTTTTCTTAAACTCTAGTAATATAAGTTGGACATTAGATCTGTGTTCTCTATAATTAAAAGGTGTTATAGCAGATATATCAAATTTTCTCAAATTCTAAAATTCAGTCCCTACCCCCTTCCACTTTAAGTCCATGAAATTACAAAATGTCTTTTTCTCCCTCTCTCAGAAAGCCTGCTAGTAAGTTGATAGTCTCATAATTGATGGCATCTTAGAATTGAGTAAATATGATTTCCAAATAGTAAGATGATAACTTGCAATTTTTCACATCTGAAAAAGAATGTATCTGCAGTATGAGTGTGTGTATATATATCGATATAAAGATGTGTATGTGTATATATCTTTGTACAGCTATACATACACACACATACACTATATAACTCATAAAACATTTGATCACCACCCTCAAAATATAATGGTAGTTTGGGGATTAGTAGTCTTTAGCTTAGGTGATTATAGTCAAGTTTAAGTAGACTTTCCTTGATCTAACTTTTTTCTGTCACAGTCATCCAGATTTTTAACAAACAAGATATTATAGAAGCCGCATGCAAGTCTATTTCTTCATTCATAGCAATCGAAGCCTAATTATTAAATGCTTACAGCTTTTCTTTGATGTTTAATATGTGAAAAGTGGTCTAGATTTCTCAAAGAGCACTATTTAAATAAAACTATCTCATTAGCTTGAAAAAAAGGAATAGTGTGGAGAGGGTGGAAAAGTACTGTAGAGTTTATAAAAATACCGCATAATCTGTGAAACATTTGAAAAGCCCAAGGGCAAACAATTCATGCAGTGAAGAATTAAACACATTTTAATATCTAGGAATCTAAGATCTTTTTGTTACACATTCAGGTAGTAGAAATCCTCTTTAGTCTCTACCTCTGAAGTATGGCTCTTTTTGGAACATACATTTTGAGTTTAAAGGGGAAAATAGTATAAGTTGGTAAAAGAATGATCATCTTTCTCATGGTCTCATCAAATAAAAACAAAGAGTGATAAGAAATTTGATGGCCAACTTTAGGACCTTTTTTGTTTTTTTGTTTTTTTTTGGTAAGTATACCAACAATTCATGAATACTATGCAAATTTCAACTGAAGATCTTTCATTCTTGCCAGTTCTCACTAGCAATCTGACCAGAATTTATCTTTGTTCAAAGATAATCGCACATAAAGTGATACCGCAGTCCTTAGACAAAAATTACTCTAAGGTCTTGTCATTTAAAAAGTGTAAAGACTCAGGTGTAAAATGTCAGCATTCTGGCACTATTCTAAGGAAGACACTGAAAATTAGGCCAGAGTATTTTTAAACCAATAGGCTTGTAAACCTATACCTGGTATATAAAGTTCTGGCTTACTTTGCCAATGGTCATCTGTTGCAGATGCTTCAAGAGAAGAGCTGCTGAAAAAAACACATCAAGTGTAGAAGACGTGTTCAAAAATAGAAAATACTGCCCTTGAACTATGAACTCTCTTCAAAGGAAGTTTTAACATTTTAAGTCTTCAGAGTCTTTAAATGTGAACTGGAAAATGTGGAAACTGGAAAATAATTACTTTGTGTGCTTTTTGTATGAGATTAAGGTCTCTACTATAGCAGAGTTCTTTACAAGGAATATGTAGGACAAGGCTAAAGACTGAAGCAAGAGGTAAGAACTTCACTTAACACAAACTTGGTAACTGAAAACTTTAGTTATCACAGTATTTCATTCTGATGATAGTTTACAAGTCAATTAACGAAAACTGATTGGTATGTCTACATAAAAAAAATTACCTGATTTAAAGCAAGTCTTAAAGTACCTGAATGTAAACTGATTACTTTTAAAGGTCTACTTGACTCTGTCTTACAGGAAAGTGAAAAAGATTAAATTCATGAATATAGCTTTAAAAATTGTGACTGCTTTAATTGTGATACTCGCAGAAACATGTAAACTACATTGATAAGGTAATAAAATTGTGAATGCTAAACTGTGTATTACTCACATAAGAAAAGGCATATATTACTATAACATGGACACAGTATCAGCAACAGTACCAAACATCCATGGTGAATCAATTTTTCCTATACTTTTTCAGTAACCTGTACTATTTGACTTTCTTAAGCTTGAGTTTTTTTTTTCATTTTTTTTTAAATGTTACTTTCTTAGGGTGATTAACACATGCAAAATCAAACTGTAAGTTCATCTTTTCTGTATGGTTGTAATAATTTGGGGGGGCATTTAAATAATTCTCCCTAATTAGATTTTCAACTCAGTGGTGGGGAAAAAGAAACACACACGCTGCAAAGTGAAACTTTCTTGATACAGGCATAAAACAAAAATGAAACTAAATAGCAAAGAGTGGGAGGGGTAGAAGAGATCTAGGAGGAAAGAGGAAAAAACAGATTTCAAAAGCTAGTTATTTAAAAATGGGCAATTTTAACCAATTTTCCCCAATGGTAAAGCAGCTACTGAGTCAGAATTTTGTGGATATTTATGCAAATAAACAGTTTCAATGTTTAGAATTGATTCCTCTATCCTTCCCACACTCACTGCTTCTAATATCTAATAGCATTTTTTCAAGATAAGTAAACCACACACATAGCACATGGAAACTAAGTAATTTATACTGACAACCCTTAAGACACTCTGAGTTCTTCTGTCCTTGAATTTGTCCTAGAACAGCATAGGTGACAAGCAATACCCAGAGATGCCGGGCTTGGATGCAGGCTGCCAATAAAAACTAAGCAAACTGCTTTAAGAAATGATCTGCAGCATGATCTAACTTCTCTGAGTTAAAGGAAAAAAAAAACTATAAAATGTACAGAATTCAATTATTTAAATATAACTCAGCCATAATATTCTAGGCTTTTACTGTAATATAAATTTTTGTATCTTAATTTTCAATATATAATTTGTTATAAATCAGTAATCTAGCTTTTATCAATTCATAAAACATACCAGTGATAATCCCATTCTATAAAATCCTGGGTAAAGCTCACATGCACAAAATAAAAATTGATAATCTTTATTACTACCCATAATAAACTGTTCCTAATCCTAGTAACACAAAGCTTGTGGCTGTCAGTAAAACTGAGTCACATAGCAACTGAATGAACAACAAAATTGAATCTTAGAGTGTTTCCCCTCAACCTGGAAAGAGCTTCTGAAGGTACTTTGTTTTTTCTCAACATCTACAAGTAAAACAAGAAGCTCTTAAAATTAGAACATACAAAATGTAATTTCTGAGACCTAAGACTCTTCAAAGTTTTGCACATTCATTTCTTCACAAATTATAAAGAAGTTTTGCATTATACTGGAACATTCTTTTATTTCCTAACTTTGTATTTCAAAATGCCCAAAATTTCAGTAAGTTATAGAATCAAATAAGAATCACATAAAGTTAGACAAGAGAAACTCATTTACATGAACCATACACACTTACCCTGAAGGTAATCAGACGAGCTACAACAGCAAAAGAAAATTCTTCCTGTCTGAGAAGTACTAATATAGCACAAGGTGCAACTGAGGGCGGTTCCAAAAGCCTTGACTAAGCCCTATGCAAAAACCTTGTGACGCACTGCTGCACAGTACTTTATATATGCTCTTGGTTACAGCCTCGCTAGCTCTGAGCTAGTCACAAGTCAATCTACATAACATTATCAATTGAAGTTATGTGATGATTAAAGAGAAGGTAAATCTGTACTATTAGAACTGGCAACTGGCTCTGGAAAGAAAAGAGGAACCTCTACACTAACACTTAAAAACATTCCCCTCCTCGTGGTTTGTCAGTGGTTTGTCAGTGTACTTCTGATATGTGAACTTTTTTGTATATTCTATTTTAATACAAAGTTAAAAAGATTAGGTTGCTGTTGCCAGGGCTGGAGGAGGAGGATGGGGAATTATTGCTCAACGGATAGAGTTTCAGTTTTAGAAGATGAAAAGAGTTCTGGAGTGGACAGTGGTTATGGTACTACAGCAGTGTAGATGTACTTAATGCCACCAAATGAAATGCTTAAAAATGGTTTAAATGGTACGATTTATATTATGTATATTTTACCACAATTAAAACAAAGATTAGCTCACTTAAAGTCCATAAGCAAAAAGACATGATATATGCAAATGTGGTCAAGACTGTTAATAGTCTTTATCAAAGGGCAGTGGGATTAAAGTAATTTTTATATTTTCCTGCACTTTTAATAAGACCAGCCATAAAATCTGAAAATAAAAATTAATTTCTATTTTTAAAAATTTTGGGAAAAAGTTCCTCCCTGTTAAAAATAAGAGCAGTCCAACTGTCATGAAGAAATTTTTTTTTTTTTTTTTAAAGAGAACTAGTCTTGCTTTTAACCTGAGTAGTAGGGTGGCAATGTGTCAGGACCTGATAGATAAGTTATGCCATGGGCTCTGGGAAACTTTATCATTAGGAACATGGCTACACTACACTTAAGTAAATAAATTTTTATTATTGGCTTTCTCTCTACTGTCCTCAGAGAAATCTAGTCGAGGTAATATTTCAGTAATCAAATTTTGTGAAGTATCGTTCTCTATTAAAAACAACATGAAAAAAATTTTAAATTGCTGTTAAAATTGGTGTTAAAAAACTATCCAGGCTGGGTGCGGTGGCTCATGCCTGTAATCCCTGCACTTTGGGAGGCCTAGGCGGGCGGGTCACCTGAGGTCAGGAGTTCGAGACCAACCTGGCCAACATGATGAAACCCCATCTCTACTAAAAATACAAAAAATTAGCTGGGCCTGGTGGCAGGCACGTGTAATCCCAGCTACTCGGGGCAGGAGAATCACTTGAACCCGGGAGGCGGAGGTTGCAGTGAGCCGAGATCGCGCCACTGCACTCCAGCCCAGGCAACAAGAGCAAAACTCTGTCTCAAAAAAAAAAAAAAAAAAAAAAAAAACACACCAAAAACCAAAAAACAAAACTATCCAAATTTGTATCTACCAAATGTGAAACCTTTGACACTGCTATCTTATTTTAATAAAATAATAAAATTCATAATGAAACACTCCTCTAAGAGGACAGCCTATTATCTCTAATCAGTAAGGAAGACTCAAGGGCCACAAAGGGCTCCATTTCTAAAATATTTCTGTATTATGTATGAAAATGATGACTTAAATGTCCTTTAATATTGCTATGGTTGACAATGGTAAGAATTTAAAACACATCACTTTGAAAGATGATTCACAGATCACTTTCAACAACCAAGAATATTGAAATGATAGTTCTACAATCTTTTTGGAGTGCAATTTAGAAATACTATTAAAAGCATTAGAAATATACATTCCCGTTGACACATCAATTTTGTGTCTAGAAATTTTTCCTAAAGAAATTAGGCAGTACACAAAACTTTAGCTGCCAGGATGTATACTGCAAATTTGTTTTATAATTCTGGGAAACTGGAAACAACCTAAATGGCCAGTATTTAAATGTTCACTAATACAGAAGGGGTGAATAAGCTGTGATATATACATAAAATATAAAATTATACTGCTCTTAAAAATGATTATTATGAATAGCTAAAATGTATTGTGTTTACTATGTGCCAGATGCCTCTAAGCACTTGACATTCCTTGTCTCATATAATACTTATAAACAACCCTAGAAGGTATGTGCTAGTATTATTCTCAATTTACTGGTGAGCAAATTAAGCCTTAAGTGGCAGAAATGGATTCAAACTCAGTTCTCTCTAACTTCAGAATCCATGTTTCAGATCACTGCGCAGTACTGCTCCATGAGCTGAGTATTTACAGACATATGGTCTACTATTGATTGAAAAGTTATAATATCTACAGCAAGAGTCCAATTTGAAGAGGAAAAATCTTTATACAAGTATAGGAAAGTTTAAAATAGAATACATAAGACAGTATTTGTAATGACATTAAGGGGCCATTTTTACAACCTGAGTTTTAGAAAATAAATGTGCTCCTTGGGAAATTTAAATAGCGTGTTAAAAACGTCATAGGAGTAGCACCCATCATGTCCATAATCAGAAAAGAAAGTTAAAAACCCAGTCAACATCATATAGTTGGATTGTTTGAAACAATGTTTCTAATGGAGACACAGAGGCAAGGAATCCAGCCAGCTTTGTCGGCTCCAAAACAAAACACTTACTGCATGAAAAGAAAGCTGGCTGATATCCTATCAAGAGGAGTGTTGGTCTCTAAGGGTAGGTGGTTTGGGCTCTGCTGGTGTGTGTGCCTGTCCTGCTAGTCTGATTCTAAGGAGAACAGAGAAGAGAGGGAATATGGATGTCGCTTCCTGTCCATAAGGAACTTCATCTTTTTAATTCTACCCAGTGTGTATGTGGTAGGAGTGGGGTGGGAGTGAGATAGTAGGACTGGTGGGGTGTCCCTGGAAGAGGGACTAACATGTATCAAGCACTTTCTCGCTTTTTCAAAGTCCCAGAAGCATGCGATGGCCCTTTATATACATTGTAATTGGTGTAATTTTAAGAGAAAAATAATACTTCCTCCCTTTTTATAGATAAAGAATCTGAAGTCAGGAGAAGTTAAGTCACTTACTACTTATGTGACTTAATGTACAAGAGTTGGGACACTTTTTTTTTTCTTTTTTTTTGAGACAGAGGTTCACTCCCGTTGCCCAGTCTGGAGTACAATGGCGCTATCTGGGCTCACCGCAACATCTGCCTTCCCAGGTTCAAGTGATTCTCCTGCCTCAGCCTTCCACAGTAGCTGGGATTACAGGCATGCACCACCATGCCTGGCTAATTTTGTATGGGACACATTTTGAACCAAACTATATCAGGCTGTCTCTGGGCAACACATAACATGAGAGGGCTTGAGAAGTCTATGAATGAGTAAGAATGTTTAAAAAATACGCCACAAGAAAGGAGTAAGGACACAAGCAAAGCACTGAATCAAAGACACTGAATTTTGTTTCTAATAGCTCTAGGGCACTTAAAAAAAATTTTTTTTTTTTTTTGAGAAGGGACAGAAAGGATATGGAAGTACGAAGTTGTAAAGACAGGTTCTTTAACTGCACAATGGACTTTCACCTCTGTACACAATAACTGGGCCCTGTTGCCTTGGAGTTTTATTTACTCACTGACATAGAAACAGAAATCACTCCTATCACTCCTAGAGGCAAACTCTGGATCTGAAATTCATATGCCAAAGAGCACAGCACTTGTGCAGAATTCACAAATGGAAGATTTTTTTCTTCCCCTTTTAACGCTGAAACTGGATGTCTTTCTCAATGGAAAAAGGGATATCCATTTGTATTTCTGAGTACCTAGTTAAGAGCTTTTTAGATAGTCAATTATTCAATCAACTTGAAAAACTAAAAATTATCACCTCGTATTTTGCCATCAAAAGATTTCTTAGAAATTCCAAATAATGAAAAAACAAAAAGCCCACAGAAAACCAAATATATGAATTTAAGCTTTAATAACTTATTATTTGTCTTTAACGTTGAGACAGGGAAGTAAACAAAGGCATTGCATTAATTAAAAGTTGCATGTAAAAGAAATCACATCATAATCCCGCATAAAACTTGTAGCAAGTATTGTTATTTCTCAACAATACAATCTAGACTTACCTACTAACTTATAGTTGGGCTACTATAATCCAATTACCTTTCCAACAAGGAATGTATTTTTAAACTTAAATTGGATGACACCCTAGGAAGTTATTCCAGACAAAACAATGAAGCCACCATATAAGGAAGACAATTTAGTAGAAGATGAGATGCAATAGTCTCTATACTGACTCTTGCGAAACTTGTTCTTGCTAATTGCTGCATGATGTAAATAGAAAGATGATTTTTTTAAACATGCAAAACATCAGTCTAGGTATGTGACTTCTCTTCAAATTTCCCTGAAGACAACAGTGAACTGACTTCAATATGACTATTCAAAATAGAACTGAAACAAGGTACTATAAATGTTTATATGAATATGGTTTAAAATGTTTAAGGAGCAGAAAACAGAGACGAAACAATCATTTATTATAGTTTTTGAAAATGAATGGCCAATGAAAATTTTCTTTTTTTTTTTTTGAGACGGAGTCTCACTCTGTCACCCAGACTGGAGTGCAGTGGCACGATCTCGGCTCACTGCAACCTCCGCCTCCCGAGTTCAAGCGATTCTTCTGCCTCAGCCTCCTGAGTAGCTGGGACTACAGGCATGCGCCACCACACCTGGCTAATTTTTGTATTTTTAGTAGAGATGGGGTTTCGCCATGTTGTCAGGCTGGTCTCGATCTCCTGACCTCATGATCCGCCTGCCTTGGCCTCCCAAAGTGCTGGGATTACAGGCGTGAGCCACTGCACCCGGCCCTCATTTGTTTTTTAATTAAAATTTTTTTAAAAAAAGAGACAGGGTCTCATTATGTTGCCCAGGCTGTAGCACGGTGGCTATTCACAGGCGTGACCCCACCACTGATCAGCTTAGGAGTTTGGACCTGCTCTGTTTCCAACCAGGGCTAGTTCACCCCTCCTCAGGCAACCTGGTGGTCCCCTGCTCCCAGGAGGTTCCTATATTGATGCCGAACTTAGTGCAGACACTTGATTGGCACAGCACACTAAAGCCTGGAACTCCTGGGCTCAAGTGATCCTTTCACCTCAACCTCCCAGGGACCACAGGCGCTAGGCCAGTATGCCCAGACTCATGTTTTTTATCATTTAAGACCACTGCAAAAACTTATCCTAGTAGATGACTGTGAGTGAGACTGATTGCAGCCTTATGAATTTACAGACATATGTATATGCAAACTGATGAGAACCTATGGTTCCCATCTCAATGTATTTCTTAAACTTTGCAAAAATCTAGGCCTGGGGCTGAGGCTCACATCTGTAATCCCAGCACCTTGGGAAGTCGAGGCAGAAAGATTGCTTGAGCCCAGGAGTTTGAGACCAGCCTGGGCAACATAGAGAGACCCTATGTTATCCACAAAAAATGTTAAAAAAGTAGCCAAGTGTGGTGAGGTAGCATGTGCCTGTAGCCCCAACTTCTCAGGAGGCTGAGGTGGAAGGATCACTTCAGCCCAGGAGGTAGAGGCTGCAGTGCAATCAAGCCACTGCACTTCAGCCTGTGTGACAGGGTGGAGGCTGTCTCAAAAAAAAAAAAATTGCAAAAATCTAGATCAAGTAATTTAATTTTCAAAAACTCAAGTAAAATTGTTGAACATGAACTATATCTTTTTTACTTTCTTACTTAAAAAGCATTAAATTCTGTTTTAAACTTTTAGCAGAAATGACATTGATGTTACAATAGGTAGGTCAGGTTCAAGAAAATAGGATGTAAGACAATAACATAAATGAAGGGGGTCTTTCCTCGCTCTCCTTTCAAATACCATATGTTTGAATATTTCAAGATGCTTAGCACCGACTTTTTTTTTTTTTTGGAGATGGAGTCTCGTTCTGTCGCCCAGGCTGGAGTGCAGTGGTGCAATCTTGGCTCACTGCAACCTCTGCTTTGCGGGTTCAAACAATTCTACTGCCTCAGCCTCTGGAGTAGCTGGGACCACAGGCACACCCTGCCACACCTGGCTTCTTTTTTTTTTTAAAGAGTCGGAATCTTGCTACGGGGTGTAGTAGGCTGGTCTTGAACTCCTATGCTCAAGCGATCCTCTCACCTCAGCCTCCCGAATGTTTTTATTTTATTATAGCTGAATCTCTATGATTGAGATGAAACAAGATGAAAAACTTTCTATTTTAATTTTGGACTCCTACATCTCACAACTGGTATTCCTGCCCTTAAAAAGAAACAAACAATATTGTTTAAGATCACTATTTTGTTATAAGTTATATTAAAAATGGCAAAAAGGTAATGCAATTTAAGCTTTTATTATTGGTGCACTATATCGAGTACATCTAAATGAGGAGTAAAAAGTTAAGATTTAACTTACTATCCTCCCTTCTTACTGTGCCACATAAACACATTAAGTAAATACTAAGGCAAGAGAACAATAAACAAAATTATTTTGAGATTTAAATACATGAATTAATAGTAACTAGTAGCAAAATTATCTGAAATCATATGAAGGATTGGCGGGTGATAACTTGAGTTGAATACTATGCATCAATTAAATAAATTTTTAAATAGTTATGATATCCATGTGCTATAATAGCATAAATACAATATAGTCATGAAAATATAAGTATAAATTTATAAACAAATTAAGTAAATAATCTTGATTTAAAACATTACAGAATGACTTCATTTGGGTAAAAAAACCATACTTAATTATATACATAGAAAAATAAAGGAAGTACACTTACTAAAATAGGGGTCTTTTAAGGTGGTGAAAATTATAGATTTCTTTTGCTCATCTAGAGTCACTTTTATATCAATGTGTATTATATGATATGAAAAGAATCAATACAAAATAAAATAGATAAATTATTTATTTATTTGAGACAGGGTCTCACTCTATCACCCAGACTGGAGTGCAGTGGTATGATCTTAGCTTACCAGCCTCAACCTTCTGGGGTCAAGTGTTCCTCCTGCCTCAGCCTCTTGAATAGCTGGAACTACAGGCATGCACCACCACACCTGGCTTGTGTGTGTGTGTGTGTGTGTGTGTGTGTGTGTGTGTGTGTGTCTTTTACTTTCTTACTTAAATAGGATTAAATTCTGTATGTAAATAAACTTCTAGAGGAAATGACATTTATGTTGCAATAGGTAGGTCAGGTTCAAGAAAACAGGATGTAAGATAGTACCATAAATGGAGTCTTCATTTATAGTATTGATATATTTGATTTGTGTGTGTGTGTTTTCTTTTCCTTTTTCTTTTTTTTTGATGTATTTGATTTTTAGTAGAGATGAGGTCCCCTTATTTTGCCCAGGCTGGTCTCTAACTCTTAGGCTCAAGTGATCCTCCTGCCTCCACCTCCCAAAGTGCTGGGATTACAGGTATGAGCCACCTTGCCCGGCCTGGTAAATAGTTTAAAATGAACAAATTCCTTATAAAAAGCTGGATCATAATTCAGGTACTCATGAGTCCAATTATTAAGACTTCTTTAAAGCTAGGTCACATGATTGGAAACCCATGAATGTAGACCTCATAAGTTAGTTTTCTGAAATCTATAGTG
This sequence comes from Pongo pygmaeus, assembly GCF_028885625.2. Classification (NCBI taxonomy): domain Eukaryota; kingdom Metazoa; phylum Chordata; class Mammalia; order Primates; family Hominidae; genus Pongo; species Pongo pygmaeus. Next base: position 53,445,878 of record NC_072379.2, on the reverse strand, counting down.
AATCACATAATCTATGCTTGCTATAAGTGTACTAGAGGGGATTAAAAAGTGAGTAAAACATATATGAAAGCTTTACTATCTATAATAACTTATGTTTCTTGTATAGTTTTAGCCAAATTAAATTTCAGTAGCTCAAAATTAAATAATTATATATGCAATGCCTCCAAGACCCCCTGGGTCACTTTAATCATCTCCAACGATTATGGCAGGCATTCAGGGGATCAGGACCTGTTTTCTACAGTGCTATGTGCTCAGGTTACAAATCGTTGCTCAAAATTTGGCATAATGCTGGATATCTCCCCATATCCCATCCTTTTAAACTTTAAGAAAGATGTACGACATCACTAAACGTTCTGCTATCTCCAAATCTGAGGGCTCAAATGGAATATTGTTTAGAGATAATTTTTTAATGCATTACATAATTAAACCTACTTTAAGAGAGTATCATGTCTAAAAGTAAGTTGAACAAAATTAGCTTTATTAACAGAAGGGAGAACATAGGACAATATTTATTGAATAACTACTATGTGGTAAGCACTGTTTACAACTTTATGTATATCATCTCTTTTTCAATCTTAATCCAGGAAGGCACTTAGAATAGTATACTGTTAGAATTCTCCAAAATATAATTATTTTAAAACATCAAGTGAAATAAAATACAAACACTAAGAACATATTCTTTATTAATTATTATTATTAGGCCTTACAGCAACATTGCCTGACAAAGTCAAAATACATTCTTAATATAATACCCTGAAGTAAACAAGGCATAAGAGTATTTAGGTGAATCATCCCCATTGTAGATAACTGGAAATTGAAGCTTAGAAAAGTTTAGTATCTTGTTCAAAGATAAACCATTAAAATGTGGCAGACCTGAGATTTGAACCAAGGACTTACCAATTACTAAACTTTCAAAGACCACCCCATTCCCTTATAAGATTGTCTTCTATTCAAGCCATAGATTCTATAACTTGTTAAAGGAAAAAGATACTGTATATCATTACTAAATAAGCCACCCACAAAGAATTACGGAACAAAAATTATGGAACACTAGAGTTTCCTATCTTACCAAAATTAGGAACATGTGACAAAATCTCTTTTATGTACATATTGTACACAAAATAGAATTTTTATTCTATTTATCTAGCTTAGAAAGACATCAAAATTTTAAAAATTGACGACAGACCGGGCGCAGTGGCTCTCGGCTGTAATCCCAGCACTTTGGGAGGCCGAGACAGGTGGATCACAAGGTCAGGAGATCGAGACCATCCTGGCTAACACGGTGAAACCCCGTCTCTACTAAAAATACAAAAAAATTAGCCAGGCATGGTGGCGGGCGCCTGTAGTCCCAGCTATTCGGGAGGCTGAGGTGGGAGAATAGTGTGAACCCAGGAGACGGAGCTTGCAGTGAGCCAAGATCGCACCACTGCACTCCAGCCTGGGCGACAGAGGGAGACTCTGTCTCAAAAAAAAAAAAAAAAAAAATTACATAAAAATTGGCAACAAATGTACACCTGTTTAAATTACCCAAACAGGGAAACTTTATCCAAAAGCTTCAGAGTACAAGAATCAAACTGAATGCTGACTGTGCTACTTAACTAGCTAGTTCCTAAGTGAGTTAACAGAAAATTAGGAAAGTAACTACAGCTAGGCTGTGTTTTAAGGATTAAATAAATGTGTAGAGTATACTCGGTCAAGGTAGACACCTCTAAATTTTAGTTTTTCCCTAGTTACAGAACGATAGCACAGTGCCAAATTAACCCAAATGGGAGTCAATTTTTAACTGCTTTCTAGTTCTAGTCCCAGTGAAGTCTCCTTTTTTCTTAAGCTGACTATAGTGAGTTTCTATTTTGCAACATTTTGCTATGCTGTATATAATGCTTGGGTTCTCAACTTTTTCCTGTCTCATCAAATTTTATCTAGCAACTTGTTCCCTTAGAACCCTAACCATTTGACACAGAAATCCAGATAGACTGAAAAACTGATCTTTTTCACTGGGGAAAGTCTGCGTAACTAATGATATCGGAGATAAGGCAAAGGAGAAGGCTGTGCCTTCTGACAAGGCAGTAGAGAAGACAGAATGGGGACAGGAAGGATCTTGCAGGCACTGGCTATCTACTTCCACCTAACTACAAGAAGGAACTTGGCAAACAAATGAAGCAACTCTTTAATGAACTGCTAAACTACTTTGTAATCTATTAGCACCTTGAAAATGAGGAAGATAAACAACATAATATGAAAAAAATGACAAAATGGCATTTAAGTCTATAATGGCAGAAGGTTGTCATACTTGGTTTAAATTGTATAGATTAATGGTTTAAGCAACTCTGAGAGTTAACATAAAAGTGCGTAACACAAGAAAGATAATTTGATATAGAATAGCAGTGTGTCACAATGGCCAGAGAAGTCTGCCACCTGCTGATGGAAAAACTGAATTGTATAGATTTCCCTACTGCTGTTTTTAAGGAGAGAAAAAAAACCTATCAGGTATGGTTTAATGACATTATATGTCAAGTTGTTAGGCTGAAGATATAAACTACAACCTCTAATTTAAAAGAGAATAAAGATTAAAATAGGATTTAAGATTCTTTATATATCTCTCTCTTTAATAACTCTAAATATGTGATGCCTGAACTATTTTTATTTTTATTTCTTATTTATTTATTTTTTTGAGACAGAGTCTCACTCTGTTGCCCAGGCTGGAGTGCAATGGTGCAATCTTGGCTCACTGCAATCTCTGCTTCCCGGGTTCAAGTGATTCTCCTGCCTCAGCCTCCTGAGTAGCAGGGATTAGAGGCGTCTGCCACCACGCCCAGATACTTTTTGTATTTTTAGTAGAGATGGGGTTTCACCATGTTGGTCAGGGTGGTCTTGAACTCCTGACTTTGTGATCCGCCCGCCTCGGCCTCCCAAAGTGCTAGGATTATAGGCGTGAGCCACCACGCCTGGCCAACTGAACTATTTTTAAAGCAAACAAAAGAGGTAAATACAGAAACTATTTAACATAAAATACACAGGAACATTCAAACTACTATGAACATTAAGGATAATCCAAAACACTGTGCAAAAAATATAAAGTCCTATAGATTTCACCTCTGCAATCCATCTCTTTTCTGTCTTCCTCTTTCTACTGCTCCCATAACAGTTTAATACTTCATTATCTTTAATACAGCTTATTTTAATTCCTGCTCCCCACCTCCAGATTCTAATAATATTAATTTAGTGTGTGCTCAGTTATCAGTTTAATTGTATCAAAACACATTCCAGATGGTATCACTTATTTTAAAAACCATTCCCAAAGCCTCTCTAGCAAATAAATTGCATATATCTTATACTAATAGAGATGTTCTACAATGTGGTCCCAACACACTCTAAAAAATCTTGTTGCTTTTAAAAAACCGATTTAAAAAATATATAAAAGCAATACATGCTCATGATATGTCAAACAATATAAAAAGTTAAAGGATGAAAAAGTTGAAGTCTCCCTTCCTGGTCTCATCCTCCCAAGTCCACTGTCATTAGTAAAACTAGAAACAGCTTCTAAAGTTGTTTGGTTTTTTTTTGTTTTTTTTTAAAATTTCCAATGACATAAGGATATACGTGTGTATTTCTTTTGGGAACACAACTGTTCTGCAACTTGCCTTTTCCCCTTGTCACCACTTCTTGAGCTTTTTAAAATGTTAACATAGCCCGGCACAGTGGCTCACACCTGTAATCCAAGCACTTTGGGAGGCTGAGGCAGGTGGATCACCCGAGGTCAGGAGTTCGAGACCAGCTTGGCCAACATGGTGAAACCTCGTCTCTACTAAAAATACAAAATTAGCCAGGCGTGGTAGCAGGTGCCTGTAATCCCAACTACTCAGGTGGCTGAGGCACGAGTATCACTTGAAGCTGGGAGACAGAGGTTGCAGTGAGCCGAGATCGCATCACTACACTCCAGCCTGGGCAAGAGAGACAGACTCGGTCTCAAAAAAAAAAAAAAAGTTAACTCATACTGATTTTTTTTTTCACAGCTGCCCAATATTTTATTACACAATTGCACCGTCATTCATTTAACCAATGTATACTGCCTTTAATAAAGTAAATGAAAGTACCTATTTTTCTATATCCTCATCACTCTCTCTTTATACAGTAATTGTCTGGCAGCACCAATTCTATTACTTGTGAGCAAGTAACCAGGAAGTTTTGTTACACATAAAATTTGCATTTTGCTGTGGTAAGAATCTGAATTGTTTACTTAAATGATTCTCAAGCTTTAGCACACATCACAATCACCTGCAGGGCTTGTTAAAACAGACTGCTGGGTCCAACCTCAAAGTTTCTGATTGTTTGTCTGGAGTAGGACTAGATAACTCGCATATATAACAAGTTCCTGCTCAATGTTGATGCCACGGTCTGGGACCACTCTTTGAGTACCATTGGTGTAAAATACTAGTATATGGGATCCTCTATTTCATGTTGTCATGGTTTATATAACCAGCTCTTATGAGCCTTAGCCAGGTTGTAAAAAATTGCTGTATTGTAGGAAAAAATGCCCACCTCTTGCCCGCTAATCAACGGCTAGTATTGGTAACCGAGGTGAAGAAAGTAAAAGGATCTAAAGATGTAATGAGCCTGGGCAACATAACAAGACACTGTCTGTTTTTGTTTTTGTTTTTGTTTTGAGACAGAGTCTTGCTCTGTTGCCCAGAGCTGGAGTGCAATGGTGTAATCTTGGCTCACGGCAACCTCTGCCTCCTGGGTTCAATTAATTCCCCCGCCTCAGCCTCCTGAGTAGCTGGGATTACAGGCTTGTGCCACCACGCCTGGCTAATTTTTGTATTTTTAGTAGAGACAGGGTTTCACCATGTTGGCCAGGCTGCTCCAGAACTCCTGACCTCAAGATCCGCCCACCTTGGCCTCCCAAAGTTCTGGGATTACAGGCGAGAGCCACCGTGCCCAGCCACAAGACCCTGTCTCTAAAAATAAAATTAGCCAGGCATGGTGGCACATGTCTGTAATCCCAGCTACTTGGGAGGCTGAGGCGGGAAGATGGTTTGAGCCCAGGAGGTTGAGGTTGTAGTGAGCTATGATTGCACCACTGCACTCCAGCCTGGCTCACAGAGTGTGATCCCATTTCTTAAAATAAATAAATGAATGAATGAAAGAAAGAAGTAATGGCTTTTAGTCAGAAAAAAGTTTGTGAATAAATTTAAAATTAAGTATCCAGTTCAAAGGGGAGTCCATCTGTTAGGTAAATGAATTCACAACAAAAAGAAAGAGAAAAAAATTGTAAAGCTAAAACTGTTTCAGGAAGGAGCTGTTTCTAGCTAATATACAAGTAGCTCACTAGACAAGAGAACAACTTTTCATTAAAGTTGAAAATGTGGTTAACTTGTGGCATGTGGATAATCTACAGGAAACGTGACAAACATGATTTGAAAGGACAAAGTCATATATGCCTGGTACAAACATTTCCATGTTTACAAATTTGGGAATTCAAGATCATCTTGAATATAGCCTTTGATAATGTTAAGAGTTTAATGGGCTGGGCATGGTGGCTCATACCTATAATTCCAGCACTTTGGGAGGTAGAGGATCGCTTAAGCCCAGGATCGCTTAAGGTAGAGGATCGCTTAAGGTAGGAGGATCGCTTAAGCCCAGGAGTTTGAGACCAGCTGGGCAACATGGCAAAACCCCATCTCTACAAAAAATACAAAAATAAGCCAGGCATGGTGGCATGCACCTGTAGTCCCAGCTACCTGGGAGGTTGAAGTAGGAGGATCACTTGAGTCAAGCAGGTCAAGGCTGCAGTGAGCCATGATGGTGCCACTGCACTCCAGCCTGGGTGGCAGAGCGAGACCCTGCCTTAAAAAAAAAAAAAAAAAAAAAAAAAAAGAATTTAATGTATTTCTCTGTTTTTCAAACTGGAACAATCATGATTTTTTATCCTTCAAACATCACCACAGCCATGAATCATTACCCATGAAACTACTCCTGTTTCTTTATCACATAGCCTTTTGTTGCTATGTTTCACAACCCTACACAGGTTGAGTATCCTTTACCCAAACTGCTTGGGACCAGATTTCGGGTATTTTGGGATTTTGGAATATTTGCACATACATTATATCTTGGGGATGGTGCCCAAGTCTAAATATGAAATTCATTTATGTTTCACATCTACCTTATATACATGGCCTAAAAGTAAATTTATAAAATATTTTACACAATTTTGTGACTAAAGCAAATTTGTGTACTCTGAACCATCAGAAAGCAAAGGTGTCAATATCTCAGCAAATTGTGTGGCATCATGTCAGCATTCAAAAAGCTTCAGATTTTGAAGAGTTTTGGATTTCAGATTTTCAGATTAGGGATGCTCAATCTGCATTCATTTTGGAGTACTGTTAGGTCTATAGTTTTGAAGCTAGTTGTGACACATAATTGGGAGATTAGCTTCCACATCTCACTAGGACATATGAAGGAGGTGGCTATGTGTTGAGTGCTACTTGAAATCTAGATATTTCAAGTGTGAATGAATATCTCTTTACTCGGGGTAAACAAAAGATACAAGCTGTCGGGCATGGTGGCTCACACCTGTAATCCCAGCATTTTGGGAGGCCGAGGTGGGTGGATCACCTGAGGTCAGGAGTTCAAGATTCAACACCAGCCTGGCAAATATGGAGAAACCTCACCTCTCCTAAAAATACAAAAATTAGCTGGGCGTGGTGGTGCATGTCTATAGTCCCAGCTACTCAGCAGACTGAGGCATGAGAATTGCTTGAACCTGGGAGGCGGAGGTTGCAGTGAGCTGAGATCATGCTACTGCGCTCCAGCACAGAGCGAGACTTGGTGTCGGAAAAAAAAAAAAGAAGACAGAAGCTATTCTGAGTTTGTGTTCTCTACTGCTGTATTATGAGCACCCAATTAATAGGCTCTCTCCCTTTCTTTCTTACTAATAATATCTCTTTTTTGTTGGAAGGTGGCAAATGTGCTCAATCAGAAAACAATTCTTCAACTTCACTTACATAAGGGTGGCCATATAACCTTGTTCTCTCCAATTATCTGTAAGCAGAAAATTCAGCTTGACTGAAATAGGTATTTTCTTCTCTGATTCCGCCTTTCTGCTGCCTGAAACATGGACGCATTGGCCATGACTGCAACGACCATCTTATGACCATGAAGAAAAGACAAGGGAAATGTCAAAGACCTATGCCTTGGTATCCTTATGGCCCTAATTAACACAAGCAACTGCCTGTTTTTTGGAATTCTCATTCCATTAGAAAAATAAAATTTATTGTTTATTGAAGCCACTGTTTTGGGGTCTCTCTTTCTCTTAGTCGAGTGCAACTAATTTTTAAAGAGACCAGCTAGTCAGGTGGCTCATGCCTGCAATCCCAGCACTTTGGAAGGCTGAGGTGGGAAGACTGCTTGAGCCAGGATTTTGAGACCAGCCTGGGCAACACAGCAAAGTCTTGTCTCTACAGAAAACAAAAAATTAGCCAGGCATAATGGCTCATGCCTATATTCCTAGCTACCTGGGAGGCTGAGGCAGGAGGAATACTTGAGCTCAGGAGTTTGAGGCTACAGTGAGCTATCATCATGTCATTGCACTGTAGCCCAGGCAACAGAATGAGACCTTGTCTCAAAAACAAATAAGACCAAAAGAAAAGCACCCATTCTGACCCTCAAGGAACACAAATAATAATAAACAATACAAGATACTGTATAAATTGCTAAATTATGAAAAATCATCAGGAAATGCCAAAGGAATTCAGAGAAAATGTTTTACAAAACAAGAATTTAAAACAGGTCGTAAAAAGTCACAAATCTAAGCACTGATATAAATTAGATAAAAATTGAGAAATGGAGAACCACCAGGTATGGTGGTTCACAACTATAATCCCAGCACTTTGGGCAGCCAAGGCAGGAGGACTGCTTGAGCCCAGGAGTTTAAGACCAGCCTGGGCAAATAGTGAGACCCCATCTCTACAAAAAAAAAAAAAAAAAAAATTCAACTTAGCCAGGTGTGGCGGCACATGCCTGTAGTCCCAGCTACTCGGGAGGCCGAAGTGGGAGGATTGCTTGAGCCCAGGAGTTTGAGGCTGCAGTGAGCCATGATCGCTTCATTGCACTCCAGCCTGGCGGCAGAGTGAGACCTAGTCTCAAAAATAAAATAAAATAAAAAGTCTATTTGATTCACTAAAGCAGTTGTTTAAAACTTGGGTTGCTTCTCCCTTCCTTTTGAAAATACAGACTCAGTAGTGGGCTTTCGATTCACTCAGTATAATACCCAGAAAACATCTGATATTTTCTTTTTTTTTTTTTGAGATGGAGTTTCGCTCTTGTTCCCCTGGCTGGAGTGCAATGGTGTGATCTCGGCTCACTGCAACCTCTGCCTCCTGGGTTCAAGTGATTCTCCTGCCTCAGCCTCCCAAGTAGCTGGGATTACAGGCATGTGCCACCACACCCGGCTAATTTTTTGTATTTGTAGTAGAGACGGGGTTTCTCCATGTTGGTCAGGCTGGTCTCAAACTCCCAACCTCAGGTGATCCGCCCGCCTTGGCCTCCCAAAGTGCTGGGATTACAGGTGTGAGCCACCACGCCTGGCCCTTTTTTCTTTTTTTTAACTGCTCCTTGAGGAGCGGGGCTAACTCATAGGCAATGCACCCAGAGTTGGCCTATATTGTCTTAAAGTGGAAGAAGGGAAGAAGTTTTTGTTAACAGTTTATCTACTAGGACCAGGCACAGTTGGCACACACCCGTAATCCCAGCATCTTGGGAGGCCAAGATGGGTGGATCTCTTGAGCCCAGGAATTTGAGAACAGCCTGGGCAATGTGGCAAAACCCCCATCTCTACAAAAAATACAAAAATTAGTTGGGCGTGGTGGGGCATGCTTTAGTCCTGGCTACTCTGAAGGCCGAGGTGGGAGGATGGCTCAAGCCCAGGAGGTGGAGGTTGCAGTGAGCTGAGATTCAACCACTGCACTCCAGCCTGGGTGACGGAGCGAGACCCTGCCTCAAAAATAAAATAAAATAAAAAAAGAAGTTTATGTCCTAGAAAGAAACACAGTATACTAAAGTTTAAAAAAAACCCACATCAGCTACTTAAGTAATAGTTGACGTTAACAACAAAGCAATAAATCATTGAGATATGTTTAAATTGGAAATGACCATTTTTAACTGGTTGTGGAGGTTCTAGTGACCGTTTCATCTCCCCTATCCCACATCAGCTACTTAAGTAATAGTTGACGTTAACAATAAAGCAATAAATTGTTGAGATATGTTTAAATTGGAAATGACCATTTTTAACTGGTTGTGGAGGTTCTAGTGACCGTTCCATCTCCCCTATCCTGCTGTCTAAATAATTTCCTCCCTTCCTTGTTGTCTTTAGGGACTAAGCTTAAGACTATACATTCATTCTAGTGTTGTGCTTGCATTTTACTTCACTGGATAAATACTCTAGAGAATTTAATAAAGGATATTAGAAAAACTGAATAAGATTAAGCAATCTCTTTTTTTTTTCCTTTTGGCTCTTTCTTTGAATTCTAGTCTCATCCTCTTTTTGGTAGCTTTATTAGAGAAAAACTGAAAATTTGCTGATAAAAATAGAATACATTCTGGTTATTGCAGGAGAAATCAGAAAAGAAGTTGGTATGTAACATTTGAAAGAGGTGTCATTTAGTAGGAAAAATCAGATTAACTGGATAGAAGAATGAAGTAGGTGGAGGCAATTAATCTAAGGCTGCAAATAATAAGATGTAATATAGTAAGAATATGGAGAATAAGTAACTATAACTCAGTATGAGTAGTACACTTTTATTATTATTTTATTTTATTTTATTTTTTTTGAGATGACATCCTGCTCTGTCGCCCAGGCTGGAGTGCAATGGTGCAATCTTGGCTCACTGCAACTTCTGCCTCCTGGTTTCAAGCGATTCTCCTGTCTCAGCCTCCCAAGTAGCTAGGATTACAGGCACCCGCCACCACGCCCAACTAATTTTTTTTTTTTATTTTTAGTAGAGACGGGGTTTCACCATGTTGGTCAGACTGGTCTCAAACTCCTGACCTCAGGTGATCCGCCCGCCTCGGCCTCCCAAAAGGCTGGGATTACAGGTGTAAGCCACCGCACCTGGCCCTTTTTTCTTTTTTTTAACTGCTCCTTGAGGAGCAGGGCTAACTCATAGGCAATGCACCCAGAGTTGGCCTATATTGTCTTAAAGTGGAAGAAGGGAAGAAGTTTTTGTTAACAGTTTATCTACTAGGACCAGGCACAGCTGGCACACACCCGATTACAGGCGTGAGCTGCCGCGCCTGGCCAAGAGTAGTACACTCTTTCACAAAGACAGAGATGTTCCGTATTCCCTTCAAAAGGCATCTGTCCACATCTCCCCTGGAACTTTTCTAGACTGATTATTCTTTCTCCTCCTCTTATCTTTAACCATTTGCTTTTCACTACTCCTCTGCCCACCAACATATTCATGTGCCACCCATTTGAAAAACAAAAGAAAATACCCATCCTCAGCACAACTATTTCCTCTGCCCAATAGTCATTTTCAGTTTTCTTCACGTCATTGTTTTACCAATGGCGGCTCAACCCACCACTACCATAGCCTTTCAGACCAACTTCTGATCTTGCCATCAACTTCTGACCTTAGAGAAGACAGACACAGCTAATTCTGCCCCTTCTTTTGGAAACATTTCCTGTTATTCCACCTCTGACAGCTTTCAGCATCTTTACTGAACTTTGCATTGCCAAGTTTTCTGTTTTCTTCTCGCTGTAAAACTATGGATGAGAAATAATATCCAGCTCCACACTTGCCATTGAGAGGCTAGACATTTGGGAAAATATTATTTCTAGCCCCAATTTATCTTTAGAGCACCAGCCTTCCATTTTCAGTTGCTATTGCTAATAATAACAATAAGTAATGTATATATTGATTACTCTGGGCCAGGCACTTTTCTAAGCACTTTAAATATATTAACTATTTCATGAACATTTCTAGTTGGTCATTCCTTGATCATCTCAAATTTCATATGACTTAAAGTGAACTTGTTATTCCACATTTCCCTTACCTCCTGGCTACTTTCCAAACCTGCCCCTTTTTCCTTCTCTTCATCTTGGTTAATAATATAACCAGAATCAGCAGTTACCTGATAACCTTAAAGTTATTTCTCCTTACAATTAATCCCTTTATTTAATAATCACAAATAATAAGCTCTGAAAGAAAGCAATTATGTTCTAGGCACTGTGTTATCTCATTTAATCTTCACAACCTATGAAGTAGGTACTATCATTATCTCCCAATTAATAGATGAAAAATGGGAGATTCAAAGAGGTTAAGTAATTTGCCCAAGGTCACACGGCTTGATAAATGAGAAAAACTAGATTCAAAACTAGGTTTGTATGACTCTAAGTCTGTGCTGCCACAAAGTTCCGTTGATTTTATCTCTGAAATGTTTGTCTCCTGATCCCTTATTTCCATACCTGTTGCTAGTGGCATAGTTTAAGGTCCCTAATCATCTTTCGCAAGCAATACTACCAACCTCCTAAATTTATTTCTTTCCAGGATCTTCCCTTCCAGTCCACCTTATCTCATCTTCATAAAACATACTGTTGGGTTTTTTGTTTCTTTGTTTTGAGACTCTGGGTGACTCTGTCAACCAAGCTCGAGTGCAATGGTGTGATCATGACTCACTGCAGCCTCGACCACCTTGACTCAAGAGATTTCACCTTCAGCCCCTAAGTAGCTGGGACTACACTACAAGTGTGTGCCACTGCACTGGCTAATATCTTTATTTTTTGTAGAGAAAGGGTCTCCCTATGCCGCCCAGGCTGGTCTCGAACTCCTGGACTCAAGGGATCCTCCCTCCTCAGCCTCCAAAAGTGCTGGGATTGCAGGCATGAGCCACCGTACCCTGCCAAAGCAAACCTTTGATGATCCTTTGTTGCAAAATAAAGAGCAAACTCTTTATAATGGCTTTACAAAATTACTTTACAATTCGGTTTCTTGATCCCATTCCCTATCTTGCTTTCCTTCTTTCTTTTTTTTTTTTTGAGACAGGGTGCTCCCACCTCACCCTCCCAAAGTGCTGGGATTACAGGTGTGAGCCACCATGCCTGGCCATGACTGGCTTCTTCTGTACATTAATCTTGCTGCCCTATGGGATATTTCAGCTGTAGCATACACAACCCACTAGCAACTTCCTCATGTCTCTCAATTAAAAACTCTTGCAAGACAATGCATCATTTTGAGCCAAGTCCCAGAAGTTATTGGTTTTCTTAGCTAGTTAGATAGGCCCAACTTGGTTAGGTAGTTAACTCCGTTAGCTGTGACCAATATGAGCTATGTCTGTTGGACATCATGGGTTTGCAGAGATTTTTCTGAGGGAGGAGGGTAGAGGATGGGCAGAGCAGACCTACATTATTACAGAAAGATAGAACTAGGATTCCAACCCAGGTCTTCTGACCCCCAGTCAAATACTTCTTCCACTTGAAGAAGCAACCTATTAAAATTAAAAAAGTTAACATGAAGCTCTTTTCACTTTTTCCATTGAAAAGCTACTAGCAGGCTACACATATATTACAATCTGAATTAATATACTACGCGTACATGTAAATATTGACTGATTTCTTTAGTATCAATAAGTTGGTATTCTTGATAGGTCTTCATTATTGTCACAAAGATAGCAAACTGTTCCTATGACGGTATCATTGAAGGATTTTGTGAACACACTGATTTTTAACCTTACTTGGCTTAGATAAGTGGTATACAGACCAATCCACAGTTTAAGCACAGACAGGGAGATACGGCAACTCGGTTTTTTCCCCTACATAGGCATTATTAACCTTGGGTTGTGGGCAAAAGAAAGCCAAGTTTTCTAAGCAGGAAAGCAACAAAAGCAAAATGAAACTTCTGAGATTAAACCATTTGCTGCTGTGGGCATAAAGAGGTGAGAGAAATGAATTTTAATTAGCCTTTAGAATTATTAAGACCCTTCAAGAATAAATTGATTCAAAATTAAGGAATATTATTGGAATATGAGACAAGTGGGAATTAACTTTTTTTTTAAGAGACAGGGTCTCGCTATGTTTCCTAGGCTGGAGTGCGGTAGCTATTCACAGGTGTGATTATAACCTTGAACTCCCAGACTCAAGTGATCCTCTCAGCCTCCCAAATAGCTGGGACACTGGCTAATTTTAATTATGCAAATACGTCTGTATTCAACCTGGGGTCAATACAACCAACAGGACAAATCGTGTCTTTCATCAGTTTGAACATATTGCAAGTGCTGAGAAATTCCAATTATTACACCCTAAAATGATATTATTTAGTGTAGGTTTTAAATTTTTTTCTATCATAATCATCTGACCCTAGATGTTCACATGTACAGCACACGGTCAGGCGTATACTCAGGATTATGCATTTCAGGAAATACATAAGCGTGCAAGTTTGTGCAAGAATTGTCTTCCTGAGTGGGTTCTAATTAAAATACAAAACGAAACTAAATATCCTCATTTTTGAAACAATTACTTATAATATATCTCAAAGGGAATTCTTGAGACACCCTCTTCGATAAAAAATTAAATTCGAAAATGTATACAAGAGCTTTGGGAGTTAAGACGAAAACAAAGACATTTCGTGGGAGTTTTGAGACAAGAAGGAATACATTCAAATACAAAATAAACTATCCTGAATTTCTCCTGGATTGTCATTCTTGTAAAATTTTAGATATTGCACATTTTCATAATCTAACTCATGGCAGCCCCAACATAAAACAACTAGTCCTCTGCGGGAATTGCAACTAGATTAGCGGCAACGGTTTGACGCGGATCCGGAGGGAGGGCGGGCGCAAGGCAGGGAGAGAAGGAGCGACCTGCTCAAGACATGCAGCTTATCTCCAGAGAAACGGGTTTTGCAGCACAAAGTAGCCTGTGTCCGATTCATCTATTTTCTGCCTTGCTCCTTCAAATGGAAACCTAACAAAAGACCACGGGCAGCCGAGGGCCGCAGCTGGGGACCCAACCCTGGTCACCAAGCCCGCGGAGTGGCCGCACGCGGGGCGGCCAGGTCCCCCAAGCTGCGCGTCCCGAGCTAGCGAGATCCCAGCCTGACAGGCGACGCCGGCAGCTCCCAGTCGCGACCGAGCAGCGGCCCAGCACAGGCTGCCGAGGCCAGCGGACGGCCCAGCCGGCCCCTCGCGTGCTCTGGGCGCGCCGAGCCTCCACACTCACCATCTCGATGATCTTGGTCTTCCGCCCCGTCTTCCTCTTCAAGGTGAATATGTACTGAGCCAGCACCACCCCCGCCACCAGGGCGCACACGCTGGCGCTCGCTACCGCGCCCACCCTCGCCACGGCCGCGCGGTCCATGGACGGGGCCCTCATGCGCGTCCAGGAAGGAAAAAAACAGGCAGCTCGCGGAGACTGCAAGTCTCGGAAGCGCGGGATCCCGGAGCACCATGGACGAGCCCGCGACGCCCCGCCCCGCGCAGCTCCGCCCTCACGAAGCCCCACCCACACGCCATCGATGGGAGAGGCGGGGACGCGGCGGGAGGGGCGTGGCCTGTGCCCGGAGCCCAGCTTGGAGGCGGGCCTTCCGCAGACTCAGGGTCTCAGGAGCTGCTGTCAGGGCAGGGCAGAGTATTGCAGTAATTATCCTTCTCTGCTAATGAGGATTAGGCCGTGGTTCGCTCGAGCCCCGCCCCAATAGAAATCTAATTCCAATTGCGGCCCGCTAAGAAGTCGGTCTCCGCCTACACGACTCAGCCCCTCTGGACTCCGGCCCCCAGAAGGCGGCGCGGCACGGTGTGACCTGCGCAGTGGCGTCCGTTCTAAGTGCTATGACAACAGGGCGAAGATGGCTCAGTTAGGCTGGAGAGGGGAGGTGTCCCTTCCGCCGCAGCCGTCGGACTTCTGCTACATCCCATTCGCGGCCTCCGCCATCCTTTCCTCCTCTGTGTGAGCAGAAGGGTTTGCAGTTGTTCTCTCCTGCCTAGTGTCTTCCAAGGGATAGATGCCATTTCCTCTGCTGGTCTCTGGGGGTGACGAGGGGCGCAGGGGAGCTTCTTGGGGGAATCGCTCCAACTCTGTGGAGCTGGTGGTGCTGCCTGGTGGGGCTCTCTCTGCCCAGGACGTGGAACAACTTTCAGCCGGAGGACTAGAGGAAATAGTTGTAGGGGAGGAAAAACTGTTTCCTTCTAGCCTTTTAGGTTATTTGGCTGGTCTACAAATTAAATTGATGTAAGACAGAGGAACATGAGAAAAACGATTTGTCGACCGAAAGGTGAAATAACAGGCACTAAAACTTAAAGAAATCACGGTTAGTTTTATTATCGGCCAAGTTGGAGGACTTAAGCCTGGGAACACAGACTCAGTATAGACCGAGAACGTGTCCCAAAGTAAGTTAGCTGGGAGTATAACCTGAAGAAGACTGAGTTTTAATACCCAGAATATTTGATTATCAATATCTATATTACTGTGTCATTTTGTCGCCAAAGTAATTTTTTATGAATCCGGTTTTGCACCAAATAGCAATATGACTTAAATGTTGTCTGATTGTGAGGCCTAAGATGGTCACAGCCTCATTTATCTTTCTTCCTCAACAAAAACATCTTTTTCCCATATATTACATATTATTTTGAATGGGTAGAGACTAAAGCCACGTTTCTATAATTTCAGGATTTCAAACATTTTGTAGACAATAACATTCGTCTTGAAGCTGTGTACAATCTAAAACAGAAATGGAGTTCCAAATTTTGTTTTTGTAATACGGCCCATCAACTGCACATGGGAAGAATGTGGGTACTCTGAAATATGATTTGTATTTTAACTAGTTATACTATATCATAGGTCTGATTATCATATATATGAGATGTTAAAGCTGTAGGAATATAGTCAATTAGACTACAAACCCTGGTAGTAAATTTCCAGGAGGAAAGGGGGTCCATATGTTTTTTATAAGTGTAAACCTTGTGTTTCTGAATCTAAGAGGGTTGGCCATGTTTGGAGACCATTTCAGCTTCTATGTGAATTAACATATTAATTACTCTTGTTGAAAGAGATGGAAGATCTTGATATGATTTTACCCTGTATCCTCACCCAAATCTGATTTTGAATTATACTCCCGTAATTCTCATGTGTTGTGGGAGGGACCTGGTGGGAGATAATTGAATCATTGGGGTGTTTTCTTCCATATTGTTTTCGTGGTAGTGACTAAGTATCACGAGATCTGTTGGTTTTATCAGGGTTTCCGCTTTTGCGTCTTCCTTATTCTCTCTTTGTCTGCTGCCATCCATGTAAGATGGGACTTGCTCCTTGCCTTCCCACTATGATTGTGAGGCTTCCCCAGCCACGTGGAACTGGAAGTCCAGTTAAACCTCTTTCTTTTGTACATTGCCCAGTCTGGGGTATGTCTTTATCAGCAGCCTGAAAACAGACTAATACAGATCTCTACAAGGAGAACTACAAAATACTGATGAAAGAAATCAGGCCAGGTGAGGTGGCTGGTGCCTGTAATCTCAGCACTTTGGAAGCCCAAGATTGGGGGATTGCTTGAGGCCACAAGTTTGAGACCAGTCTTGGCAACACAGCAAGACCCTGTCTCTACAATCCCTGCAAAACCAAAGAAATTAGCTGGGCATGGTGCTGCGTTTCACTCTCGTCAGTGTGGGGAGACCACCAAACAGGCTTTGTGTGAGCAACAAGGCTGTTTATTTCACCTGGGTGCAGGCGGGATGAGTCCAAAAGAGAGTCAGCGAAGGGAGATAGGGGTGGGGCCGTTTTGTAAGATTTGGGTAGATAAAGGAAAATTACAGTCAAAGGGGGGTTGTTCTCTGGCAGGCAGGGATGGGGGTCGCAAGGTGCTCAGTGGGGGAGCTTTTGAGCCAGGATGAGCCAGGAGAAGGAATTTCCCAAGGTAATGTCATCAGTTAAGGCAGGGACCGGCCATTTTTCACTTCTTTTGTGGTGGAATGTCATCAGTTAAGGCAGGAACAGGCCATTTTCACTTCTTTTGTGATTCTTCACTTGCTTCAGGCCATCTGGGCATATAACTTGCAGGTCACAGGGGATATGATGGCTTAGCTTGGGCTCAGAGGCCTGACACTGTGTGCCTGTAGTCCCAACTACTCAGGAGGCTGAGGTGGGAGGATTGCTGGAGCCTAACAGTTGGAGGCTGCAGTGAGCTATGATGGTGGACTCCAGCCTTGGTGAAAAGGTCAGGAGATCGAGACCATCCTGGCTAACACGATGAAACCCCGTCACTACTAAAAATACAAAAAATTAGCTGGGTGTGGCGGCAGGCGCCTGTAGTCCCAGCTACTCAGGAGGCTGAGGCAGGAGAATGGCATGAACCCAGGAGGTGGAGCTTGCAGTGAGCCGAGATCATGCCACTGCACTCCAGCCTTGGTGACAGAGCAAGACTGCATCTCAAAAAAAAAAAAAAAAGTGAGACCCTGTCTCAAGAAAAAGGAAAAGAATGGAAGAAAGGGAAGGAAGGAAGGAAAGAAAAAAAGAAAGAGTAGATGACACAAACAAATGGAAAAACACCCCATGCTCCAGGATTAGAAGAATTTACATCATCAAAATGACCAGACTGCCCAAAGCAATTCAAATTCAACAATACAGATTCAGCAAATACAGATTCAGGAATACAGATTCAGCAAATACAGATTCAACACAATACCTGGCAAACTACCAACGTCATTCTTCATGGAATTAGAAAAAATAATCCTAAAATTCATGTGGAACCATAAAAGGGCCCAAATAGACGAAGCAATACTAAACAAAAGGAGTAAAGCTGGAGGCATCACATTTTGACTTAAAATTATACTACAAAGCCATAGTAAACAAAATAGCATGGTACTGGTATAAAACTAGACATGACACATAGATCAATGGAACAAAATAGAGAAACTAGAAATAATGCCCCATATTTACAGCAAACTGATATTTGACAAAATATACACTGGCAAAAGGACACCCTATTCAATAAATTGTGCTGGGATAATTTTAGAGCCATATGCAGAAGAATGAACCTGGACCCCCATCTCTCACTGTATACAAAAATGAACCAAGATGGATTTAAGACTTAAATGTAAGACCTGAAACTATAAAAATCCTAGAAGAAACCCTGAGAAAAACTCTTGTGGACATTGGCCTAGGCAAAGAACTTATGACTAAGTCCTCAAACGGAAACAACAAAAATGAAAAAAGTTGACAAATGGGATTTCATTAAGCTAAAAAGCTTCTACATGACAAAACAAATAATCAACAGACTAGACATACAGCCTATAGAATGGAAGGAAATATTTGCAAAGAATGCATGTGACAAAGGGTGACTATTCAAAATCTATGAGAAACTCAAACTACTCAACAAGAAAAAACATTAAAAAGTGACCATACTGCCCTTGACATGAAGGACAACATTTTTCAAAAGAAGACATACAAATGGCCCACAAGCATACGAAAAAATGCTCTACAACACTGGTCATCAGAGAAATGCAAATCAAAACCACAATGTGATATCATTTCACACCAGTCAGATGGCTTTTAAAGTCAAAACACAACAGATGCTGGTGAGGTCATGGGGAAAAGAGAATGCTTAAACACTATTGGTGGGAATGTAAATTAGTTCAGCCACTGTGGAAAGCAGTTTGGACGTTTCTCAAATAACATAAAACAGAATTACAAGTCAACCCAGCAATCTAATTACTTATATTCAAAAGAAAATAAATTATTCTGCCAAAAAGACACATGCATCACAGCACTATTCCCAAGAGCAAAGACATCGAATCAACCTACGTGTCCATCAACAATGGATTGGATAAGGAAAATGTGGTACATGGACATGATTCAATACTACACAGCCATAAAAAAAGAACAAAATCATGTCATATGCAGCAACATTGATGCAGCTGGAGGCCATTATCCGAAGCAAATTAATGCAGGAACAGGAAAACAAGTGCTCCATGTTCTCACTTATAAATGGGAGCTAAACATTGAGTACTCATGGACATAAAGATATATATATTATATATATATTTTATATGATATAAATTATATAAGTTATTCATATAATTTATAAATTATTCATATTTATAAATTATTCATATAATTTATATATTGTATATATTATATATAAGTATATATAATATCTTTTCAGGCAGCTGCCTAGCCTTTATTTTATATTTTATATGTTATCTATTATATAATATAATGTATTATATATTATATGTTATATAATATAATGTATTATATATTATATGTTATATATTATAACATATAATATATAATATAAATACGTGTTTTATATACTTGTAAATTATATATAATTATATATACTACATATATAAATATATAAACACATTTATATTATATATTATATATATTTATATATTATATATTATAAAATATATAATATATTATATATTATTAATAATTATAATTATATTATTATATATCATATAACACATAATATAACATATTAATATATATTTATAATTATATAATAAATATAATTAATAAAATATATAATATATTTTATATAATATATAATATAAATAAATATATAATATATAATATAAATATGTGTTTTATGTATTTATATAATATGTAATATATATAATTTATAAGTATATAAACATATTTATAATATGTTATATATTATATATATAAAATGGAATACTAGTCATCCATAAAAAAGAATAAATCATGTGTTTTGTAGCAACATAGATGGAACTGCAGACCATTTTCTTTAGTGAAATAACTCAGAAACAAAATTAATTTTTTTTCTCACTTACAAGTGGGAGTCAAACAATGGGTGCACATAAACATACAGAGTGGAATAATAGACATTGGAGACTCCAAGTGGTGCAAGGGTAGGGGGGCAGGATGAAATACCACCTATTAGATACAATGTATACTATTCTGGTGATGGGTGCACTAAAAGCCCAGATTTTACCGCTACTCAATATATCCATTTAACACAACTGCACTTGTACCCCTAAATCCATAAAAATAAAAATAAAAAAACAGAACTAAAAAAATGTGAGTTTGGACACATGCTCTTTTTCACTATTGAACCTTAGCATTTTCCCCCATAAATTGAGCAGTTTGATTTACCCGCTTTAAAAATAGCATCATTATCTTTTCAGGCAGCTGCCTAGCCTTTATTTTTTTCCTGGAAGAGTACTTCCTTTAGCTTAAATTTAGGTCAGTAAGTATTGATTTTTTTTGAAAATGCCTTTGTTCATTATATGCACCCTTGACTTGCCCTAACACCCCCAATCCTGCACCTGTTGCCCCTAAGGATCTCTACCTTACTTGGCCAGTGTTGCCATATCCACCAAACATGTTGTTGCCACTGGGCATTTATGGCAGAGGTGCAGTTTGAGTATAAGTTATGGACCCAAAAATGTTGAGTATTCCAAATCAACATGAGGTGAATGGTAGCTACTCCTAAATAGAGCTTAGTCTGAGTGTGTCATAAGACTTCCCATATTTTTTCTGAGTGAGTCCTAAATTACCATCTAGTGGGATCCTAGTCCATTAAGTGATTCCTACTGTGTGATTCCAGATTACATTATACTGTTTTTTTTTCCAACCACAAAAGCAAGGTTTCTGTCCCCTCAGTCAAGAGATACTGTGACAGGGCACACAGGTTGCTGCTGTCTTTTCTCATACCTGGGGACCTTGCACAGTAACTGATACCTATATTTATAGAAACACAATGATCCATTTGTCAAGTATTAAAAATAGACCAATGAGATCTAGAATTGAGAAGGACTTTTTGGATGTTCCTTTCTGCATGGGAACCTAGATAGTATATTATACTATTTCAGATAGTATATTGTATCTGAAAAGAAAGTACCGTAAGCTGTAGGAACATTGGATTGGTTCCAAGGGGTTGACATTAGAATACCAATGTCATTTTGATATGGAAGTATTGGAAAATAAGAGTCTGTCCCATATTTATGTTCATCAAATTAGTTATTTCCCAATGTATGGTGAGGGTATTGAATAAAGGAAGGTGTTTTGTGGGGAGCACACATGTGCAAACCTACCCCAAAGTCCACAGAAGCTGAGAGGCTGAAGACAGAGGCTGACAAATCTGGTTACAAAGAGAAGCCATGTCTGTGTCTTCAGTTGCAGTAAGACAAGATGGTAGATCCCCATTACCATGACCCCTCAGACCCAAGGCTTATATACCAGTGGGAAGGGGTGGTTTAGAAGGAATGTGTAGGACAATTGAAGTATAATAATATCAAGTTCGTTTGACTTTAGGGCAGGATTTATGGTAAGTACTTGCTTTTACACAATGAACGATAGATAAACTGGAAATCTTAGACGCCTTCTCAGAACAGAGAATATCAGAAGCCAACATGGTGTATTAGCTTTTTTTTTTGAGATGGAGCCTCGCCGTGTCACCCAGGCTGGAGTGCAATGGCATGATCTTGGCTCACTGCAAACTCTGCCTCCCAAGTTCAAGCAATTCTCCTGCCTCAACCTCCCAAGTAGCTGGGATTACAGGTGTGCACCACCATGGCTAGCTAATTTTTGTATTTTTTTTAGTACAGACAGGGTTTCACCATGCTGGCCAGGCTGGTCTTGAACTCCTGACCTCAGGTGATCCACCCGCCTCGGCCTCCCAAAGTGTTGGGATTACAAGCGTGAACCACTGTGCCCGGCCAGATTAACTTTTAAGATGGAGTTGCTTTGTCCTCCACAGAGGGGGTGTCTTTAAATATTTAGACAGTATAAAAGGAAAGCATGAGAGTAGAAGTCATATACAGAAGAAATTGTTGTTTTATTTTGTTTTTTGATAAGGTCTTGCTATGTTGCCTAGACTGGTCTTGAGCTCCTAGTCTCAAGCGATCCTCCCAAGTATCTGGGATTACAGGTATGCACCACCATGCCCAGCTATAGAATAAATTTATTGTATGGGACTGGTCTAGTATCTTGAGATACACTGTATACCCTGTTATTGTCTTCGTCTTGTCTTTGGAGGAGTCAGGAGTCTTTGAAAATTTTAACTGAAGATCTCCAGAGGGCTTAGAAATCCATTTAGGAGTTGGGGCTTTTTTTAAATGAGAGATGTGAACCCAAGAGTCAAATCCTTCAAGTTTAGCTGCACAATGATTAGTCAACAGTATCTAATAAGGTTCCTTCCAGTGAGGCTTAAGAGAGTCCTTTAGCTGATGTCTTTCCCAATAAATGTAGTCACCCAATTGGAGGTCATGACATTTGATGTCTTCATCTCCCAGTAGTGTGCTGTGAAATAAATAATAAACTGTTCTCTGCATCTTGACTGCTCCAGCTCCAGCCATGGCTCAAAGGGGACCAGGTACAGGCTGCTACTTCAGGGCGGACAAGCGTGGCAGCTTGGCAGCTTGCATGTGGTGTTAAGCCTGTCAGTGCACACAGTGCAAGGGTTGAGTCTTGGGCGCCTCTGCCTAGATTTCAGAGGATATGTGGAAAAGCCTGGATGTCCAGGCATAAGCCTGCTGCAGGGGCGGAGCCCTCATGGAGAACCTCTACTAGGGTAGTATGGAGAGGAAATGTAGGGTTAGAGCCCTCACGCAGAGTCCCCACTGGGGCACTGCCTAGTGGAACTGTGAGAAGAGGGTCACCATCCTCCAGACCCTGGAATGGTAGGGCTGCCAACAGCTTGCACTATGCACCTGGAAAAGCTGCAGGCACTGAATGCCAGGCCATGAGAGTAGCTATAGGGGCTGAACCCTGCAAAGTCAAAGGGGTGGAGCTGTCCAAGGCTTTGGGAGCCCACCCTTTGCACCAGCATCCCCTAGATGTGAGCCATCAAGTCAAAGGAGCTTATTTCAGAGCTTTAAGATTTAATGACTGCCCTACTGGGTTTTGGACTTGCATGGGGCCTGTAGCCCCTTTCTTTTGGCCAATTTCCCACTTTTGGAATGAGAGTATTTACCCAATGCCTGTACCCCATTGTATCTTGGAAGTAACTAACTCGTTTTTGATTTTACAGGCTCATAAATAGAAGGGACTTGCCTTATCTCAGACTAGACTTTGGACTTTGGACTTTCAAGATAATGCTGGAATGAGTTAAAACTTTGGGAGACTCTCGAAAAGGAATTATTTTATTTTGCAGCGTGAGAAGGACATGAGATTTGGAGGGGCCCAAGATGCAATAATATGGTTTGGACCTGTGTTCCCACCAAATCTCATGTTGAATTGTAATCCTCAGTGTTGGAGGTGGGGCCTGGTGGAAGATGATTGATCATGGGGTTACAGTTCTCATGAATAGGCTAGCACCATCCCCTTGGTGCTGTTCTTGTGATAGTGAGTGAGTGAGTTATTGTGAGATCTGGTTGTTTTAAAGTGTGTAGCATGTCCTCTGCCCCCCCACCCTGACCCCACACCACCCCTGCTCCTTCTCTGGCCATGTGAAGTGCCGCTCCCTCTTTGCCTTCTGCCATGATTGTAAGTTTCCTGAGGCCTCCCCAGAAGCAGAAGCTTCTATGTTTGCTGTACAGCCTGCAGAACCCCAAGCCAATTAAACCTCTTTTCTTTATAAATTACCCAGTCTCAGTATTTCTTTATAATAGTCTGAGAGTGGACTAGTACACACATTTTCTTATAATTTGCATTGTGGCTCTTTTGCTTGGGAATGTTTCAACCCAGTGGGAGAACATGCAAATCATAACCAACCTGAATTTATATCCCTGAACAGGAGATAATTGAACAAAATGTATTTGTCAAATATCAAAGGGTCCAGCAGAAAGGGAGAAGTGCCTCTGTGTCTCACAAAGGGGCTGGATTATGTTTATTTAGCATAAACCTTATAAGCTATTGTGGGTGAAGGTTTTCAGTAGTATTGTTTTTCTCATGCAATCATTTTTTTTTTTTAGGTCCCCAGTGTATAAGCTCATAGATGTGTTGTAACATAGGAAATTGAAATCCCATAGGCAAATGGGTTTGTCATTGAGTCCATACCATAGGTTACAAGTGGTAGGGGGGAATGTTTGCCCTTTGTTAACCATATTTCTTTTCGCTCTCTCTTTTCTTTCATTCTTTTCTTTCTTTTTTTGAGACATGGTATCATTCTGTCTACCAGGTTGGAGTACAGTGCCACAATCATGGCTCACTGCAGCCACAACCTCCTGGGCCCAATCAATCCTCCTGCCTCAGCCTCCTGAGTAACTGGGGACTGCAGGCACCTGCCAACATGCCTGGCTAATTTTTGTATTTTTTTTTTTTTTTTTTTTGTAGAGACAGGGTTTCACCATGTTGCCTAGACTGGTCTCAAATTCCTCAGCTCAGGTGATCCTCCTGCCTCAGCCTCCCAAAGTGTTGGGATTACAGGCATGAGCCACCACACCCAGCCTGCTAATCATATTTATTTTCCTTTTCTTTCTCAAGAAAGAGCCAGGAGGCTCTTTCTTGAGCATCCTGGCATTCCCTTTTAATTGGGTTCCATTTAAGCATGGCTACTTCTATGATTTCATCTCATACTGGTAATAGGGCAGCTGTCTTTGCTGCTACATCAGTAAAATGGCTTCCCTTACTTTCCAGAGACTCAGTTTTTGAATGTCTAGGGATCTTATAGCCAAATTTATTTTTGTAATTGAATGGCTTCTATAAGTTTAGAGACCTGAGAGCCATGTTTAGTAGGATGTCTAGAGGAAGTCAGATAACCTTGTTATTTCCGTAACATTCTGAAGTCATGAGCTACAACAAAAGCATAGTGGCTGTCAGTGTAAATTTTAGCTGTCTGATCTTTGGCCAACTGACAAGTTCTAGTGAGCTCTATTAATTCAGCCAGCTGAGGTGATATCACCATAAGGAAAGGCTTACTTTTTGTAATGTCCACAAAAGACACAACAGCATAGCCTGCTCAATATTTTCCAATATTTATCCTTTAGATATGATCTATCACCAAATAACATCAGCATTCTCTAGTGTTTTTTTGTTTTGTTTTGTTTTGTTTTTTTAACAAATCCTGTCTGGCCATCAAGAGCTATACTGTTGGTGATATATAATCATAGGGCATCTCATCAGTCACTTTAGGCAGCAGGAAAGTGAGCTTAAGAGCATTATAATGAAGATTGTATTATGTGAGGGAGAGAATAAAAGTATCTCATAAGACACCAGCTGGCCAGGCATGGTGGCTTACTCCTGTAATCCCAGCACTTTGGGAGGCTGAGACGAGAGGATGGCTTGAGCCCAGGAGTGTGAGACCAGCCTGGGCAACATAGCAAGACCTCCAACTCTACAGAAAAATTAAAAAATTAGCTGGTTGTGTGGTGGCATGTCTGTGATCCCAGCTACCCAGGGGTGCTGAGATGGGAGGATTGCTTGAGCCCAGGAGATTGAGGCTGCAGTGAGCTATGATCATGCCACTGTAACTCTAGCCTGGGTGACAGTGCAGGACCCTGTCTCAACAAAACAAGAGAAGCCAGCCTGCTAATAGAAAAAGGTTGAGTACGATGCAAATTTAGAAGAGCTTCAACAGAAGGAGATACATACATAGTGGAACTTTCATTACAATTTTCTGAGTAGCCTTGAGAAGTGCAACTATGGCTGAGATGGCTCTTAAACAAGGGGGTAATCCACGTGCTACAGAAGCTAGTTGTTGGCAGTAATAGCTGATACGTCTATGTTGTCCCCGTGTTTTGGGGCCAGAATGCATATGGTGATTCCATGACTTCCACGGACAAAGTGGAAAAATGGTTACTAGTAATTTGGATGTCTTCAATCAGGGGCTTTTATAAAACTATCCTTTAACTCCTAGTTAGCTGTTTGTCCTTCTGTGGTTTAATGTATGAGATCTGGATGATCCTCTTTTACTAATGTATATAAACAGGCCAGGCATAGTGGCTCATGCCTGTAATCCTAACACTTTGAGAAACCAAGATGGCAAGCATTGATTGAGGCCAGGAGTTTGAGACCAGCTTGGGCAACATAGCAAGTCTTCATCTCTACAAAAAATAAAAGAATTAGCTGGGTGTGGTGGCATGCACCTGTAGTCCTAGCTACTTGGGAGGCTGAGGCAGGAGGATTGCTTGAGCCCAGGAGGCTGAGGCTGCAGTGAGCTATGATTGTGCCACTGTACTCTAACCTGGGTGACAGAGTGAGACTTTGTCTCTAAAAACATAAAAAATCAAAGTGTTAAAAATAATAATATATATAAAGTTTGTGCCGTGAGGGAAAAGTTAGGAATCTAGCTATGACAGTAACCAGCTAATCTCACTAGGTGTGGTGGCTCACAACTGTAATCCTAGCACTTTGGGAGGCTGAGGCTGGCAAATCACCTGAGGTTGGGAGTTTGAGACCAGCCTGACCAACATGGAGAAACCCTGTTTCTAATAAAAATACAAAATTAGCTCGGCGTGGCGGTGGGTGCCTGTAATCCCAGCTACTCGGGAGGCTGAGGCAGGAGAATCGCTTGAACCCAGGAGGTGGAGGTTGCAGTGAGCCGAGATCGCGCCATTGCACTGCGGCCTGGGCCACAAGAGCGAAACTCTGTCTCAAAAAAAAAAAAAAAAAAAAAAGAACCAGCTAATCTCAAAATCCACTAAATTATCTTTTAGTTTTTGGAGTAGGGAATATAAGAATTCCAGTTATTCTGTCTGGATTTATGTGTAGCCCTTCCTTAGAAATAAAATGTCTTAAGTATTTCACTCTGTTAGGCAGAATTGAAGTTTTTTCTTAGAGACTTTATGGTGTTTTTTTTTTTTTTTTTGCTAGTTCCAATAAATATAGACAGTCCCTTTTTCATTTTTCTAAGTTGGAAGAGCATAACAAGAGGTCATTCACATACTGGAGCACAGCAGAATTTTCTTCAAAATTTAGTTCAGATAAATCAAATTTTAATATTTGTGAAAAGTAGGCTGGGCTGTCCTTGAAACCCTGGGGCATGACTGTCCAGGTGTATAGGCACTGTCCCAAGTAAAGGCAAACAGGTATTGACTATCAGGATCTACTGGTGTACTGAAAAAGGCACTACATAAGTCAAATACAGTAAAACATTTATTATTTATGGGTGTATTAGACAAGAGGTTACGAGGGTTTGGAAATACTGGATGTCAAAGGACAACAATATTGTTAATGGCTCTTAAATTTGGCATAAATTTCCATTTCTTCCCCTTGGGTTTTTGTACTGGGATGATGGGCATATTATAAGGGCAGATACAAGGAATGATTATCAATGAATTCCTTAATTAACGTCTTTATGCCTATTATGGATTCCTGTTTTAATGGGGATCATTTAATATCAGGAATTGGTTTATTTGGATCTACTTGTATTTTTTACTGGTACAGCCACTGGAATTTTCTCTATGTTCATGGATGCACAGAACCATAGATAATCAGGAATGAAGTCTAACAAATCATGGAGTTCCTCCTTTGGTACCTAGTAATTGAAACTGAATAATCATTTGACTGAAAATGATTATAGTATCAATTTCAGCTGATTCTTTCTCATTTTGAAGAATATTCTTCCTGTTTTTGAAAAAGAGATATGGGCATTATAAAGCTCTAAGAAATCTCTCCTTGTAAGATATATTGGTACAGAAGGCACCAGAAGGAAGGAATGATGTCCATCTAAATTCCCTAGCTGCAAAGTTAAAAGTTCTGATCTATGTACAGTCATAGGTTGATTAGGTATCCTTACCATCCGAAGTGGTTGGTTACTCCAAGGAAGAGGGCTCTTTAGGAGGGTAGGGTTGAGAATAGACAGTCTGGCTTCCATATCAACTAAAGCCTTAGTTTGTTTTTTGCTTATAAACATATTTACGTCCCCTAGAGTGTAACTTAGGAGGAAGGGAAAGCCCTCTTTATTTTCCCAGAGCCTCCTTGTTCTTCCTTTCCATTCTCTTTTTGCTTTTGCACCCATTTCAGCTTTCCACAGTGTTTTAAAAGATGTCTTTTATTTTTATAATACAGACATTCTTAGATGTTTTTGAAACGCCTTTCAAAAGGGTGGCCTTTGCTTAAACCTAGCAACTTGGCCAGTAAGTCGCTGGAGTTGTAAATTTATAATTTTAGTGGCATTGTCATCCTTCCTCTGTTGTATCACCCTGGTTGGCTTATCAAGAAGGTTTACAAGCTCAGAAATATGTGATGAGTCCCAGTTTATTTAATGTAACTTGACTAACTTGGCCAATTGTTTGTCTAACCCATTAAATAAACTTGAATTTAGTAAGGGATCATTTCGATGATCTTAGACTGGTGACATGGTTTGGCTCTGTGTTCCCACCCAAATATCATCTCTAATTGTAATCCCCACATGTTGAAGGAGGGACCTGGTAGGAGATGATTGGATCATGGGGGTGAATTACCCCATTCTATTCTTGTGATAATGAGGGAGTTCTCATGAGAGCTGATGGTTTTTATAGTGTTTGGCAGTTTCCCCTTCGCTCTCACTCTCTCCTGCTGCCATGTAAGATGTCCCTTGCGTCCCCTTTGCCTTCCACCATGATTGTAAATTTCCTGAGGCTTCCCCAGCTATGCAGAGCTATGAGTCAATTAAACCTGGTTTATTTATAAATTACCCAGTCTCGGGTATTTATAGCAGTGTGAAAATGGACTAATACAACTAGGCTCATTTATTCCAGAGTATTGTTTAAACATCTTTTAAAATCTTTCAAAGTAGTCTAATACAGTCTCATTTGATCCTTGTCTACATTGTTGCACCTTAAACCAATTAGCGTTCTTTGGGAAATATCTGGGGAATTACCTGTGTTAGACAATTTGTCAGTTCTGAGGCTTCTGCTCGGTCCTCTGCCTTTTGTTAATGGAAATTGCTTACTGGATTCTTCAAATCAACCTTTGATATCCATTCTCTACCTTTCCTTTCAGATAGTAACATATGAACTAGCTGACATAAATATGAATATACTGGCTTATCGGTCTTTTTTTGAGAAACACACACACACACACACACACACACACACACACACACACACACACACACCCCACTCTGTCACTCAGGCTGGAAGGCAGTGGTGTGATCATGGCTCGCTGCAGTCTTGACCTCCTGGGCTCCAGCAGTCCTCCCACCTTAGTTTCCTGAGTAGCTGGAACCATAAAACCACACCTGGCTAATTATTTTTATTTTTTATAGATATGTGGTCCCACTATGTTGCACAGGCTGATCTCAAACTCCAGGGCTCAAGTGATCTTCCCTCCTCGGTCTCCCAAAGTGCTGGGATTACAGGCTGAGCCATCACACCCAGCGAGGTCTTTACTGCCAAACTAAGTTCCTTAGCAAAGCCTATAGGATCTTGGGTAGGATCAGGAAATTAGTAAAACCCCTGAGTTCTGATTTGGTCCAGGTATAAGTGGTATAAGCCACTGAAGGATCCTCCCTTGGATTCAGCTTTTCTTTGGAAGGTGCTGCTAAAACTTCCATAGATAATGGGAGAGGAAGTCAAGGTAGGTCTGGACAGGGCAGTTCTGAGAGCAGAGGATTGGAAAGGCTCTGGGGGACAGAGCAGGAACGGTAGTAGAAGAGGATAAAACAGTAGACAATTCAGATTTTTTTTCAACTGAGAAACAATTTCCAGAATCTTGTGATTTACCTCCCATATGGAAATTATTTTGTCATTTCCTATTTTAGAGGCTTCTAGATGCCATTGAAAGTAGCTTTCTCACTCTTTCTCTTTCATCTTTGAGCCAGCTCTCTCCCATTATGCATGTTAATCTGGTGATTCAAAAATTCTCAATATGAAGTGCCATAATTTTGTCATAAATCCAGCTGGTGTTTCAAGGGGTGGTAAGCACCCTTGAAAGATTTCAATCTTTGATGTCTAATTTCCCATGTTACTTCCTGTCCCCATCCATCTGCACTAAGCTAAGAATGTACAGGGTCAAAAATATGTTGCTTTAGAGCTTTACTCCTCAGGCTTGCACTCCCAAGTGGATTTAGCTTGCTTACATGTCTCAGGAAAACTCGCTGCTGAAAGAGGGAGCTACTCCTAATGCTAAATGACCACTCTTCATAAGTGTTTCCTGGAGGAGCTAGACTATTTTGAATGTTCTTCTGTTCATAGTGGAACCCTATGGACTGTTGCACATCACCAGGGATTTCCCTCCAAGGTCCACAAGATTCTTAGTTGCCTAAGAATACCTGAAGTTTGGGGTAGAAGGAGTGTATTTCCCTTATCTTCAGAACAATTTTATCTCAATTGTTTTTATATGAAGGTGAAGGGGTTCGTGCAAGTAGAAGATGGCCTTTGAAAAGAGGGAAACATTGAGCTGAGCCACAAGATCCACCACTCAAACTGTGGCAATATTTGGTCAACCTAACCTTCTGTCCTTCCTTCCTAACAATTTAGAATAAACAATAACAATTCTATGAAGAATTTGGCAAACCCAGGATATATTACTCTTCCTAAACACAGCTTAGAATAAAAAAGGATCACTTACTTTTTGGTTGGTTACTGTTTATTTCTGTCTTTGGCTATGTCTCCAAATGGAATTTGTGCCTCCAATTCTTCATTCTTTATAATATGTTAGCAGCATTTTATATAGCTGGTCACACTTGCCTTTGAGATATACTTTTTTCACTTCTGCTATGGTTTGGAAATTGGTGTCCTCCAAACCTCATGATGAAATTTGATCCCCAGTGTTGGAGGTGGGTCCTACTGGGAGGTGTTTGTGTCATGGGGGCAGATCCCTCATGAATAAAATAGTGCCCTCCTTCAAAGGTGAGTGAGTTTTTCATTGGTTTCCATGAGAGCTGATTGCTACAAAGAGCCTGGCCCCTCCCCCTCTTTCTCTTTCTTTCTCTCTCCATGTGCACTCTGCACACACCAAATCCCTTTCTGTCTTTCACCATGAGTGGAAGCCACCTGAGGCCCTCCCCAGATGCATATGCCTAATCTTGAACTTAACATCCATCAGAATTGTGAGCCAAATAAACTGTGTTTCTTTATAAATTATCCATCAGGTATTTTTTTATAGTAACACAAAATAGACTAAGACAATTTCCTTTCTGATAACTCACTCCTGGTTTTGCCTTGAGTTTGTTGGACGCTTCTGTTCAGTCTTTTTCGCAGACTCCTCCTTCCTTTTACTGGTAGCACCCCAGAGCCCAGTCCAGTTTTATATCTTCATTTCCCTATACCTCTCTCTCTATGAGGTCTCCTTCTATCTTATTATGACTTTGAGCACCATGCGTATGCTGATAAGTCTCTTTTCCAGGGCAGCATCCTGCACTACAGACAGATATGTCCAACTTTTTATTTGGCATCTCCACTTGGGTGTCTCATAGACATCTCATAATTAATGTGTTCAAAGCCAAACTCCTCCTTCTATTTTTCTTCCATAATTGTGCCACTCACTGCATTCTCTATCTCATTAGTAACTGTCCATCTGTTAGTTACTGAGGTCAAAATGTTAACAGTGTAAAGTATCTGAGTCACATGGCACCAAAATAAGTTACCAGCGATGAATCCGTATGAGTCTGCAGCAACCTCAATTCTTGCCTCCTTAGAGGAAAGAATTTGATCTAGGAGGCATAAAGCAGAAGGAGAGACAAGGCAAGTTTTAGAGCAGGAGTGAAAGTTTATTAAAAAGCTTTAGAGCAAGAATGAAAGGAAGGAAAGTACACTTGGAAGAGGGCCAAGTGGGCAACTTGAAAGACAAGTGTGTGGTTTGATCTTTTGGCTTGGCCTTTTATATGTTGGCATACTTCCGGAGTCTTGCATTACTTCTCCCTGGATTCTTCCCTTAGGGTGGGCTGTCACCTGGGAGGGGAGCATGCGCACTGTGTTTACTGGGGTTGTACACATGCTCACTTGAGGCATTCTTCCCTTATCAGTCACATGTCCCTAGGAGGTCATATCCCAGTTAAACTTTGCCATTTTCCCTCTTAGTGTGCATGTGTGAGTCCATTTGCCCAGTTCCTGAGATCTTACTGGGAAGCGGATGCTCACCAGTTTCAGGTGTTTTCTATTTACTGGGAGCCGGCCTTTCCCTGGCGCCGGCTGTGACCAGTTAGTATTTTAGAGAGACAGCTCACAACTGCCTGACCATCACCAGATGGTCACCTGACATTCCTGGTGTGTGTGTGGAGGGGAGCCCTCTTCTGCCCTGCTCTTGTCTACCTACTCTAACGAAAAAAACTCAGAGTCATGTTTGACCTCTCTCTCACACACAACACATCAATTCAAAATATATCAAAAATTTGAGCACTTATTTCTACTGCTGCTATGTCAGTCAATTTCACCGTCGTACTTGGATTATTGCAATAGCCTTCTAAATGGTCTCTTGGTAATCTATCCATGACCCTTTAATAGTCTGTTCGAAACACAGTAGGCAGGGTGATCATTTGTACAATGAATGAGATCATGTCATTCCCTTGCTTGAAATCCTCCAATGGCTCTTCAGTACACCCATAATAAAAGCTAAAGTGCTCACAGAGGCCTGTAAGGCTACTCAGTCTACCCCTCCTTAACCTCTCTGACCATCATCTCCTACTACCCTCCCCTTCATCCCATTTGTTCCAGTCAACATGGGTTCCTTGCTGTTCTAGAAACATAGCAGGCATGTATAGGAAACCAAAATATTTCACCCCAGAATATACTTCTTTAACATATTTCAAGATGGCTATTCAGAAAGGATGGAAATACAAGAATAGCTGAAAGGCTGTCTTTTGTGGGTGAGATTTGCATCTGTAGAGAAAATCTGCATTGATGCAGTCAGCCTTTCTCCAAGGCCCTCTTTTGTCTGATCTAGGAAAGATTAACTGAAAGTCTGACACCTTTAAAAGTATGAAAGAAACAGTCACCATCTATTTTCTCTGGTAGCTGCTACCTGTGAGGTTTCTTTTCTTTCTTTCTTTTCTTTTTCTTTTTTTAAGAGACAGGGTCTCACTCCGTCATGTAAGCCGATTGCAATGGCACCATTGCAGCTCACTGAAACCTTGAACCCCTGGCCTCAAGCGATCTTCCTGCCTCAGCCTCCCAAAGTGCTCAGATTATAGGCATGAGCCACCCTGCCCAGCCTACCTGTGAGGTTTCGTCTGCATTATAAGATCACCTTTGCTAGTCAGGCCTCTTCTTCTTCCCCTCCCATAACCTGTTTGTCACAATCCAAGCCCTCATTTTTCTGTAACCTCAGGATAGTATATAAGGTTCTGTGCCTTATATGGGACACATATAAGGTTCTGTGCCTTATATGGGACACATATAAGGTTCTGTGCCTTATATGGGACACATATAAGGTTCTGTGCCTTATATGGGACACATATAAGGTTCTGTGCCTTATATGGGACACATATAAGGTTCTGTGCCTTATATGGGACACATATAAGGTTCTGTGCCTTATATGGGACACATATAAGGTTCTGTGCCTTATATGGGACACATATAAGGTTCTGTGCCTTATATGGGACACATATAAGGTTCTGTGCCTTATATGGGACACATATAAGGTTCTGTGCCTTATATGGGACACATATAAGGTTCTGTGCCTTATATGGGACACAAATAAGGTTCTGTGCCTTATATGAGACACATATAAGGCACAGAGGGGTGGGTTAATCACTCTGTATTTCTTCCCATGCACATTAACACATTTGTATTCCATTTCTCCTATTAATCCTCTTTGTGAGTTCATTGTTTTAGTGAAACTTCAGAGGGCGAAGGAGTTTCCCTTGGCCCCGATAGTTTTGGCACTGTGAGCAAGATTACCAAAGCCACTCTGCTCTTCGGAAACAGCAGTCAAGGGAACCCAGGACCCTATAAGACAGTAGAATGGGGTATGAGTTTCTTACTAGCCAGGTTCTGGTCTCTCTGGAAAAGCTGGCCAAGCAGATATTAAAAAAACAAAAAAATCACTGTTGTCCCTTTTTCCTATGCAAAATCTGGGAGAAAAGGATTTGTGTGACTAGTCTTGGGTATCACAACTCTGGTATACTTTTTTTTGGTATAAACTGGGGATCAAATATTGATTTCTTTCCTCCCAGAAATAGTCTTTTCCATCATCTTTGTCTTTCTATGTTGTTCTGGTAGGACATGGGCCTAAAACCCCTGTAAGCCCCCTGTTTGAGCCAACCATGCCAGCCATGCAGACAGGTCGGTTTTGTGGTTCTGACTAGACATCATCTATGTAGACAAATTTTTCTGTGGGCCCCTAAAATAAAAACCAGATGAAGTTCCTCTCTTGTCTTGTATGTCCTTGGGAGCTTGACTTGTGACCAAGTGGGAGCACCTGCTCTTGGTCTCCACCATCTATGGGTGTGATTTTGGGGTCATATTAGGTGGCCAATCTAAAACTGGCTGGGAACCCAAGACGCGGCAGTATATATGTTTTTCCGAATATGGCAAACTTTCCAGTGACTTTTGTCTTAATAAGAAGTCCCGGTGAAACCCCATCTCTACTAAAATACAAAAAATGAGCCAGACGTGGCAGCATGCGCCTGTAGTCCCAGCCACTGGGGAGGCTGATGCAGGAGAATTGCTTGAACCCGGGTGGCAGAGGTGGCAGTGAGCCAAGATCACGCCACTACGCTCCAGCTTGGGTGACAGAGCGAGACTCCGTCTCAAAAGAAAAAAAGTCCCATCCATCAGGAACTTTTGTCGTCACAACTCTTGTTGCCTCGTTAGTCCTGGGAAGGTACTATCCTTAGCCGTCTGTGGCAACAAGAGACTTGCTGTCTTATCTTATTACTGGGAGTAAATTTTTTGGAAGGAATCTTTGGTATTACCTCTGCGATGTCCTGTCCAGGAAACATCTCTTGTTAAAAACTTATTCCAGTGCTGGAATATTACCTCCTAGACTTTCTATGAAAAGGCTTATTAGATTGAGTTGCTATTGGAATAAGTACACCATTAGAGCTGGGTGTGGTGGCTCCTGCCTGGAATCTTTCTTAGGAGGCTGAGGTGGGAGGATGCCTCGAGCCCAGGAGTTTGAGACCAGCCTGAGTAGCATAGTGAGACTCCATCTGTGTGTAAATA
This sequence comes from Pongo pygmaeus, assembly GCF_028885625.2. Lineage (NCBI taxonomy): Eukaryota > Metazoa > Chordata > Mammalia > Primates > Hominidae > Pongo > Pongo pygmaeus. The sequence goes on along the minus strand of NC_072379.2, from coordinate 53,410,961 downwards.
AATAAATGAATAAATAATGTTTAAAAAAATTTTTAAAAGGCCTAAGTACATCATTGGAAATTCTAATCTAGAAGATGGATCCTACACATTAGAAAGATCCCTAAATTTTAAAAAAGATTAAATGGGATGAAGGGGTGGTTCTGGATCTTTGTAAACAGTGGCCCTATTTGTATCTATAGGAAAATTGAATTAAAAGAAAGACACGTAATAGTATCATGACTATTCTTAGAAATTCTCTTGACAAAATTAAAGAGCAACAGTCTGATCTAAAACAAATTTAAAATGATTTGTACTCTCAAATTGCCAGTTTTGGATCCTTTGTAGGATTTGCAATGATAACTACTCTATCTTGTCTAGTTAAAATTCTACACTTTCACCACCGTGGTCTGGGTTTGATTCCCAGTCAGGGAACTAGCCCCTTTTGTTTTGATATTTCTGTGACTTTTGACTTTTGGGGGTACCCATTTGTTAGTGATCCTTTTACTTTCCATGGACAGCTTCTGATTTCTTGTCTTCTTCTGTCTGTAGGGACACACAGGACTTTTAGGTCTTTGTGTGTAGATGCTCAGCTGAGAAGCTGAGACTCTAGAGAATATGGCCAGACAGAAATGTGGGTTGTCAGTTTGCAGCTAGTGAAACTTCCCATTCTTTGAGCTATCTTTGGGGTGGTTCTGGATCTTGTGGGCACGGCTTTGCACTTCTTTGGTGATGTCTTGTGTATCTTTGGTTAAGTCATAACTTTGGTGGTGAGTCACTTAGGGGGGTACCTTTGGTAAAAAAGTTCCAAAGCCAGGATTATCAGCTGTTTGTTCTGGCTAAAATCAGATAATTCTGATCATATGAAATTTGAAAGGAATTTTTTTTTAAATAGAGCTCTGTGGTCAGAAGGCTGCATAATTAAAAGCTGATATTCAAGATATTTATTTATTTATTTATTTACTTATTTATTTATTTTGAAGACCTTTCTACTTTTTCTCTTTGGATCTTGTTTCTGGGAATTTTTTTTTTTCAGTCAACTGTAACAACTTTTGAAAATATATTTGGTCCTCTGTTCACTTCTTTTCTTGTTGATATGATTTTTACTGAGAAAAATGCAGCATTTTATTGGCCCTTTAGAAAGCTTAAAATTTCCCCAATTGGCTCCTTTAAGAACTGTTCTCCCTGGATGCTACCGGGCAACAAGTAGGAGGGTTGCTGCAGTGAGCCTTGAAGCCCAAGTGGAGCCTTTGCAGGTGCAGATTTTGGTGGTAGTAGCATATATATATATTTAAATTGTTCTCCCATTTACTCCTGCCCCTCTTTCCTCTTTGTCATCTTCGGTACCACATGAAACGATCTAGAAGGGGCTGGACACAGTGGCTCACACCTGTAATCCCAGCACTTTAGGAGGCTGAGGCGGGCAGATCCCTTGAGCCCAGAAGTTCAAGACCAGCCTGGGTAACATGGTGAAACACTGTCTCTACAAAAAATAAAAGAAAGAAAAAAACGATTAGCCAGCCATGGTGGTTAGCTGGGCATGGTGGCACATGCCTGTAGTCCCAGCTATGTGGGAGGACCAATTGAGCCTTGGTAGTCTAGGCTACAGGGAGCTGTGATCATGCCACTGCTCTCGAGCCTAGGCGACAGAGTGAGACCCTGTCTCCAAAAAAAAAAAAAAAAAAAGGAGTTGGGGTGGATCCAGAAGGGAACTTCTAATGATGCTGAGACCCAGTGAGGAACACAGAAAAAGGCACCACTCACCCACTTTTTGGGTCTTCTGTCTGCTCTTTACAGTCCAAAGAGTCATCAGGCAGGTTCCTTGCAGGTGTAAAGCTCTGCTCTTTTATGGATTGTGTTACCTGATCTCCTTGTCTTTTGAGTGTACCAGACATTACTTCATAATGTGAGGGAGAACTTGACCTTTCTGTATGTGGTGGCTGATAAGTCACCGACAAGAGCTCCAGTTTTGTAGGTGTCTGAGAGTGGTTGCCATGAATGGTTATTACAGAGGACTACTCATTTCTTTGCCCATCTGGATTAAAAGTCACAATTTGAACATTTGGAGGCCATGGAAACACTACCAATGGATGACTCTAATGGGGAATGGGCTGATTGTAGATTGGGTTGATTACCATTGGGTGGCCCTTGCAGCAGGATGCGCTGTGGAAGTACTGTGTAACCTGGTCCCATGGCATTTCCCTGTTTTGGGAAACCTGGTATTCAGTGTAAAAAAATGGGATCCTTGATTTCAAAGAGTCTAGATGCTCTGCCTTCTAGTTGTGCCTGTTTTTCACGTATTTAAATATTAGTTCCTAAAAACTGCAAGTGCTTTGTTGGCCCTATTTGTTAATGGCTTCACCCTGAGCTCAATGGTCTAGTTATAAATTGGAAACTGTTCAGGCATGGTTGGTCACATCTGTAATCCCAGCTCTTTGGGACACTGAATTGGGAGGATCACTTGAGGCCAGGAGTTTGAGACCAGCCTAGGCAACATAATGAGACCCCATCTCTACATAAAATAAAAAATCTTAACCAGGTGGGGTGGTACATACCTGTATTCCCAGGTACTTAGGAGGCTGAGGTGGGAGGAGCCTTTGATCCTAGGAGTTTGAGGTTGCAGTGAGCTATGATCATGTCACCAGGGTGACAGAGTGAGACCCCGTCTCTCAAAAAAAAAAAAAAAAAAGGGAGAGAGAGAATGAAAATGAAAACTCCGCATATCTAAATAGATGGGTCTCCAAATTATGAGTTTCTGGCATTCAGCTGCTTGTTTTGAAAAGGTTTCTGTCTTTTCTCTGGGCTCATCTGTGTGCTTCCTTGTAAAATCATGTAATGAGTTCCTATTTTTTATTCACTTGGCATCCATTTTTAATCTTCTTGATTAACATACCCAAACTCTGTCTTGACAAACCTTAAATTCTTTCTCTGTGCTTTGAGATGTAAGTTTGCTACCCTGTTTTTTCTTTTTCTTTCTTTCATTCTTTCTTTTTTTTTTTTTTTTAAGTTGAATTTCACTCTTTTGCCCAGGCTGGAGTGCAGTAGCATAATCTCGGCTCACTGCAACCTCCACCTCCCGGGTTCAAGCAATTCTTCTGCCTCAGCCTCCTGAGTAGCTGGGATTACAGGTGCCCACCACAATGCCTAGCTAATTTTTGTATTTTTAGTAGAGATGAGGTTTCACCATGTTGGCCAGGATGGTCTCATACTCTTGGACTTCAAGTGATCTGCCGCCTTGGCCTCTCAAAGTACTGGGATTACAGGCATGAGCCACTGTTCCTGTCCCCTACCCTGTTTTTTCCAAAACTTGGCAAGGGCTTCAGCCATGTGGGATAGATACACTTTAACTTGTTCCATTTACAGAGGCACAATTTAATCCAACTGTCCTTTTAAAGTAGTGAGTTTTTCCAGTTTCATGGCTAAAATTTAAAATGAAAGCTATAAGATTCTTGTGTCTGGTTTTTTTTCGTATACGTGTGTATATGTCTGAATATTGTCTACATGGTACCAAATTGATTTATAAATAAATACTCATAAATTAAGTTAATAAGCCCAAATGCTTTTCATGTTCATGTGACTTTAGTAACCTTTGATAAGTAACACTAATTTAAAAATTATTGGTAAAATAAAATAGAAATGTCCCAAGAATTCAGACATTTTTGCCTGGGTGTATTGGTCAAGCAGATTTATACTGTCTCTACTACATGTTTTAAGGTACTTAAACTGTTACTTCTGTGATATTTTTTAATATTTACTTGTCTGTGAGCTTATGTTTTGGTTTTGAGCCTTTAGATTCTGGAGTCTAGACAAGCGGCCTTTGTCAGGCCTGGGGTCACGTGTGTGTCCCTAGCACCCAGGCCTCATCCTCTCTGGACCAGCTGTGCCTCTTCGCCACGCAGGGAGGAGTCAGATTCTCTAGGCAGTCTTCAAAGCTCTGTTCATTGTCCTGGGCTCTGCATCTGGTACATAACAATTATAATTGCTAATTGCCTAGGTTTTCACTGAAAATTATGGTTACTAAGAGTTAACATTGTTGGCCGGGCACTGTGGCTCACTCCTGTAATCCCAGCACTTTGGGAGGCCGAGATGGGTGTATCACCTGAGGTCAGGAGTTCGAGACCAGCCTGACCAACATGGTGAAACCCTGTCTCTACTAAAAATACAAAAATTAGCTGGGCATGGTGGTGCCTGCCTATAATCCCAGCTACCCTGGAGGCTGAGGCAGGAGAATTGTTTAAACCCGGGAGGTGGAGGATGCAGTGAGCCAAGATCGCGCCATTGCACTCCAGCCTGGGCGATAGAGCAAGACTCCGTCTCAAAAAAAAAAAAGAGTTAACATTGTAATTAATATATGTAATTAAAACTGTTAGATATAAGAGAAACATGTTTGCAAAGTGTATAACAAAAGTAGGATGTGTTTTTGGAAAGTAAGATTACAAATAAAGCATGAGAATGGCTTTTGTAAAAGAGAAAATAATTTTGTCTAGTTTAGAGGTTATTGAAGTATTGTTTCGAATTATTTTAGAATTGTGAAATGTGCTACACATCGTGGCACCCATTTATAGTCCCAGCTACTAAAGAGAATGAAGCAGGAGGATTGCTTGAGTCCAGGCATTTGAGGCTGCAGTGAGCTATAATTGTGCCACTGCACTCCAGTCTGGGCAACAGAGTAAGATCCAAGCTCTAAAAAAAAAATAATAAAAATTGTGAAATGTGATATACAAACTGGCATCACTCTGGTTCAGAGCACTAAAATGGAGTTGGAAAGCCATACTAAGAAGGACTACCTGCATGACCTGCAACCTTGCAAAAACAAAAACAAAACCCACAACCACTCAGGAATTTGCCTTGCCGCAAACCTTTGAACAGGGCCAAACTGCCACTTTCCAGGACCATAACATCCTTGGAAAACAACTGAATTCCTCCAGCACTGCAACTCCTAAACAGCAACAACCAATGAACTATGGAGTTGTATACTAAGCCAGCCATTTCCATCAATGATAATTCTTTCAAAACAACTTGTATAATCACTTTCAGTGTCCTTTAAAAAATTCCTACTTTACTTCAGTACTTTGGAATACAATTTGGCTTCTAACCTAATCTGTTTCTCCCAAGTCTGGAATTCCTAAGATGCCAATAAACATCTTGTCTTACTGCTTTGCAGTCTGGAATTTTGCCTTTTCTTGGTTGACAGAATCCAAGGGTATATTGTCGCAGGTGAGCAATGACTATCTGGGCCAGTGGTGCGGGAATAAAACAATTTACCAACACATTTGTAGGTAAAGAAGGCAGATTTATTAAAGAAAGTATGAAAATATGTTGCAAGGTTGCAATGGGCAGCCAACAAAAGAGTTGATTGCAAAGAAACAAAGGCTAGCTGGAGACTCTATAGGATAGTTCTTGGGCTGCACAGTGCTACTTTGAGTATTGATAATGCCAAGGTTGCCATGAGCTAACCTGCAGGTGTTTGGAGATAGTAAGGTGCAGGAGTGCTACATATCCCGGAACATGAAGAAAGGCCAACTTATAGCTTCTCTGCTTTCTCTTTTTGCTTTCCCTCAGTCCTGCCAGCCTGACTCCTTTTCCTTAATTAGGACTCCACATTTCACCTCTGACAGAGCAACAATGACAAATTTTTGGCATGTGGGTGAAGGTCTTATCTTCCAACTGCTTCCTGTTGGCCAGAGATGTAGAGTTGACCCTACCTAGGATTGTTAGTCAGGAGGTTGCATGGGCCTAAATCCCTGAATTGGAAGTGAAACTGGGCAGGGTTGCTGTGGGACCATTGGAAAACCGCATTTGCAGCCTAAAATTTTGTCTAGCTGCATCCAAATGAGAGTCATGGAGTTTCTTTCTTTTTTTTTTTTTTAAACTTTTAAGTTCAGGGGCACATATGCAGGCTTATTACATAGGTAAACTTGTGTCATGGGAATTTGTTGTACACATTATTTATTTTATCACCCAGGTACTAAGCCTAGTACCCATTTGTTATTTTTCCTGATCCTCTCCCTCCTCCCACCCTCCTCTCTCCAATAGGCCCCAGTGTGTGTTGCTCCCTTCTATGTGTCCATGTATTCTCATCATTTAGCTCCCACTAATAAGTGAGAACATGCAATATTTGGTTTTCTGTTCCTGCATTAGTTTGCTAAGGATAATGGCCTCCAGCTGCATCCATGTCCCTGCAAAGGACATGGTCTTACTCTTTTTTATGGGTGCATAGTGTTTCGTGGTAGATATGTGCCACATTTTCCTTATCCAGTCTACCATTGATGGACCTTTAGGTTGATTTCATGTCTTTGCTATTGTGAATAGTGCTGCAATGAACATACATGTGCATGTGTCTTTATAATAGAATGATTTCTATTCCTTTGGGTATATACCCAGTAATGGGAATACTGGGTTGAATCGTTGTTCTGTCTTTAGGTCTTTGAGGAATCACCATGAGGAATGGTGATTTTTTTTTTTTTTTTGAGATGGAGTCTTGCTCTGTGCCCAGGCTGGAGTGGAGTGCAGTGGCACCATCTCAGTTCACTGCAACCTCCACCTCCTGGGTTCAAGCGATTCTCCTGCCTTAGGCTCTGGAGTAGCTGGGACTACAGGTGTGCACCACCATGCCCAGCTAATTTTTGTATTTTTAGTAGAGATGGGGTTTCACCATGTTGGCCAGGCTGGTCACTGGTGTGCCACCATGCCTGGCTAATTTTTGTATTTTTAGTAGAGACGGGGTTTCACCATATTGGCCAGGCTGGTCTCGAACTCCTGACCTCATGATATGCCCACCTCGGCCTCCCAAAGTGCTGAGATTACAGGCATGAGCCACCGCGCCCAGCCACAAGCCACATTTTATACCTCTGTGTTGCCTTGTCATTGAGATGTATGATGCCCTTGAAAGGGGAGTGTGACCTTCGTGGGGAGGCATCCCTCTTCCTCTTCTGGCATGGGCAGGCGATCTCTAGAAATGGGAAGTGAGTGCAAACTGTTGGCTGTTGGGAGAGTAAGCACTTGCATACTAAAGTGGGAGTGGGGTGGGGTTAGATAAGGGTGGGGCGACATAGCATCCACTACTGCTTCAAAGTTGTGTTCCAACTGGACCATTTCTGTATACATGCAATAACTTTGTATTGAAAACCACTATGTGCTATGCATTGTGTTAGAAGCTTAGCATACAACACAGAATAATCTGTATCCTCAAGAAGCTTCCAGACTTGTGGGCAGTGAGGCAAGGAAATGTTTGCACTAGTGTGCTGGCTATTCTGGATATTGAAGCACAGGGGAGGGGCACCTGACCACCTCTGGGAGCCCAGGGTAGGTTTTTGACTCAGGCACTGAGGTGGCTGTTAGATGAAAAGATGCTGAGAGTAATATGTTTGTGAGGGGGATAGATGGTGTGGTCCCCATGGGACATGTAAGTGGATACACCCAGGGCTCAAGGGAGTTCTGGGCTGGTGTCATGAGAATATTGATGATATTTGAAGCCATGAAAATGGATGAGATCACAGAAGAGCGCATAGAAGGCCTAGGCCAGAACAGTGAGAAAGGTTGATATTTAAAGGATGGAGGCCAAGACTTATAAGGGAGATTAGGAAGGAGCAGCCACTGAAGTAGTTAGGTGGAGAACCTGGAAGAGAGGAACCATGAAATCCAATGTTGAGGATCTTTCAAGAAAAAGTGTCCCAAAAAGTCAAAGGCCAAACAAGTCAAAGAAAGGACTGAGGAGGATCTGGTAGATTTGATAACAATGAGGTAATGATGGTCCTCACAAGAGCTCTTTTGGTGGCGCTAGGAATGTTATGGACTGAATTGTATTTCTCCTAAATTCATTTGTTGAAGTCCCAACCCCCAGTGTGTATTTGGAGCTAAGGCCTTTAAAGAGGTAATTAAGGTTAAATGAGGTGATGAGAGTGCAGCCCTAATTAATAGAAATGGTGTTCTTTTTTTTTTGTTTGTTTTTGTTTTTGTTTTTAGACAGAGTCTTGCTTTGTCACCCAGGCTGGAGTGCAATGGAGCAATCTTGGCTCACTGCAACCTCCACCTCCCAGGTTCAAGCAATTCTCCTGCCTCAGGCTCCCAACTAGCTGAGATTACAGGTGCCCACCACCACACCCGGCTAATTTTTTGTACTTGTAGTAGAGACAGGGTTTCACCATGTTGGTCAGGCTGGTCTTGATCTCCTGACCTCAAGTGATCCACCCCCCTTGGCCTCCCAAAGTGCTGGGATTACAGGCGTGAGCCACTGTACCTGGCCAAGACAGGACTGCTTTTAAAGGCAGAGGCCAGGCACAGTGGCTTATGCCTGTAATCCCAGCACTTTGGGAGGCTGAGGTGGGTGGATCACGAGGTCAGGAGTTCGAGACCAGCCTGACCATGGTGAAACTCTGTCTCTACTACAAATACAAAAATTAGCCAGGCGTGGTGGTGCATGCCTGTAATCCCAGCTACTTAGGAGGCTGAGGCAGGAGAATTGCTTGAACCCGGGAGGTGGAGTTTGCAGTGAGCCGAGATGGCGCCACTGCATTCCAGCCTGGGTGACAGAGGGAGACTCCGTATCAAAAAAAAATAGAGAAAACATGGAATTATGAGCATGTGGAACACAGGGCCACTTTATAACAAGCCCACTAGAGATAAGTAACCCACTCACGAGATAATAGCACTAAGCCATTTGTTAGGACAGAGCTCTCATGCCATAATCATTTCTTTAAGGCCCCACCTCTTAATATTTTTCATTGGGAATTAAGTTTCCAACATATGAATTCTGGGAGACATAATCAAATCACAGCATTGACTCATTTGGTAGTATCTGCAACAATTAAAATACGCAATTGCCTCATTATGAAACTATTCTATTGAAATACTTGCACATGTACCCTGAGATATTTACCCAAGATTTTCTTTTCAGTCTTATTTGTAGGAATGAGAAATAGGAGACAAATGAATTGTGGTAAGTAGATTAATGGTTAAACGAATCATGGTACATTCAAACTGAGGAATTTTGTAGCCATCTGAAGCTTGTAGTGAGCAGTAAGATTACCAACATTGAGTGAAATGGAGTCACAGAACAGCATTCCTGGTGTTTATCAGTTATGTGAAACTAACAATTCAAAACCCTTCCTGTATGTCTGTTTGCTGATGCATTTTGATCAGGATCTGGAGTGCTGTATCAAAGCATCACAAGTAGACTCCTCTTTCACTTTTTATTCTTGAATGGCTCAGAATTGTGAACTCTTTATGAGCATGTATTTTACAATTTTAAAAGTTTTTAAATACTGGTGGCAAGATCACAATAGAAAGGAAGAGTTTCAAGACGTGAGTGACATGGGATAAACGAGGAGGCTCCCCAAGGATCAGATGATGGTGACAACAGTACCAGTAGCAGCAGGAGCAGGTAACATTCATTTAGAGTTGAGATGTGCCACACCCTGCTCTAAATGCTTTATGCATATCAAGCCCCTCATTCTCACAAGGAGTTTAGCAGGTGGATATGATCAGTCAAGGACATGGAGGCACAGAGAGGTGGAGCAACTCCACAGCTAGCAAAGCTGGGACTCAAAGCCAGGCAGTCTGGATGCAGGGCCAGTGCTCCAGCCACTGCCCCCTACTGCTGGCTGATGGTGGGGTCCAGAGCACAGGTGATGGACTGGCCTGAGAGGAAGAGGGAAAGCTCATTAAACCTCTGGATCAGTTTGTTGCTGCATTAACACTTTCCCACAAACGTAAAAGCTCAAAACCACCGTCATTGATTACGTCACGGTGGTGTAGGTCAGAAGCCTGAGCAGGCTCAACTGGGCTCTCGACTTTGCATCTCACAAGCCCCAACCCAAGATGTCAGTAGAGGTGGGCTTCCGTCTGGAAGCTCTGGGGAAGAATATGCATCCAGAATCATTGAGGGTGGCAGAATTCATTTACTTTCGGCTGTAGGACTGAGAGCTCCATTTCCTTGCTGGCTGTTAGTCAGGAACCTTTGATGAGAGTCTGCTGCATCCCTCACCATGTGGGCCCATTCAACTTTAAGGCCAGTGATGATGTGTGGAATCTTTCACAGGCTTGGACTCTCTTAATTTCTCTTTGATTATTAGCCATAGACAACTCTGGAGTTCCATACGGCTCTCATGATTTGGTTAGGAACACCTAGATGGTCTCCCTCTTCTTGTGCTTGTAACATAATCCAGTCACAGGAGTAAAATGCATCCTATTAACAGTACTGAAGATTAGGGGAGAGATCATGGGTCATTTTAGAGTTTGGCCTAACTTGCACACCATGATAGTGAGATGGTAGGATGCATTAGTGAGGGGAGGTCTGAGGGCTGATACTGTCTTCCTGGATAGGAGTAGAAAATGCAGAACCTGAAGGAAATGCCTGAGAATGAAGAAGGTTTAAATAGATGACTAACAAGCTTTTGGTTTGCTAGTCAGCATTTTGGGGTCAGTTCTTAAGTATTTGAGTTTGGAGATGATGAATTTGTGGGGACATCAATCCACATGGGTATGTGTTCTCCCTGTGCAGTCTGTACATACAAGCAGAAGTGAAAGATTTTAATTAAAGTTTCTTTTGGGAAAGCTGGACAAAAGGATGACAGGTCAGAGGAGATGAGATGACAGGCTGAAGTGATGTTCCCCAGAATCTAGGCCAGAAACAGACAAGATAGAGAAAACCAGTGAGAGAGAAGGGATAACAATTTACTTGCAAGGGCTGCAGGGGTGGATGGCTGGATTCCAGTTAAAGCAGGAAGTGGAAGGCTTCAGTAAGAGGGTAGAGATCTAGAGCACAGGTTCTCCAAGTGGGGTTCCTGAACCAACAGCGTCAGCATCACTTGTTAGCAAGGCAGATTCCCAGGTTCACCCCAGACCTAGGAAATGGAAAATTCTGGTAGTTTTTGAATGGAGCACAGGAATCTGCATCTTTAGTTGATTTGGGTGCCTCGAAGGCTTGAGAATTATTGATGCAGCATCTCTCGTGTTGTGTAAGAATGCTTTTTATCATGAATGGGATTGCGGAGGGACAGTAGCCAATTCCTGGAAGAAGAGGATCAGCTCTACCTGGGTGGGAAATGCTGAGCATATGGCAGAGGACAGATGGCCTGTGTTCTGCATGACAAGGATAAGTGTAAGGCAAGGCTGAATCACTGGCCTTACAGTTTTCAGAAATAGTCCTGGCCATCCCATTCTTTATTGTGTTTGTGAGGTTGTATTCCAAGGCCAAAAATAGTAGCATTGACTGATGAAAGTTGGAGAAGGGTCAGTCTGGGCCTGGCTTGGCTGTTCCTTAAAAAGGAGGGAATCCAAACCCCAGGAAAAGCGGCAGAAAATGGGAGTGAGTTTCTGGGACCCTGACTGAGTGCCTAAAGCAGCAAGAGACCAGTGTTGGCCACAGAGGGACACGTTTGCCTATGAGCAAGATCCGGCTTCACTTTGGCTCAGCAAACGATGGACTTCCTCTCCTCCAGCTGCAGGAACACCTTGGCCTCCTGAGATGCCTCTACTGTGGCCTAGTCTCAGCTACAAGAGCATGTGTGGGCTGTGGTCAGGCAACAGGAAGAGGAAGAAAGGGAGATTTTGGGATGTGGGTACCTGACCCAGTATGGAAATCCCTGTATATTCTTAAACTTTTTCTGAGTTACTCTGTGAAAATTGTGGGACTTTGGCAGTAGAAAGCAAGTGAATTAGAATGCAGCCATACAAGGTTTTTCATTGTTTTAAGAACTCCCTAGCCCCCAAATCAACAAATCATGTTGGGTAAATATAAATGCACACTTCTGATATGGCAGTAAAGCCAAATATACTTGATATATAAAAACAGTGGGCCCACCCTATCAGCAGGTTCTACATTCGTGAATTCATCAAACTAGATAGAAAATATTCAAAAAAATAAATGGATGGTTCTGTCTCTATGGAACATGTGCAGACTCTCTTGCCCTTATTCCCTAAACAATACATTATAACAACTATTTACATTGTATTAGGTGTTATAAGTGATCTACAGATGAATTAAAGTATATGGGAAGATGTGTGTAGGTAACGGGCAAATAGCACGCCATTTAATATAAGGGACTTGGGCATCCACGGATTTTGGTATCTGTGAGGGATTGAGGGAGTTGGTCCTGGATCCAACCCCCTCAGATACTGACCACCGTAAGGTTCATACTTCTAAGTTTAAAAAGTAACTATGTGTGAGTGAATGTGGATAGCATTTGCTAAGAAAAGCCCTGTACTTGCTTGTGATACATAAAATATTCACAAGAAACTAGTACCACTGGTAGACATTGGGGAAGGTAACTGGATTGGAAAGGAAGTAGAGTTTTCATGATTAAATCTTATGTACCTTTTAAATTTGTATTATGTATTATTTGTACTTATGTATCATTCATAAATAAATACATTCCATTTAAAAAATAAATAATGAGCTTTTATTATCCTCAACAACAGAGAAGACTCCAGCCTGATGTCTATGGGACCTGAGTCCACACTCGGAGGGCACAAGCTGTGGGAGGGCCTGGAAGACACGCCTCAGAGATTCTCCCAGTCCTGCCACCCTGTGGGAGACACTTCAAAGGAATCGTAAACTCATGTGACCAGCAGGGAGGACAACACTGAAGAAACTTTCCTGCCTAAAATCAGCTGCCGTCCAGAGCTAGCACCTGGAAGGAGACACTCCCTCTCCTGGGGTCACATTTTCACTGGAAGGCGGGTGGGAGCTCACTGCTGTGACCCACATATCCTCCTCTCTCAGCGTCTCTGCCCTGCTACTTTCTCTGACTGCATCTTCCTCTGTTCCTTGGTCAGTGTTTGAGAAGAGAATGTTGAACAAGTCACATCCTTGTCACTCTGAGTCAGAACTCTCATTTGACTTGGAAGATTTGTGCTTCCGTTTTTTCTTCTTTTTCTTTTCTTTCTTCCTTTTCTTATGCTTTTCTTTCTTCTTCTTTTTCTTGTGTTTCTCTTTACCTTCAGAGGAACTGGAGCTGCTCCCATCTTCATCTGAGGTAGAATCCTCCAGTAACTGTTTTAACTGCTGTATCCTAAACATTCAAAATTGATCAAAGAACAGTGAGTTTTAGCTTTAATTTATAAACTTCTTAGATAAATACGTCATTCAAAAGCAGTATAAGAGGATGATGAATAACCATGTCACAAAGACAGTATTTTTATTTTTACCTGTTTTCTCATTCTTCTCCACCTGAATGCCTACTTTACGTGACTGTAACCAGTGTACAAGCCACTTTGTATTCTTTTTATTGTCCTAGACATTTCTGCATGTTTCCACAGTCCTTACAATTGTAATTTCTAACAGACGCATACTTTACTAAACCATTCCCCTACTGCTCAATTTCTTAATCTACATCTTTAATAGTTATAATGCCACCAATTTGAAAAAACAAACCCTCCAATTTTTTCCACCTCTCTCTAATCATGTCTTTTTTTTTTTTTAGAGACAGGGCCTTCCTCTGTCACCTAGGCTGGAGTGCAGTGGTGCAATCATGGCTTACTGCAGCCTCAACCTACTGAGGTCAAGTAGATCCTCCCACCTCATCCTCCTCAGTGGCTGGAACTACAGGTATGTGCTGCCATACTTGGCTAATTTTTATTTTTATATTTTTTTATAAAGATGGGGTTTTGCCGTATGGCCCAGGCTGGTCTCAAACGCCTGGACTTCAGCAATCCGCTGGCCTCGGCCTCCCAAAGTGTTAGGATTACAGGTATGAGCCACTGAGCCTGGCCTAAGTATAAGTTTTAACAATAGCTCAGATCCCTAAAGACTCTGGAGAAGATAAACTGAATCACATGAAAATATCAATTATACGGTACAAGTAGACAGCACAACATGGGTTGCCAACATCAACTGCAGTGGCCAGAGAACTGGACCAAGCCAATGGTTTTAAGCTAACCCAAGGAGGAGGAGGCTGGCCTGCTCATTCCCCAACACTGGCCTTTTCAGCCATGACTCCTGCACTCCACATATTTTCACAATTGAAGTACCAAGTTTACTGCACCATTCCTCTAACACTAGAGTGGTTTTCTCCAACTTTATATAATTTTAAAGCTTTAAGGGGATATTGTTATCATCAGGACGACCTCACCTTACATCCTTTTCATGTCGTTTATTGTCTCTTATGATGTCATACATGGGATCTTCATGTGCCTTAAGGGTCAGAGAAGGTTAAGGTTTGGTTAGGCTTCTTGGACCACAAGTTAAATACAATGAAATGCCTATGTTATGAAAACCAGTTTATTTTATTTTTTTACTGTTTGATGTAGCTGCATGTTCAACATGTTCTAGGTCACATCACTGAAAACTCATTAAGGCTAAAAAATGGATTTTCCAATTAGAAAAATACAGGAAATGGCTACTCTCAACACACTGTCTTTGGGGTAGCCCTGCTCTGCAGGAGCAGTCACAGAGCTATAACACTGCCACCTCAAAAACAAAAGAAAAATACAGGAAATAACTGTCATCTAAAGAAAAAATATACGGACACTTTAATCTTACAATCTGCTCTTTAAAGACTGGGAAATTAAATCCCTGATTTTAGTCATGAAACATGACTTTTTTACACAGTAAATTTTAAAAAGTGGGGTTGAATAGATAACAATGTCTGTTTGAGAAAAAAAACATCACTGTTCCAAGTTACAAGCAAAGACCACTTTAATAAGAATTCCTTTTTTTGTTAAAGAGCTAATTTGTCATACAAATGTAATTTAGTAAGCATGTAGTTAACAGCACACACTTTGGTCAAAGGGCTTCTGGGAATGTATTTTATGTGAACATTCAGTTCACTGGTGACTTTCTACTTCACTGATTTTCACTATCTCTGATAAATGTAAATTGACACTCTGGGACTTTACTTACCACTCTGAACTGCTCTAACTTTTGGTTGCCTTTGATAAAGAAAGGGCATTCTTTGTCACCCGTTCGGTGACCATACCGTTTGCAACGCCAACCTAAAAACAAAAAGAGAAATATTTCTGTAAGATAACACAGTTTCACCTACTCAAGATAAAGAATCAGCAGAATATATTCAAGTTCTTCGTCATTAAACTCTAATTCTAAAACAAAATATAATTATGGACAAGCCATGTAAGATCCCAGAAACAGAGGTAAACTAATTGCTTCCCCAAGCATCCTTTAGTCTTATACCTTTAGGAATAATATTCTATCACCAAGTATTTATGAAGCAATCCAATGGAAAATTACTTCAAAAGGTGATTTTTTTTTTTTGAGATGGAGTCCTGCTCTGTCGCTCAGGCTGGAGTGCAGTGGCGTGATCTCAGCTCACTGCAACCTCTGCCTCCTGAGTTCAAGATATTCTTCTGTCTCAGCCTCCTGAGTAGCTGGGATTACAGGTGCGTACCACCACACTCGGCTAATTTTTGTATTTTTAGTAGAGACGGGGTTTTGCCATATTGCCCAGGCTGGTCTTGAACTCCTGACCTCAGGTGATCCGCCTGCATCAGCCTCCCAAAGTGCTGGGATTACAGGCGTGAGCCACCATGCCCGGCCCAAAAGGTAAATTTTTTTTAAAGTGTGTTTCAGTATATTTTTCAGAGTAAATGTTTTCATAAAGTATCTCTGCTTCTCATTTACTATTTTAGACACTATAAAAGCTTCTTTCTCAGGTTGAGTGTGTTCAAAACTCTCACTTTTAAGTAAATAAAATCACAAGTTCTCTTAGAATATTAATGTTGGCTGGGCATAGTGGCTCCTACCTGTAATCCTAGCACTTTGGGAGGCAGAGGCAGGTAGATCGCTTGAGGCCAGGAGTTCGAGACTAGCTTAGGCAACATGGTGAAACCCTATCTCTACAAAAATACAAAAAAATTAGCTAAGCCTGGTGGCACACGCCTGTAGTCCCAGCTATCTCAGAGGGTGATGTGAGATCACCTGATTCTGGGAGGCTGAGGCTGCAGTAAGTTGTGATCACACCACTGTACTCCAGCCCGGGTGACAGAGTGAGACCCTGTTTCCCTGACCCTGGTAGAAGGTTGCTTAATGTGTGGAAAAGGTAAAACAGAGGGTCTCTGGCCAGGGAGACCAGGGAGACATCAGGTAGGTCTGAAGGAAGCTGCTGCAATAGCCACAAAGGGTCACACGAATGAATGAAAAGCAGATGGACACATTTCCAGACTCCCTCCACTCGGCTCCCAGAACACTCATAGCATGGCTTTCCCTCCACGTGGGAGCCTTCTCTGGGAAAATATAACCCACCCAAAGAAGAAAAACTGATAGATACTGAACTCTGAGGCACGTTGTCTTTGCTCTTAACAAATGATCAAGGCAATAAAGCATTCCCATCAAAATTCTCAAGGAAACTGATTTTTTAAATTAGAATTCAATATCCTGGTAAAGTTAAAAATCTGTCAAAGACAATTCCAGAAAAGTAAAGGTCTTGACATTTTTATCTCCTATAAACCCATTTTGAAGGTAACTGCCATAGGATTTGTTATACCATAAGGAGAGAATATGATAATAAACAAGACTCAAGACATAGGAAAATGGGTGATCCAATACAGGAGAGAGGCTAAGGGGACCTGCAGAAAGATGGTGTCTTAGTCAGCTCAGGCTGACATAACAAAATGCCGTATTCTGGGTGGCCTAAACAACAGAAACTGGTTTTCTCATTAATTCTGTAGGTTGGAAATCTGAGATCAGGGTCCCAGCAAGGTGGGTTTGTGGTGAGAGCTTTCTTCCTGGCTTAAGATGACAGCCCTCTTTCTTCTTCACATGGCATGGGGGTGAGAGGTGGGGTGGATGCTTCCTTATCTAGGAGATGGAGAACATGCCTTGGCTATAAGAGGGCTGTGATAACAAGTTAAATAAAGAAGTAAACACTCTTTGTAAATTGTGGCATATAAGTTGCATGGATTAGGGAAACTCTCCCACACTCACACTGCATAACTTTGACTTCTTTCCCCAGTGGCATCCAAAGTCCTTTAGTTGGTGCATGAGCCAGAAATTCCCTGGCGTGTTCATTGCCTGGTACATCTGGTATGCAATCTTCTGGCTTAGTCTCATCTTCCTAAAAAAGGGAACAGGTATAAACAGCATGGCAAGAGCGCTGGGATTCTCTCCTGCTCCCCTTGGAGCCACCTTGCCTGGCTTTTTCCTGGGCTTCCGGTGCCAACATCATCTTAGTTACCCCTCAAAACTAGAAAAAAAGACAAGTTACACCTGATTGAAAAAACAGGAAACAAATGTACCAGAAGAACTATACCAAAAGCAATGTAGCTGTTCTTAGAGAAAAGTTATGGTGAAGCAGAAAAGTCTGTCCTTATATAGCAATGACTGGTGAGCTCCAAATTAGATTCTAAGATTAAAAAAAAAAAGTTTCACTACCTCAAAATGTAGAATTAAAGTAAACCAGGCTTCCTGGAATAATAGAAATGGCCTGTTATGCTAGAATAGTTTATTATACCCTGAAGGCCCTGTTATGTTTTACAGTCACATGCATGCTGTATCTCTGATGTGCATTTTTACCACTCAATAACTGCATTTATAATTAATGTGTTTTTAAACTTTTGGATTTTTTTTAAGTTTCTATAAATATTAAATTTACAAGAGACTAATGTTTTTAAAGAATATTTCTTCGCTGAGAGTTATGAAACAGCAAGTTTTCTTGGCCGTGGCCTGCCACTCTAAGTCTCCCTTGTGCACAGACACCCTGGCACCTTGGGCAGGGAGCTGCAGGAGGGATGCCTGCACCGGGGAGCGGGACTGGATAGCTGTCAGATCTCCTCAGAGTTTACTGCTCTCTGAGCTGCTGAGCTCAAGAAACCAGCACAGGATGGACCGAGGGGCTGAGCCGGGTGAGGCCGACAAAGGAAAAGAGCTTAGAGATGCCATCCCCAGCAAGAGAGAAGAGGGGCATGGCCAAGGAATCCACGTGGGCCTGCACTGGTTCTTCGGGAAAGGGAAACATGGCTGATGAAATTTCCGCAAAGGCAGAGGCTTGTGACAAAACTAAAAATTTTGACCCCTCAGTCATCTGCAGGAAAAGAAACAGGCTTTTGGTAAAAGGAGATTTAACATCATGCAACCATTTTTCGTAACAAGTTACTGAGTCTACAAGTATGTCTAGTGGAATAACCAAGAGTACAAACTTCACACTAACCTTGATAAGCCCAGGAGGAGGTTTTTCATAACTGGAAGACAAAAAACAAAACCTTATCAACCATGTTAATGTAAACATAACACATCAAGTTACTGCAAAAAAGGGGCTGTAGGATTTTTAATCAGAGATTTTAGCAACAGTAAGCTTTTATCACTGGTTTGCAGACGAGCAATCACCTGAGAACAGCAGAACGCTTCTCCTCCCTGTGCTGAGCGGCACCTGCCATCTGAGACTGGCCAGGCCTTATTTCCATCCAGGGACTGAACCCAGAGGAGACCCAGAATGCTGAGCATGCAAGTCTCCAGATGGGACAGGCAGCAAGATGGGAAGGAAATTCTGAAGGCGAGGTGTTTGTGCACTCAAAGAACAACTCTCAGGCTCCTAAAGCAATTTGTACCTCCTCCCAAAAGAGTAATATGCAAATATTTTTAGCTCAGGTCTGTCCCTTGACCCTTTAAACCTTTAGGGAAGTACTTTTTTTTTTTTTTTTTTTTTGAGACAGGGTCTTGTCATGTTGCCAGGCCGGTCTCAAACCCCTGGCCTCAAGCAATCCTCCCACCTCAGCCTCCTGAGTAGCTGGGACTACAGTTGTGTACCATGGCACCATGATACCTGGCTCTCTCATTTTAATACTTCAGAATGGCTGCAACATATAGAAACACTTAATGATTTAATGTTTTCTTCATTTGGACTCTTGTCTTATGCACAGTTTAAGGGACCCTTTAGAAGACAATGAATATTGGAAAAGGGAGTCAAGAATAGATTAAGGGAAGAGTGAAAAAATTTTCATTCGGCCAGGCGTGGTGGCTTGCGACTGTAATCCCAGCACTTTGGGAGGCCGAGGCGGGCAGATCACTTGAGGTCAGGAGCTCCAGACTAGCTTGGCCAACATGATGAAACCCTGTCTCTACTAAAAATACAAAAATTAGCTGGGCGTGGTGGCGGGTGCCTGTAATCCCAGCTACTCGGGAGGCTGTGGCAGAAGAACTGCTTGAACCTGGGAGGCAGAAGTTGCAGTGAGCTGAGATCACGCCATTGCACTCCAGCCTGGGAGACAGACATTATACAAAAAATATATGGCCAATCAAACTGAGATCCAAATTCTCAAAAAAAAAGTAACTGTTCTTGCCAAGATGAAAATGAGTGTGATGCAATTGCACATTTGGAAATATAATATTATCAGCAATGGCATTCCCAAAGTCCATTTTACAAGTGGTTTTACAAGTTTAAAGAAGGGTGGTTCATATTGTTTCCTGGGGCTGAACAATTCATTAATGTAGTATACTAAAAAATATAACTACTAAATACAGATTAGAAAACTGAAGTGTGTTCATGTGCAGTTTAGGTTCTACAGTGTGACAGTTAAGAGGTACGCATTTATCTTTGCAGTCACTGTCACCCAAGCTGGAGTGCAGTGGCATGATCACAGCTCGCTGCAGCCTTGAGCTCCTGGGTTCAAGCAATCCTCCTGTCTTGGCCTCCCAAAGTACTGGGATTGTATACATGAGCCACTGTGTCCAGCTGCAGTTAATTCTTAAGATAAAAAAAAAGTTGATTGAGGTGCATTATTTTGTGCCATCTGAAAAGCCTTACTTAGTCATTCAGACTGTACTAACTTGCTCTGAGTAGGAAGAAAACTACAGTTATGTCTGAGGGGAGACACGCTGTCTTCTCAAGTGTGTACAGAGTAAGAAATCTTTTGTTAAGTGTTTCAAATTACTCTTTCTGTTGACTGTTGAGATGGATTTTCTTTGAGAAGAGTCCCTAACACAAGTGTACTCCATTCCACACAATTGTTCCTGCAGCTGCATCCAAGGGGCTGCGTGGCAGAGGTGAAACTGCCACATACACCCAGAAGGTCCACTCTGTTATGCCTGGCAGCCCAGGAGCTATTGAGTGACAGAGTGTTGGAGCAGGTGGAAGCCTCGGATGCCCTCAGGGGCCTGGCAGGCAGGGTCACCGAGGGAAAACTGTGGTGGAGACTCAGGAGACTCCCTCACATCAGGGATGAAAAGATTTGAATTCAATTTATAAAAGAGCACTGTGGGGCTTCCCATTTAACATGGCCAACTGACCAACATGCTTATCTATCTCCTTCCCCAGATGCTTTAAAAATGACAGTGAAAAAATAAAAAGGCCATAAAGATATCCCAAAAGGAGGCAACATCAGAGGAAGTTTTCAACAAATTTGGGAAAGTGGAAATGGCAATGGACTTCCTGGGGTGGAGGAAGTAACAGTTTTCAGAAGATGAGGCTTCCTTCCTAAGGCTTCCTTCCTACAGCCAGGAGGCTGCCTGCTCAACACTTGAAGGAGGCTGCAGGGTTAGCCTCTCCAACTCAGCAACACTGGCAGCCAGGCAAAGATCCCTGGCCCCCAGGCAGAGGACTCAAGACCCTTTTCTAGAGGAACTTAGGAGCCCCAGAAAAAAATCTCCAACTACGGACATTTGGAAGTCTCTTGATAAAAAGGGTACCCTGCAGCATGAGCGCCCTATTATGAAGCTATCTGATCAACAAACAACACCTTCTCTCTTTTTTCTCTCCCACACACAGCTGCCCTTGACAAGAGCTGTATAGCGCCTACTCTTAAATGAGTTGATGCCAGAGCAGCGGCTCATGCCTGTAATCCCAGCACTTTGGGAGGCTGAAGAGAGAGGACTCCTTGAAGCCAGGAGTTCGCGACCAGCCTGGGCAACATAGTAAGATTCCATCTCTTAAAAAAAGTGTAAAAAAACTAGCTAGGTATCATGGTGTGCACCTGCAGTCCCAGCTACTCTGTAGGCTGATTCAGGGGGGATCACTTGAGCCCAGGAAGTCGAGGCTGTAGTGAGTTATGATCGTGCCACTGTGCTCCAGCCTGGGTGACAGAATGAGAGCTTGTCTCTAAAAAACACAAAACAAAACAAAATATGGTTGAGATTCAAGAATACCCAGATATTAGAGAAAGAAAAAAAATTACTAAATGGAAGACAGCAATCAAAAGAAAAGGCAAACAAGAAATAGAGGCAATGTAGGGAACAAAAGACAACAAAAAAGAAAAACGAGTAAGTATCCTCATAGATGAGTGAAGATATTTCACTTATGAAACAAGAACAGGATAATATAAAAAACAATTTGCAGAATTAGAAAAAGCTTTTTGATTTAGAAATATAACAATTAAATATGTTTAGTAGAGAAAAAGATACATCTACAAAGCACAATGAAAATACAAAGAGACAGAAGAGATAGAGCAACAGAAAATCAACAGAAGGAAAAAACAAAATTGGGGAGAGGAAGTAAGACATAAATTTATGTATGTAGTTAATGCATTTATGACATGTCAAGAAAAAAAGAGTCAACTGCACAAACTGGGGAACAACACACTGGGGCCCACTTGAGGGTGGAGGGTAGGCGGAGGGTTAGCATCAGAAAAAATAACTCTTGGGTACTAGGCTTAGTACCTGGGTGATGAAATAATCTGTACAACAAATCCCCATGACATGAGTTTACCTGTATAACAAACCTACACAGGTACCCCTGAACCTAAAATAAAAGTTAAAAAAAAAAAGTCAATTGGAAAAGACTAACATTATCATGAAACTTCAGGATGGCAGCGATAAAGAATAGTTTCTTAACGTTTAAGGGTGAGGTGAACTTGAACAGGTAACTTATAAAAGAAAGGGAGTCAGAATGGCATCAAACTCCTTAGCAGTTTTGGAAGCTAGAAGATAGTGATGTACTATCGTCAAAACTGAGTGAAAATTGTTGTTACTATTTTCCTCCTGCCTCAGCCTCCGGAGTAGCTGGG
The DNA here is from genome assembly GCF_028885625.2 of Pongo pygmaeus. Classification (NCBI taxonomy): domain Eukaryota; kingdom Metazoa; phylum Chordata; class Mammalia; order Primates; family Hominidae; genus Pongo; species Pongo pygmaeus. The sequence continues at coordinate 53,389,097 of NC_072379.2, read as the reverse complement.
ACTACAGGTCCATATCATTGTGCCTGGCTAATTTTTAAATTTTCTGTAGAGACAGGGTCTCACATTGTTGCCCAGGCTGGTCTTGAACTCTTGGCTTCAAATGATCCTCCTGCCTTGGCCTCCCAAAGTGTCGGGATTACAGGTGTAAGCCACCATGCCCAGCCCAAAAATGATTTTTGACCTATAATTTTATACCTAGTCAAATTATGTACCAAGTTTTAGGATAGAATAAAGACACCTTCAGATATGCAAGGTGTCAAAAACTTTACCTCCAATGCACTCTTTCATAGGAAGTTGCAGAATTGGCTTTGGTAAAATGTGAGAGTAAACATATAAAGAGGAAGACATGGAATCCAGGAATGAGATGCAAGATAGGAGAATGGGGAAGGATGCCCTAGGACCACTGCTGGACCAGGTCTACAAAGTAACCAGTGTACTGAAGGACAACAGAATGAAGAGTCTAGGTAAAAAATGAACTGATTAATTACCTGATATGTAGTTATGTGTGGAAAAAGTACTATTGGGGCTCAGAAAATGATACCCCAAAGTATGGTGCTTTGGCATGCTGAGTACTTTGAACTAAATGAGATTAGAGAAGGCCTCAGAAGAAAGTTGCTGACTTTCTCTTGCCCTCCTGTCTCCTGCCCTGCTTTCTTCCCCAAAGCAGTCAGAGGCCAGAATTCCTCTTTTCCACAAGTGGGCCATAAAAACTAGAACAAGTCTCCCACAAAGCAAGCCAGAAGTCCTACAAATAACTTTAATTGTTTTTTTAAAAAAGATACAATCTCAGTGGAACTTTTAAAAAAATATTTAAAATAATAATAATAAACTCCTACAAATATTACCCTAACATTTCCTTGCCTTTCTGTGTCAGAGCTGGCCATAAAAAAATTAGCTGACCTACTTTGTTTGATAGATCAGGACCCCTTGTTCCAGAAAGGATCCTGCCCCATACCTGGGAGGAAGTAATTGTACACAGAGAGGCCTGAAAAATCTGAATAGACAGAACTTGCTGGATTTCCCCTATTATCACTGTATTATACCCTTTTTTGTCCAATTATATTTCTACACTGCTATACATTCTTCATCCAAACTAAGCATAAAAATAGTTTCCTCTGGGTCTCTGGGTCTTCCTTTCTCAACGTTCCCATGTCACATAAAACTTTGATTAAATATATTTGTTATGCTTTTTTCTTGTTGACCTATCTTTTGTTATAGGAGTATCTGCTGTGACTCCTATGATAGGTAAGGAAAGATACCTTTTCACCTTTATGGTACTCAGATTTTGGAGACACTGGGGGAAAAAGAGCAGTAGAAAATTAAGCAAGTGAAAAACAAAGGCTCTTATTAACTACTTAAAAGTTAACAATAGTATAGAAAGCAAAATAAATCAGAGTACACTACTTGGCTCAAAAGTGAGTAATAATTCATAGTTATATTGCTGTTTTTTGTTTGTTTGTTTTTGAGACAGGATATCACTCTGTTGCCCAGGCTGGAGTGCAGTGGTGCAACCATGGCTTACTGCAGCCTCAACCTCCCAGGCTCAAGCAGATCTTCCCACTTCAGCCTCCCAAGTAGCTGGAACCACAGGCATGTACCACCATGCCTGGTTCATTTCTTTTTTCCTTCTTTCTTGCAGAGATAAGATCTATAAATGCTGCCCAGGCTGGTCTAGAACTTCTGGCCTCAAGCGATCTTCCCACCTCTACCTCCCAAAATGCTGGGATTACAGGCGTGAGCCACAGAGCCCAGCCTAGTTATAATAATGTTAATACTAAGCATTCGTTTAGCAAAAATTGATATGATGGAACTATACTGGAAGATTGGAAACAAGAAGGGTAGGTAAAGAACTAAATCCTTACTGTGACAAGAAGTTAAGAGGCATGTCTAAGATGTTGAATTGATGTAAACAGTATAAATATACAATTTAGGAATATACAGTTGGCGGGCGCAGTGGCTCATGCCTATAATCCCAGCACTTTGGGAGGCTGAGGTGGGCAGACCACTAGGTCAAGAGATCGAGACCATCCTGGCCAACATGGTGAAGCCCTATCTCTACTAAAAATATAAAAATTAGCTGGGCATGGTGATGCACACCTGTAGTCCCAGGTACTTGGGAGGCAGAGGCAGGAGAATCGCTTGAACCCAGGAAGTGGAGGTTGCAGTGAGCCAAGATTGCGCCACTGCACTCCAGCCTGGGTGACAGAGTGAGACTCCATCTCAATAAATAAATAAATAAATTAATTAAATATACAGTTAAATCCCAGAAGTAAAACCTAAAAGTTTACACAGAGAAGCCTGGTTTGGGAGGGGGAAGAGGGACACAGGGAATATGAGTGGTTACCGAGGAGTTGGGCAGCCTATTGCTATTTTTTGGTAGCACTTTTAGTACTATTTGAATTTTAAAACTACATATTACTCTGGTATAAATACAATTTAAAGCTCAAACAAGATTCTGAAGTAGCCAAAGCAAATGTCTCAACGGCTCATTCAGTTTTAAATCTCAGAAACTGGAAAAATCCCACCAGTCAATCAGACACCTGGGTTCAGCTCTAGATTTGCTGGTTAACTGGTCAATGTATGCTTGATCACATGACTTAACCACTGTTCCTCCATTTTTTCATCTGTAAAAGTAGGTTATAATCTCTCTCATCTGTGAAAAAGCTCTCTGAGCTACAAATAAGTGGAATTAACCATCCTCTAGCATCCTATAGCTAAATATATTGAGGGCTGGGCAGGGCCAGGCATTCTGGTGCTTATGCTAGGGGAAGATCTTTGAACACCTGACTTCCCTGGGAGACCAAGAGCGCCACATAGTGACTTGAAAGGGCCAGGACTGCCCTGTAACGTGGATGCCCACAATGCAGGGTCTCTATCCTGCAACCCCTGCCCTGCTAAGGCGAAAAGTCGTTCAGAGCGGGGCACACTGGAAAAAGAGCAGGCCAGGTCCCAACATAGGAATTTATCTCACATCAAACCTCCCAGAAGGTTAATTATAAAGGATTTTAACTCTTTGAGGATCTTTTCTTATATGAATTATGTTTTTTTTTAAAGTAGACAAATTAAACTTTACTTGAGCAAAAAACTGTTTTCAAAGAGGGCACCCCCATAACCAGAATAGGTCCAGAGCAACTCTCAGGCTGCCACCTGGTGGGATAACATTTATGGACAGGAAAAGGAAAGTGATGTACAGAAAAGTAAATAAGGTAGAGAAATAGCTGGATTCCATACAGCCTGGCGTTTGCCTTCTTTGAACAGGGTTTCAAAGGCTGACCACCTGTGACGGCCTGAAAATCAGCTGCTGTGATTGTCTGAGACTCAGGTACTTATAACAGTAGGTTACAGTCTGTTTACACATCCACTTAGGTTACAGTTCACTAAGTATAGAGAAACTTTTAGGCTAAACTTAAAATATTCAAGGAGGCAGCTTTAGGCTATACTTAATTTAACACCTACTTAGCACAGGTAACTAGAAGTAGCTAAAACAGAAACGAATTCTTGAATAACTGAGTGAATGCCACAGTTAGAAAAGGTTGTTTTATGCAGCTAATTATAGAATCACGGACAAGAACTGAAAGAGTTGCTGCCTGAACTTTCCACCCGAGGTCTGTGTTAGAATTTAGGAAACGCCACCCTGATAAATGACTGCAAAAGACAAGAGTGCACCATCCCCAAACATGCCACCCTGGCATATTGATGACTTTGAGCTATAAGTAACATAACCAAACAAGACAGGATAACTTACTCAGCTACCCCTCAACTGCCTAAAATAAAGTATGATTGCTTTTTTTCCTTTTGTTCTTATTATTTTTCGACTCGTCTGTTGTAAAGAGAAATTTACACCTATAAAGGAAATTTTCTGTAGTAAATGTATCTGTATCAGGAAGACAGCTGCTTGGCGGCAACTTTTATCGTCTGAGCGCCTCATCGGGATAACAAAGCAACCTTTATTCACCATACATTTCCCCCCTCACCCTTCCATAAGGTCTCCACCACGCCCCAAAAGGCCCACGCCCCTATTCCCTGGCCCTTCTTTCAGTCTCCCACTTTTGTGGCCCTCTAGTGCACGGGTACATAATTAAAAGTTTTTCTCCTGTTAATCTGTCTTATGACAATTTAATTTGTGGCCCAACTTAAGAACTTAGAAGGGTAGAGGGAAGCCATATTTCCTTCCCCTACATTTGAATCTTCTTTACACCACAATCTCCCGGGTCATCCGGACTCTCCTGGAACCCCCTGGAGCTAGGGAAGCGCAGGGCCTCCCAAGTCAGTTTCTGCTTGGTGCCGAGCGGCAGTTGGCTCCCTGAGCGCCCCTCGCTCCCCACCAGGAGGACGGACTTCAAGTCCTTGACCGCGGCGCCCGACATCGGTCGCCCGCACCAGGCTCCTGCCGGGCCCGGTCCCCCTGCCTGCTCGTGGGGGCTCGGAGGACCCCGCCTAGCGCCCACCACGGCGTCCCGCGCCCCGGGCCCCTGATTTCAGAAGACGGGCCGCGCGCGGACGGCAGCTCGGGACTCACAAGGACTCCAGGTGCTTGAGTTGCTGCAGCTGCTGCGCGTCGTGCCGCCGCCGCTTCTGCTCCCGACGTCGCTGCAGCTCCTGCTCCGGCGGCTCACGCGGTCGCCGCGCGCCCGCAGGCGCCGCGTCCTCGCGCCCAGGCCGGGACGACATCTCGGCCCCCGCAGCGCGACTCGGGCAACCCCCGCGGCGCGGCTCCGGCGGCGGCGGCGGCGGCGGCGGCCAAGAGAGCACTTCCTCCGCGCGGTAGTCGCGGGGCTCCGCAGCGCCCCCTCCCGCCGCCGCCCCGCAACTCACCCCAGCGGCCCCGAAGTCTCAGCCTCGGCCGCCTGATCCCCGCCTCGCCGCGCCGGGCCCCAAGTCAGGGCTCCGGGTCTCGGGCCCAGCCGCCAGGCAGGCTGCTGCGGGTGGGTGGGGAGCGCCGCCTAGCTGGAGCCGAAGCGGGGCGGGGCGCTGGTTGGGAGCCTGGGTGAGCTTCCTGGAGACTGGAGGTTCCCGCCCGGCCACACCCACCTCAGGTATACTAGCAACAGTCACACAGGGATGAGCAGATGAACTGTATTCATAAAAAAATGTTCAAATTAGCCAGGCGTGGTGGCGGGCGCCTGTAGTCCCAGCTACTTGAGTGGCTGAGGCAGGAGAATTGCTTGAACCCAGGAGGCAGAGGTTGCAGTGAGCCGAGACCGTGCCCCTGCACTCCAGTCTGGGCGAAAAAGCGAGATTGTCTCTCAGAAGAAAAAAATGTTCAAAAAGTGAAATATATAAACATATAATTATGTTCGGTAATTGTGTGCACCCAGCTTTATAACTGCGGTCTGAAATACCATGAGAGACAACCTAAGTCTTTTGACAGAATGGGTCACCATGACATCACCACTGTGCCAGTCACCCAGAGCCAAGATCTTGAGAAAGTTCATCTTTCACAAATGCAGATGTACAGAAAAGACACTTATTTATTTATCGAGGAAATTTCTACATTTTTACATATATGTAGAATGCTTACATACACAGTCGCCATTGTAATAATGAGCTTTGATTGAGTCATATTTGCAAAAAATGCATAAAACAAATTTGAACTCTCTAAAAGTATACAGTTGATGCCTCCAGTATTAGAAATGATGTTAAGATGTAATACATAGCATAGTGAATTGTAAAACATAATGCTGACAATTTAAAATAATGAAAAAGCTAAAAGAGAAAATAGAAAAACAAAAGCAAACTAAAAAGAAAATTCAACATAGAAAAAGTGTATTGCAGGGATAGATTATGGGCAATTGCATGGCGATTGTCCACATGAACTGCCCAACTTTTATGATGATTAACATATTTTGAAGTCTTGCATCATGATGAATAGCTTTTTTTTTTCTTTTAGGACATGGCTCTCCTCAATAATACAGTCTCATTAATTTTCTATGTGATACTGCTCTTTCCAAAATTCTTTTTAACTTTAAAAAAATTTTTATTTTGTAGAGATGGGGTCTCACTATGCTGCCTAGGCTGGTCTTGAACTCCTGGCCTCAAGCAATCCTCCTGCCATAGCCTCCCAAAACACTAGGATTACAGGTGGGAATCACTGCGCCTGACTGTGAAATTATTTTGTGATTTGATATTCCCTGACTTCTCTTTGTGCTCTCTTTCTGTTGTACCCTCCTGTCCATGAACCCCTTTGTTTTTCATTTTATTCTTCTTCCCCCTCCTAAGACACCAGAGATTCATTCTTGAGGCCAGTCAAGCAGCCTTGGTGTTGGCCCACTTGCGGTGGGGCAGCTGCACTTGGTCCTTAGTCTGTGCTACTGGACAGGTTTTAAACCTTTCAGAATGGAGCAACTAAAAAAAGAATAGATTTTCTCCTGCTTGTATTGATCACCCTTCACAATGTAACCTTGACACCATTATTTTGCTGCTAAGGTGTATTTTTACAAGCTCTTATCTTACCAGTGACCTTTCCCCACTGGGAAGATGAGGAGAGGAAAAAAGTAGGAGAAGGGAAAGATCACATTCTAATACATGGCTAGATTAGAGAGTACAATGCAAAATCTTTCTTTTTTTTCCTACCCAAAATACTAGTCTTCAAGGAACTCTCATGGTGAAGTGGACCCTCAGGCATGCATGTCTACGGTCTTCTGCAGCGCAGTAGAAACATGAGAAGCCCTTTGGTCATGCACTATAACAGCTGTTAAAATTACTTCTAGGGCCAGGCATGGTGGCTTGTGCCTGTAGTCCTAGGTATTTGTGGAGCTTAGGTGGGAGGATTGCATGAACCCAGGAGGTGGAGGCTACAGTGAGCCATGATGATGCCACTGCACACCAGCCTGAGTGACAGAGTGAGCCCCTGTCTCAAAAAAAGAAAAATTATTTCTATCCATCAATAGTTGCTAACCAGTAGGATCGGAGGGAAAATGGCAGACGATGTGCTTTACTTTAGGCTTGCAGGTACGAAAGACTGAGGGAGGAAGGGCAGACACCAAACTTAATTGGTATTCTGGGGCAAATGTTTGGCAACTCAGTTGACATTTCTCCTTCTCTTCCTTGCTACCAGCTTTGATTTTGTTCAGGAATCCTACAGGAAGCTGGTTAGAGAGTGGAGGTCTCTTCATTCCTCTCTAGAGGTGAGGTTTAGGAGGTTGAGAAGTGTCTGTTCCTATCCTTTGCCCACTTTTTGATGGGGTTGTTTGTTTTTCTCTTGTAAATTTGTTGGAGTTCATTGTAGATTCTGGATATTAGCCCTTTGTCAGATGAGTAGGTTGCGAAAATTTTCTCCCATTTTGTAGGTTGCCTGTTCACTCTGATGGTAGTTTCCTTTGCTGTGCAGAAGCTCTTTAGTTTAATTAGATCCCATTTGTCAATTTTGGCTTTTGTTGCCATTGCTTTTGGTGTTTTAGACATGAAGTCCTTGCCCATGCCTGTGTCCTGAATTGGTAATGCCTAGGTTTTCGTCTAGGGTTTTTATGGTTTTAGGTCTAACGTTTAAGTCTTTCATCCATTTTGAATTAATTTTTGTATAAGGTGTAAGGAAGGGATCCAGTTTCAGCTTTCTCCATATGGCTAGCCAGTTTTCCCAGCACCATTTATTAAATAGGGAATCCTTTCCCCGTTGCTTGTTTTTCTCAGGTTTGTCAAAGATCAGATAGTTGTAGATATGCGGCGTTATTTCTGAGGGCTCTGTTCTGTTCCATTGATCTATATCTCTGTTTTGGTACCAGTACCATGCTGTTTTGGTTACTGTAGCCTTGTAGTATAGTTTGAAGTCAGGTAGCGTGATGCCTCCAGCTTTGTTCTTTTGGCTTAGGATTGACTTGATGATGTGGGCTCTTTTTTGGTTCCATATGAACTTTAAAGTAGTTTTTTCCAGTTCTGTGAAGAAAGTCATTGGTAGCTTGATGGGGATGGCATTGAATCTATAAATTACTTTGGGCAGTATGGCCATTTTCACGATATTGATTCTTCCTACCCATGAGCATGGAATGTTCTTCCATTTGTTTGTATCCTCTTTTATTTCATTGAGCAGTGGTTTGTAATTCTCCTTGAAGAGGTCCTTCACGTCCCTTGTAAGTTGGATTCCTAGGTATTTTATTCTCTTTGAAGCAATTGTGAATGGGAGTTCACTCATGATTTGGCTCTCTGTTTGTCTGTTATTGGTGTATAAGAATGCTTGTGATTTTTGTACATTCATTTTGTATCCTGAGACTGCTGAAATTGCTTATCAGCTTAAGTAGATTTTGGGCTGAGACAATGGGGTTTTCTAGATATACAATGATGTCATCTGCAAACAGGGACAATTTGACTTCCTCTTTTCCTAATTGAATACCCTTTATTTCCTTCTCCTGCCTGATTGCCCTGGCCAGAACTTCCAACACTATGTTGAATAGGAGTGGTAAGAGAGGGCATACCTGTCTTGCGCCAGTTTTCAAAGGGAATGCTTCCAGTTTCTGCCCATTCAGTATGATATTGGCTGTGGGTTTGTCATAGATAGCTCTTATTATTTTGAGATACGTCCCATCAATACCTAATTTATTGAGAGTTTTTAGCATGAAGGGTTGTTGAATTTTGTAGAGGCCTTTTCTGCATCTATTGAGATAATCATGTGGTTTTTGTCTTTGGTTCTGTTGATATGCTGGATTACATTTATTGATTTGCGTATATTGAACCAGCCTTGCATCCCAGGGATGAAGCCCACTTGATCATGGTAGATAAGCTTTTTGATGTGCTGCTGGATTTAGTTTGCCAGTATTTTATTGAGGATTTTTGCATCAATGTTCATCAAGGATATTGGTCTAAAATTCTCTTTTTTGGTTGTGTCTCTGCCCGGCTTTGGTATCAGGATGATGCTGGCCTCATAAAATGAGTTAGGGAGGATTCCCTCTTTTTCTATTGATTGGACTAGTTTCAGAAGGAATGGTACCAGTTCCTCCTTGTACCTCTGGTAGAATTTGGCTGTGAATCCATCTGGTCCTGGACTTTTTTTAGTTGGTAAGCTATTGATTATTGCCTCAATTTCAGCTCCTGTTATTGGTCTATTCAGAGATTCAACTTCTTCTTGGTTTAGTCTTGGGCAGGTGTATGTGTCGAGGAATTTATCCATTTCTTCTAGATTTTCTAGTTTATTTGCATAGAGGTGTTTGTAGTATTCTCTGATGGTAGTTTGTATTTCTGTGGGATTGGTGGTGATATCCCCTTTATCATTTTTCATGGCGTCTATTTGATTATTCTCTCTTTTCTTCTTTATTCGTCTTGCTAGCAGTCTATCAATTTTGTTGATCCTTTCAAAAAACCAGCTGCTGGATTCCTTAATTTTTTGAAGGGTTTTTTGTGCCTCTATTTCCTTCAGTTTTGCTCTGATTTTAGTTATTTCTTGCCTTCTGCTAGCTTTTGAATGTGTTTGCTCTTGCTTTTCTAGTTCTTTTAATTGTGACGTTAGGGTGTCAATTTTGGATCTTTTCTGCTTTCTCTTGTGGGCATTTAGTGCTATACATTTCCCTCTACACACTGCTTTGAATGTGTCCCAGAGATTCTGGTATGTTGCGTCTTTGTTCTCGTTGGTTTCCAAGAACATCTTTATTTCTGCCTTCATTTCGTTATGTACCCAGTAGTCATTCAGGAGCAGGTTGTTCAGTTTCCATGTAGTTGAGCGGTTTTTAGTGAGTTTCTTAATCCTGAGTTCTAGTTTGATTGCACTGTGGTCTGAGAGACAGTTTGTTATAATTTCTGATCTTTTACATTTGCTGAGGAGAGCTTTACTTCCAACTATGTGGTTAATTTTGGAATAGGTGTGGTGTGGTGCTGAAAAAAATGTATATTCTGTTGATTTGGGGTGGAGAATTCTGTAGATGTCTATTAGGTCCACTTGGTGCAGAGCTGAGTTCAATTCCTGAGTATCCTTGTTGACTTTCTGTCTCGTTGATCTGTCTAATGTTGACAGTGGGGTGTTAAAGTCTCCCATTATTATTGTGTGGGAGTCTAAATCTCTTTTTAGGTCACTCAGGACTTGCTTTATGAATCTGGGTGCTCTTGTATTGGGTGCATATATATTTAGGATAGTTAGCTTTTCTTGTTGAATTGATCCCTTTATGTAATGGCCTTCTTTGTCTCTTTTGATCTTTGTTGGTTTAAAGTCTGTTTTATCAGAGACTAGGATTGCAACCCCTGCCTTTTTTTGTTTTCCATTTGCTTGGTAGATCTTCCTCCACCCTTTTATTGTAAGCCTATGTGTGTCTCTGCATGTGAGATGGGTTTCCTGAATACAGCACACTGATGGGTCTTGACTCTTTATCCAATTTGCCAGTCTGTGTCTTTTAATTGGAGCATTTAGTCCATTTACATTTAAAGTTAATATTGTTATGTGTGAATTTGATCCTGTCATTATGATGTTAGCTGGTTATTTTGCTCGTTAGTTGATTCAGTTTCTTCCTAGCCTCGATGGTCTTTACAATTTGGCATGATTTTGCAGTGGCTGGTACCGGTTGTTCCTTTCCATGTTTAGTGCTTCCTTCAGGAGCTCTTTTAGGGCAGGCCTGGTGGTGACAAAATCTCTCAGCATTTGCTTGTCTGTAAAGTATTTTATTTCTCCTTCACTTATGAAGCTTAGTTTGGCTGGATATGAAATTCTGGGTTGAAAATTCTTTTCTTTAAGAATGTTGAATATTGGCCCCCACTCTCTTCTGGCTTGTAGAGTTTCTGCCGAGAGATCCGCTGTTAGTCTGATGGGCTTCCCTTTGTGGGTAACCCGACCTTTCTCTCTGGCTGCCCTTAACATTTTTTCCTTCATTTCAACTTTGGTGAATCTGACAATTATGTGTCTTGGAGTTGCTCTTCTCGAGGAGTATCTTTGTGGCGTTCTCTGTATTTCCTGAATCTAAATGTTGGCCTGCCTTGCTAGATTGGGGAAGTTCTCCTGGATAATATCCTGCAGAGTGTTTTCCAACTTGGTTGCATTCTCCCCGTCACTTTCAGGTACACCAATCAGATGTAGATTTGGTCTTTTCACATAGTCCCATATTTCTTGGAGGCTTTGTTCATTTCTTTTTATTCTTTTTTCTCTAAACTTCCCTTCTGGCTTCATTTCATTCATTTCATATTCCGTCACGGATACCCTTTCTTCCAGTTGATCACATCAGCTCCTGAGGCTTCTGCATTCTTCATGTAGTTCTCGAGCCTTGGCTTTCAGTTCCATCAGCTCCTTTAAGCACTTCTCTGTATTGATTATTCTAGTTATACATTCGTCTAAATTTTTTTCAGTTTTCAACTTCTTTGCCTTTGGTTTGAATTTCCTCCTGTAGCTCGGAGTAGTTTGATCGTCTGAAGCCTTCTTCTCTCAACTCGTCAAACTCATTCTCCGTCCAGCTTTGTTCCGTTGCTGGTGAGGAGCTGCGTTCCTTTGGAGGAGGAGAGACGCTCTGCTTTTTAGAGTTTCCAGTTTTTCTGCTCTGTTTTTTTCCCCATCTTTGTGGTTTTATCTACTTTTGGTCTTTGATGATGGTGATGTACAGATGGGTTTTTGGTGTGGATGTCCTTTCTGTTTGTTAGTTTTCCTTCTAACAGACAGGACCCTCAGCTGCAGGTCTGTTGGAGTTTGCTAGAGGTCCACTCCAGACCCTGTTTGCCTGGGTACCAGCAGCGGTGGCTGCAGAACAGCGGATTTTCATGAACCGTGAATGCTGCTGTCTGATCGTTCCTCTGGAAGTTTTGTCTCAGAGGAGTACCCGACCGTGTGAGGTGTCAGTCTGCCCCTACTGGGGGGTGCCTTCCAGTTAGGCTGCTCGGGGGTCAGGGGTCAGGGACCCACTTGAGGAGACAGTCTGCCCATTCTCAGATCTCCAGCTGGGTGTTGGGAGAACCACTGCTCTCTTCAAAGCTGTCAGATAGGGACATTTAAGTCTGCAGAGGTTACTGCTGTCTTTTTGTTTGTCTGTGCCCTGCTGCCAGAGGTCGAGCCTACAGAGGCAGGCAGGCCTCCTTGAGCTGTGGTGGGCTCCACCCACTTCGAGCTTCCTGGCTGCTTTGTTTACCTAAGCGAGCCTGGGCAATGGCGGGCACCCCTCCCCCAGCCTCCCTGCCGCCTTGCAGTTTGATCTTAGACTGCTGTGCTAGCAATCAGCGAGACTCCGTGGGCGTAGGACCCTCTGAGCCAGGTGCAGGATATAATCTCCTGGTGCGCCGTTTTTTAAGCTCGTTGGAAAAGCACAGTATTGGGGTGGGAGTGACCCGATTTTCCAGGTGCCGTCTGTCACCCCTTTCTTTGACTAGGAAAGGGAACTCCCTGACCCTTGCACTTCCTGAGTGAGGCAATGCCTCGCCCTGCTTTGGCTCGCGCATGGTGCGCTGCACCCACTGTCCTGCGCCCACTGTCTGGCACTCCCTAGTGAGATGAACCCGGTACCTCAGATGGAAATGCAGAAATCACCCGTCTTCTGCATCGCTCACGCTGGGAGCTGTAGACCGGAGCTATTCCTATTCGGCCATCTTCAGTTTTCTTTTTTTGGTGTATTTTTGTCTGGTTATCATATCAGGGTACTGGCCTCATAGAATGAGTTTGGAAGTATTTCCTCCTCCTCTATTTTTCAGAATACCTGAGTAGGATTGGTATTATTTCTTCCTTAAATATTTTGTAGAATTCAGCAGTGAAGCCACTGGGTCTTGGGCTTTTCCTTACTGGGAGACTTTTTTATTATAGCTTCAATCTCGTTACTTGTTATTGGTCTGTTTAGGTTTTGGAGTTCTTCATGGTTCAGTCTTGATAGATTGTATGTGTCTAGCAATTTGTCCATTTCTTCTGGGTTTTCCTACTTATTGGCATATATAGTTGCTCACAGTAGACACTAATGATCTTTTTTTTTTGCTTTTAATGAGTGGAGAGTTTAATAGGCAAGAAAGAAGGGAGAAGAAAGAAGCCCCATTAATGATCTTTTGAATTTTTGCAGCATCTGTTGTAGTGTCTTGTTTATCCTCTCTGATTTTATTTATTTGGGTCTACTCTCTTTTTTCTTTTCTTTTTTTTTCTGACACGGTGTCTTGCTCTGTCTCCCAGGTTGAAGTGCAGTGGCGTGATCTCGGCTCACTGCAAGCTCTGCCTCCCAGGTTCATGCCATTCTCCTGCCTCAGCCTCCTGAGTAGCTGGGACTACAGGCGCCTGCCACCATGCCCAGCTAATTTTTTTTTTGTATTTTTAGTAGAGACGGGGTTTCACCATGTTAGCCAGGATGGCTCTCTTTTTTTCTTAATCTGGCTAAAGGATTTTCAATTTCATTTATCTTTTTGAAAAACCAACTTTTCATTTCATTGATTGCGTTGTTTTCTTCATTTCAAAATCATTTATTTCTTCTCTAATCTTTACTATTTCTTTTCTTCTACTAATTTTGGGGGTGGTTTGCTCCTGTTTTTCTAGTTCTTTAAGATGCATCATTAGGTTTTTTATTTGAAGTTTTTCTACTTTTTTGATGTAGGTGCTTTTTATTGTAAACTTCCCTCTTAGTACTGCTTTTGCTGTATCCTATAGGTTTTGGTATGCTGTGTTCCCATTTTCATTTGTTTAAAAAAATTTTTCAGTTTCCTTCTTAATTTCTTCATTGACCCACTGGTCATTCAGGAGCATATTGGTTAATTTGCATGTATTTGTCTAGTTTCCAAAATTCTTCATTATTATTATTATTGTTATTATTATTTTTTTGAGATGGAGTCTTGCTCTGTCGCCCAGGCTGGATGGAGTGCAGTGGCATGAGCTCTGCTCACTGCAAGCTCTGCCTCCTGGGTCCACGCCTTTCTCCTGCCTCAGCCTCCGAGTAGCTGGGACTACAGGCGCCTGCCACCATGCCCGGCTAATTTTTTGTATTTTTAGTAGAGACAGGGTTTCACTGTGTTAACCAGGATGGTCTCGATCTCCTGACCTTGTGATCTGCCCGCCTCGGCCTCCCAAAGTGGTGGGATTACAGGTGTGAGCCACCACGCCTGGCCTCCTCATTACTGATTTCTAGTTTTATTCCGTTAGGTTGACAGAAGATATTTGATACATTTTCAATTTTTTGAAATGTTTTAAGACTTGTTTTGTGGTTTAACATGTGGTCTATGCTTGAAAATAATCCTTATGTTGAGGAGGAGAATGTGTATTCTGGAGCTATTGGATGAAATGTTCTGTAGGTATCTGTTAGGTTCATTTGTCTGTAGTGCAGATTAAATACAATGTTTCTTTGTCGGCTTTCTGTATGGATGATCTGTCTAATGCTAAAAGTGGGGTGTTGATGTCTCCAGCTGTTATTTTTGGGGAATCTACCTCTCTTTTTAGCTCTAATATTTGCTTTATATATCTGGGTGCTCCAGTGTGGGGTGCATATATATTTACAAATTATTATATCCTCTTGTCAAATTTACCCCTGTATCATTATATGATGACCTTCTTTTTCTTTTTTAATAGTTTTTGTTTTGAAATCTATTTTGTCTAATGTAATATACAAAATAGTATAGCTTCTACTGTTTTTTTTTTGGTTTCCATTGGCATGGAATATCTTTTTCCCTATATTAATTTTCAGTCTTTGTGTGCCTTTACAGGTGAAGACTATTTCCTGTAGGCAACAGATCAATGTATCTTGATTTTTTAATCCATTCAGCCACTCTATATCTTTTGATTGGAGAGTTTAGTACATTTACATTTAATGTTACTTTTTTCTATTTCTTTTCCAATATTTGTACAATGTTATGATTGATAAGTGATAAGTTACTGCTGCCATTTTGTCATTTGTTTTCTGGTTGTTTTATGATCTTTTCTTCCATCTTTCTCTCTTTCTTGTATTACTTTTAGTAGGTATCTTTGATCTTTGGGAGTTTGAATATTAAATGCCTTGAAGTAGTCTTCTTTGGATTAAATCTACTTGGTGTTCAATAATCTTCTTGTACTTGATATTGTTATCTTTCTCTAGGTTTGGGAAGTTCTTTGTTATTATCCCTTTAATAAGCTCTCTACCTCTGTCCCTCTGTCTACCTCTTCTTTAAGGCCAATAACTCTTAAATTTGCTCTTTTGAGGCCATTTTCTAGATTCTTTAGGCGTGCTTCATTTTTTTTTCTTTTGTCTCACTGACTGTATTTTCAAATAGCCTGTCTTCAAGCTCACTAATTCTTTCTTCTGCTTGATCAATTCTGCTATAAAAAGACATAAATTATTCTGTATGCCAATTGCATTTTTTCAGCTCCAGAATTTATGCTTAATCTTTTTAAATTATTTCAATCTCTTTGTAACATTTATCTGATAGGATTCTGAATTCCTTCTCTGTTTTCTTGAATTTTTTTGAGTTTCCTCAACACAGCCATTTTGAATTCTCTGTCCAAAAGTTCACATGTCCATTTTTCTCCAGTATAGGTCCCTGGTGCCTTATTTAGTTCTTTTGGTGAGTTCATATTTTCCTGGATGGTGTTGATGCTTGTAGATGTTCTTTAGTGTCTGGGCATTGAAGAATTAGGTATTTCTTATAGTCTTTATAGTCTGGACTTGTTTGTACCCATCTTTTTTGGGAAGGCTTTCCAGATATTTGAAAGGACTTGGGTGTGTTGTGATCTAAAGCTTTATCTGCTTTAGGGGGCAACTCATGCACAGTAATCCTGTGGTTCTTGAAGACTTGTAGAGGTACTGCCCTGATGGACTTGGGCAAGATCCAGGAGATTTCTCTGGATTACCAGGCAGAGACTCTTATTCTCTTCCTTTACTTTTTCCCAAACAAATGAAGTCTCTCTCTCTGTTAACTGAGCGACCTGAAGCTGGAGATAGAGTGACACAAGCACCCTCGTGGCCACCACCACTGTGACTGCACTGGGTCAGACCTGAAGTCAGGACAGCACTGGGTCTCACCCAAGACCTGCTATGACCACTGCCTGTCTACTTACCTATGTTCACACAAGACCCTAGAGCTCTACAGTCAGCATGTAGCAAAGCCATCCAGTCCTATGTTCTTCCCTTCAGAGCAATGAGTTCTCCCAGGTTCTGGTGGGGGTGCTGTCAGGGAGATAGAGACTACAGTAAAAAATCTCAGAGTCTACTTGGTGTTCTATTGTACTGTGGCTGAGCTGCATCAAACCACAAGATGCAGTCCTTCCCACTCTTTCCTCCTCTTTCCAAAGGCAGATGAGCCTCACCCTGTGGCCACCATAACCACAGGCCCATGGAGAGTATTGCCAGACTACCACTGATGTTCCCTTAAGGCCCAAGGGCTCTTAAGTCAGCTTGTGGTGAATTTGCCTGGCCTGGGTCTCACCCTTCAGGGCAGTGGGTTCTCCTTTGACCCAGGGCAGGTGCAGAAGTACCATCCAAGAGCCAAGTCTTGGAATTGGGGACCCCATGAGCCCGCTTTGGGTTCTACTCACCTCTGACTGAGTTGGTACCTAAGGTGCAAGACAGAGTCCCTTTACTCTTCCCTCTGCTTTTCTCAAGCATGAAGACTCTTGCTCCATAGCAACCACATCTGGAATGTGCTGAGTCTCACCTCAGGCAATAATGAAGCCATATAAGTCTCAGAGTATCACCGAAGGCCCTCAATGTAGTACATGTGTATTACTGCTGGTTGTTTAGTGCCCAAGGGCTCTTCAGTTAGCAGGTGATGAATCCTGCCAGAACTAGGTCCTTCCCTTCAAGGCAGCAGGTTCCCTACTGGCCCACGTTGTGTGTAGAAACACCATCTGGGAACTAGGGCCTGAAATGGGGGGCGGCCTCATGACTGTTACCAGTGCCTTATCCTGCTGTGGCTGAGCTAGTATCCAGGATGCAAGACAAAGTCCTCCCCATTCTTCCCTCTCCTCTCCTAAAGTGGAAGGAAGGAGTCTCTTTTGAAGCCACAAGCTGTGCAGCCAGGACTAGGTGAGAGTTGATGCCGGCACTCCCATCGCTGCCCTGGCTGGTGTCTCAGTAGGCCATGTGCCCCCTGAGTCCACTGGCTCTGGGCCCATTTCAGCCCTAGGACTCACCTAGGAGTTGTGGTCCTTGTGGCCTAGACTGCCTTTCAAGTTTACTTAACAGCCCCAGAGTACTTTAGATCATTGTCATGATGCTTGAGGGAACTCAACTTCTGACTGCTGGGATTGGTGATTTCCTGTCGGCTAGGGCTGCTTTAAGTGTTTTCTCCACCGGCAGGTGTCAGCTGAGTTTTGTCCAGTTTTCCTTTCTGCTATAACAGGGCAGCACTGAATTCAGCGCCTTACATTTGCTGCATTCTCCCTTCCTCAGTGCACAGAAATGCTCTTTACACCATGCAACCATTGCTGGGGAGTGTGGGAGGAGTGGTGTCGGCAATTCAAGACTTTTTTTCTACTTCTTCTGTGCCTCTTTCAGCAATATTAAGTTAAAGCCAGGTACTGGCTGGGTGTGGTGGCTCACGCCTGTAATCTCAGCACTTTGGGAGGCCAAGGCGGGAGGATCACTTGAGTTCAGGAGTTTGAAACCAGCCTGGCCAACATGGTGAAACCTCGTCTCTACCAAAAATACAAAAAATTAGCAGGGCGTGGTGGCACGTGCCTGTAATTCCAGCTACTCAGGAGAGTGAGGCAGGAGAATCGCTTCAACCTGGGAGACAGATGTGGCAGTGAGCCTAGCTTGTGCCACTGCACTCCAGCCTGGGTGACAGAGTGAGACTCTGTCTCAAAAACAAAACAAAACAAAAACAAAACCAGGTACTGTGACTGTTCACCTGATTTTGCTTCTCGTGAAGGTGCTTTTTTCTGTGTAGGGAGTTTTAAATTGCTGTCCTTGTTGCGGGATACTTGGTGCAGGCTTCTATTTTGCCATCTTGCTCCACCTCTCATCTGAGTTTGTATAATTTACTATGTCATGATTAAAAATCTAAAATAAAAGCTGTAAGAACTTTATTTCTACTTATGGAAACATGTTTAAATGTGTTTATGCATGTCTACATGTGTTATGTGGTGTGTTTACATAATAAAATCTGTCATAGCCAAAAATCCATAAACATTTTATTAACAGTAAGAAAAATGAGTGCTCATATAAAATATATAGCAAATAACACCCCCTTTTTAGTTTATGTGACTTAACTAAATATTTCATTAATTAATTTGTTTTAAAATTGTCAACATACATTTTTGCCTAGGTTTATTGGTCAGACCATTTTTTTTTTTTTTTTGAGAAGGAGTCTCGCTCTCTCACCCAGGCTGGAGTGCAGTGGCACAATCTCGGCTCACTGCAGGCTCCGCCCCCGGGGTTCATGCCATTCTCCTGCCTCAGCCTCCCTCGTAGCTGGGACTACAGGCGCCCGCCACCTTGCCCAGCTAATTTTTTGTATTTTTAGTAGAGACGGGGTTTCACTGTGTTAGCCAGGATGGTCTCGATCTCCTGACCTCGTGATCCGCCTGCCTCGGCCTCCCGAAGTGCTGGGATTACAGGCGTGAGCCACCGCACCCGGCCTGGTCAGATCATTTTATATTTGTTTTTGCTAGACGTTTTAAGGTCATGATGCTATAAACCCAGTCTAAAACAGAATAACCTTGTTGTGAAATTCCTTAATATATAAGATTAATTTAATGTTGTTGATATACTTAAAACAGCTATATCTTCTGAATTATCAACAGGATACCCATGTATTTAACTTTAAAGTTTTTACTTAGATAAATGCTTGATATTAACAGATATGAAACTTGCTAATAAACACAACAATGACTAGCTTTGTCTCATATTTCAGTTTTAAGAAGTAACCTAGATGTAATTGATAAAAAATAAGTTAGTTAATTGTAAATAGAATAAATATTTATAAATAAAATTTTTATGTAATTTAAAATCCTGAAGTTGTATTATGTTAAATAGTAGATACAATGTCTGGATCACATCCAAATAAGATAAAAATGGAAACAAACCACTGAATAAATACAAGTTCATTTTTGGCTTTTTAAAGTTTATAAAATTGTAAATATATTTATATCTATTAATCAAAAATGAATTTAGGAAAAAATACTTTTGTGTGATAAATAATCTTGAATAGTAAATTTTAGTCCTATAAAATAATTGGCTTTTATAAAAAATGAAAAATGGTAGGACAAAGCCTTGGGGGTTAAAAAAATGAGAAAATGTCTAAGCAAGTCAAATAGCATTTATGAATAATAGGCCTATGAGAAAACTTTTATGAATGATCAGTTTGGCTGGGATTAAAAATAAATAGTTTATAAGTGGTTTTCTAAAATTTAAACATTGATGTTGGAGGTGCACTGATACAGGACCAGAGCCTGGTCCTCCATTTTTAAAACAACATTTTCTTGAAGTATTGATCTGCTCCTGATAAAATTGTAAGAAGCTTTCATTTTGAATTCTAAAATCTATTTCTTTAACTGCTATCTCCTAAACTGCAGGCAGTTTCTATTTCTGCCACCTTTTTTCACTGACATTCATTTAATTTCCCTAGTTTCACATTAAAAATGCTGTCTTCTTCATTTAAAATAATAATTTCATTGCTTTTTTTTTTGAGATAGGGTTTCACTCTGTCATGCAGTCTGGAGTGTAGTTGCACGATCATGACTCACTGCAGCCTTGACCTGCTGGGCTCAAGCAGTCCTCCAACTTCAGCCCCCTTAGTAGCTGAGACTAAAGGCACACGTAACCAGGCCCGGCTAATTTTTGTATTTTTTGTAGAGACAGGATTTTGCCATGTTGCCCAGGCTGGTCTCGAAATCCTGGGCTCAAGCAATCTGCCCACCTTGGCCTCCCAAAGTGCTTGGATTACAGACATTGCACCCGTCTGGTAATATCATTTCTTGAGGTAGAGTTTTGCTTTTGAAATTTCTCAGATTCATATCTCAGTGGTTCAAATTTGCCATGTCTTGCTGTTTGATTTCCAGGTCATATATCATTGCATTCAGGTTTTTCTCCTCTTTAGAAAGCCTGGGATGGTAACTCTCTCCTTCAATTTTTTCATCAGTTGCTATACAATTTTTTTTTTTTTTTTGGTTCTAACTGCTGGTATGGCCTGACACTAAAGGTTTATCCTGAAGGCCTAGAAATCAATGCTCTTTTTCAATATAACTTGATTCTGTACTCTTGGCTTTTCTTGATACATGTGAATTGTTATAATCATGACCTGGGACACATCTTCCTGTATCTGATTAAATTCAAGTACCCTTTTCATCAGATTCGACCTCCAGGTTATCTAAATGAGCTCCCCAAAAGGAGAAACAATCACATTGCAGAAAGTTTTTCTTTACTTTTTTGGTACCTGGCCTAAGGAAGATTATACATTTTATCAACATAATTTCCTGTGTTGCTTTTATTAGATTTGATTTTTTTTTAAAACCTGAAGTTTAAAATGGTTAAGATAATTTTAATGTAATTATTTGTATGGCTTTTTAAGCCTTTTGATTATCACTCTGGTTATATAAATGACTTATTTCACAAGTAACTTGTGATTCTGTATTGATACAGTGTTTTGAGCCCTTTAAAAACTTCCTCAAAATCGAATTCCAATTTAAGTTTTTTAAATGTAGAATTAACTTTGGAATTTTCCAGTTGGACTCCTGGAAAGCATTAAAACATATTTTTCTCATCTTTTAGAGGTATTAAATTATTTGGGTTATTTGGTAAATTTTATAAGAAACATTGTCAAATGATAACTGATACTAGATTTTTCTTTTATTTGCATTTATGGGAATATTGTTGATATGAATGTTTGAAAAATTATATAAGTCCATGCAAGTCTGCTGGGAATGATGGCTCATGCCTATAATCCCAACACTTTGGGAGGCTGAGGTCAGAGGATTACTTATAGCCAGGAATTTGTGTCCAGCTTGGGCAACAAAGCAAGACCCTGTCTCTATTAAAACAAAACAAAACAAAACAAAACAAGCCAAGCATGGTGGTACAAATGTGTAGTCCCAGCTACTTGAGAGGCTGAGACAGAAGGATTGCTTGAGTTTGAGGTTGCAGTGAGCTATGAATGTGCCACTGCACTCTAGCCTGGGCAACAGAGCAAGACCCCATCTTTAAAAAAAATTCATACAAATGTATTATATTACCAGTCATAATTCTAGTTATCTTAAAATACTGTATATAATAGCAATAAATAAATGTTCTTCTCAGTTGTTAACTTCATCAGATTTTTAACCATGGCTATTTTAAGTTTTTGTCATCCATATTATTGTTTTGAATTATTTTTTAAAAAACAGACTCCTGGAAAATATTCTAACAAGTACTCTTTTATTTTTATTTATTTATTTTTGAGACAATCTTGCTCTGATGCCCAGGCTGGAGTGCAGTGGCGTGATCCTGGTTCACTGCAACCTCTGCCTCCCTGGTTCCAGTGATTGTCATGCCTCAGCCTCCTGAGTAGCTGGGATTACAGGCATGCACTACTACGCTGGGTTAATTTTTTGTATTTTTAGTAGAGATGGGGTTTCACTATATTGGCCAGGCTTTTCTCGAACTCCTGGCCTCAAATGATCCTCCTGCCTTGGTCTCCCAAATTGCTGGGATTACTGGCATGAGCCATTGTGCCTGGCCCTAAAATATACTCTTAAATATAGATTTCTAACAACTTGAAGATCAATGGACAATATAACAATTTCCAGAACTGTAATAAAAAAGTGGGTTCATGAAACTATTAATCAAGATCAGGCAGAACAATAATTAATTACATGAGTTTAAATAACTAATGAAGACAATGTTTTTATGATTTTATTTCAAATGTTGTTGGTTCTTTACTCAAATAGTTTTTTCCGGATTTAAGAAAATCTTGTCTTTTAAGCTATTTATAATTTACAGCGATTTGATAAAGTATACTTGTGTAAAAAAAGATAAAAACTTTTTTTCTCTTTACTTGATTCCTGCATAATTAGAAAACCATTTGTGAGTCTTCTTATGGTAATATGGTCATTTCAATAAGTCTAATAAAAATCTGCTCTCTCTGTATAGCAGAATACAATTGGAAACTGGTTATATTACCAAGACTTTGACTGAAAGGTCATTTTAAAAAATATTGAGGACAGACGCGGTGGCTCACGCCAGCAATCCCAGCACTTTGGGGGACCGAGGTGGGTAGATCGTTTGAACCCAGGAATTCGAGAGCAACCTGGACATGGCAAAACTCCGTCTCTACAAAAAATACAAAAATTAGCCAGGTGTGGTGGTCTGTGCCTGTAGTCCCAGCTTACTAGGAAGGCTAAGGTGGGAGAATCGTTTGAGCCCGGGAGGTTGAGGCTTCAGTGCTTCAGTGAGCGGTGATCGTGTCACTGCACTCCAATCTAGGCGACCCTGTCAGCGAGACCCAGTCTCAGTAAAAAAAAAACACACAAAAAACCCAAAACCCAAAAAACTGAAACTAGAATGATATTTTCTACTGGGAATGTGGATTTGTGGATTGGTGGTGAAATACAGGAAATTTAAGGCCTACACTAGAATCCATTGAAAAAAGCAAACAAGAAAAACTTCAAGGTTGGCTACATTGAATTTGAATGTAAAGATTAAAAAAAAAGTAAAAAACAAAAGAAGACATAGATCAAATCCCATATACCAGGAAATGCACTCTAAGGTGTATACGGAAAATATGTTTAACACGTGTATCAGGATGCAGGCACAAGTAACTTCAAAGCAGCGCTGTTTCAAATAGTAAAAAAAGGAAAAACTGGAAACTGTTCAAAAGCTTCATCATCTCGATGATCTTGGTCTTCCGCCTCGTCTTCTTTTACAAGGTGAATATGTACTGGGCCAGCACCACCCCCGCTACCAGGGCGCACACGCTGGCGCTCGCTACCGCGACCACCCTCGCCACGGTCGCGCGGTGCATGGACGGGACCCTCATGAGTGTCCCGGCAGGAAAAAAACACCGCGATTGGGACTCTCAGAAGCGCGGGATCCCAGAGCACCACGGACTAGCCAGCGACACCCCGCCTCCACTAGGCCCCACCGACACGCACCGAGGGGAGAGGGCGGGCACGCGGCCGGGGGGGCGTGGCCTGCGCCCCGAGCCCAGGCAGTAGGAGGGTCTTCCTTAAGGAACTGCTGCCAGGACAGGACAGAGGATTGCAGTAATTATCACGCTCTGTTAATGAGGATCAGGCCGTGGTTCACCCGAGCCCCGCCCCAGTAGTAATCTAATTCCAACCGCGGCCCTCTCAGAAGTCGGTCTCCGCCTTCGCGCCTCAGACTCTCTGGACTCCAGCCCCCAGAAGTCGGCGCGGCACGGCGTGACCTGCGCAGTGGCGTCCGTTGTAAGTGCTATGACAACAGGGCGAAGATGGCTCAGAGTTAGGCTGGTGAGGGGAGGTGTCCCTTCCGCTGCGGCCGTCGGGTTTCTGCTACATCCCATTCGCCGTCTCCTCCATCCTTTCCTCCTCGGTGTGAGCAGCAGGACTTGCATTTGTTCCTGCCTGCCTAGTGTCTTCCAAGGGATAGATGCCGTTTCCTCTGCTGGTCTCTGGGGGTGACGGGGGGCGCAGGGGAGCTTCTTGGGGGAATCACTCCAACTCTGTGGAGCTGGTGGTGCTGCCTGGTGGGGATCTCTCTTTGCCCGGGACGTGGAACAACTTTCAGCTGGAGGACGAGAGGGAATAGTGAAGCTAAAGGTTGCTTTTCTCTGCACCCTCCGTTCTTGCTCCCTCTGCTCCATCACTGGGACCTTGTCAAGCGTTCATACAGCAAAATTTGCGGAACGAGGGTTCGCAGAAAGGTGCGGCAGAGCTCATCTGACGTGGCATCAGGTAAGATGGTATGTCTCGTGTTAAACTTCGGGTACATGAATACCCTTTCCATGTTTTATTTTTGAACAAGATCCTCCAATGCAGTATAATGGTTTGGAGGCTGTAAGGTGATTGATTTCTTAGAAAGATGTTTGCACTGAAATAAACAAACACTAGGAGCACAAAGTGTATGAGATTCTGTGAATACTTTTGAGAAAAAAGGGATGAGAATTTTTAGGGATTCCATTGAAGAATGTCACGTGGAGCATGAGCATCCTCCTGAGACACTTCAACAGGTCTGTGAGTAAATGGGCAAAGCAGTTCCCAGCCTGCGACTGAAGTAGGATGCATGTACTAATACCTCCAATCCTTCTAGTAATAGGATTATTGTTTCTCCTCTTTTTACTTGGAGACCACAACAGTTTAGATGAGCTGCGCTGATTTTATCAGCACCTCCTGCCAGTCAAATCCTGCATTTGACTTCAATTTCCTGGAGAAATGTATTTTTTTGGGTATCTCACTTTTACTTTAAAAATGAAACCCTATCTTACAGGTATACACATCTTACATTTCCTCATTGATAAACAACTTGAAAGATGCTGCAGGATAAGCTATGGGTCTTAAGTTGGCCAGCATTCAGAGAAAGATTTTCTAACTTATTAGCATTTTATAAAGAAAACAATTACTGAGATTTTTTTCATGAATATATGGAAGAATTAAAAAAAGAAACTGGAAAACCCAGAAGTTTTTAAAGAAGAATTTTAAAAAACTTTATTTTGAAAATAAGTTACAAGTTATTTGTCAGAGTTTAAGGGATTTTTCCTTGTGTGTAATTGTTGTAGTTAAATTACAACTATACACTTATATTTATGGTACAACTTCTTGATAGAAATGCTCATTGAAGGGAAAAAATCCAACAGCAATAGTATATATAGTAATTTTAAAACTTTTACACCTTTTGAGGGATGTAGTAAGTCTTACGCTTTAGAATACTTTGAAATATTTTTTGAAAATTATTAAAATACATGAAGTTATTATAAAACATCCCTGCTGGTTAATAACATTTCCATTAGTGATTACTATCAGTCTTTGTGAGTCCCATTTAAAATTTCGGTCCAGAGGGTGAGTTTGGCATTCGTAATTGTGTCTTGCACAGAACACACTACCACCGTCTCTTTCAACTACCACTACTACCACTGTCTTTCCTACTACCACTGTTTCTACTGTTGGGTTATTACTGACATCTATTGAGTACTTGCTATGGGTTGAGCCATTTTATCCTCCTCCACCCTAGAACAATTGAGATACTAGAGGATAAGGGACTTGTTTAAGATCATGTAGTGTAAACGTGGTCAGAAAGTACACCCAGAGCTGTCCTACTCCAAATTTTGTGTTATTTTGCCCTTTGCGTCTTTTGTTGAAAATTCCAACAGTGAACCCTTGTATTATTGCCTTCAAAAGCAGTATACTTCTAATGCTGCATGAATTTGTCATCTTTCTTTGACTGGAAGACCTGATTTCTACTTTCTTAAATTTGATGTGGCACTGGCATAACCTGGAGAAAGCAAAGCTCTGAAAATGAACAACAGCTTCAAGGTCTGTTTCCAGAACTGACCTTCAAACCTGTATGTTTTTTCCACAGCATTCTTTGGGGTTATTATTTTCACAGCTGATCATATTGTAGGACTAGGTCAATGAGGTGTTCAAGACCAACCTGGGCAACATAGTGAGACCTCATCTTTGCCGAGCATGGCAGAAAAAATAAAAATTATTAAAACTTTTTAAAATATTAAAAAAAGAACAATAGCAAATTAAATTCAGAAGGTCAGCAAAAAAAGGTCAGCCACCTCTTAAATGAAACCTAAATCTGAGTAAACTTGTTGTAGAAAAAAAAGTATTCAAAACAAAAAAGTGTCAAGTGAAGAGTGTAGAAGAGAATTTCTGGAGTTTAGGGGGTAAGGAGATTATCTCCCATTTATTATTCTAATAAGGCATTAGAAACTAATCTGTTGTGTCTATTTATAGGAATGCACCTATTACAACCTTCAAATTATTGTCTTCTAATCATCCTTTAACAGTTTAATCAAATGTATGACATACTTGCCTGCAGTTTGAACTTGTAGTGATTAGAATTAATGTGAATAGAGCTATTGCTTTTATAGTCTACATGGAGGGGTGTGTGCATAGGCCGTTTGTTTAGGGTTCTGGAGTAGACAGTCTGGGTTTAGGTACTGCACATCACTTAACTAGTGAGACCACTGGCACGGATTTCTTAACTTCTCTGTATTCAAGGATACCTGAATAATAGTATCTACAATTTACTTTGTAGTTTTGTTATGAAGATCAAAATAGAATGCTTGCAAAGCATTTAGAATCCTGACTGGGCTTTGGTAAGTGATTAGTAGATACTTTCCTTTAAGGCGAAGTCATTAAAAACCTGGTTTTTATTTTCCAATTACTTAAAGACAAATCAGTGAGCAACTGGAAATCAACACTGAATGAAAAGGGGATAAAATGCAAACCTCGGTTCCTTATTCAAGACAGTTAACTAAACTGAATTAAAAAAATCATTGTATACATATTTTATTTTTTGTTATTTAAAACACTTTTTGTTTATTTTGTAACCCAAAAGCCAGGTTTCATGACCAAAAAATGTTTTATTACTATTGTTCCTTACCATCTTTCCTAACCTGTCAGTACCAGACCTCCCCCACCCAGCTGCTTATCTTAATATCTCAATGTCAAGGCCTATATCTTTCCTAGATTGGAATACAGATTAGCATTTTATTTGTGTCTCAATTTATGGCTAATTTTTCATTTTCTTGATGACTTGGGATGTCTTCCAGGAGAAAGGGCAGAATTTATTTTGCTGACCTTCTGAATTTAATTTGCTATTGTTCTTTTTTTAATATTTAAAAAAGTTGTAATAATTTTTATTTTTTCTGCCATGCTCGGCAAAGATGAGGTCTCACTATGTTGCCCAGGCTGGTCTTGAACTCCTCAGCTCAAGTGATCAATCCGCCTTGGCCTCCCAAAGTGCTGGGATTACAGGTGTGTGCCACCATGCCTGGCCTAATGGTAAATGTGGCCAAAATACAGGAGTGTTCTGCTTTAAAAAAAAATGAAAGTTTATGGGGAATTTGAAGCATAAGCAAAAGCATAAAGAATAACAAAATGAACCCCCATGTATCCATCACCATTTGTTATCTTTAAAAAAAAACCAGCTTTGTTGAAATATAATTCAAATACCATACAATTCACCCATTTAACACATAAAATTCAGTTCCTTTTTTGTATATTCACAGATACATGTAACCATTACCGCAGCCAAGTTTGGAATATTTTTGTCAACTCAAAAAGAAACCTCACATCCCTTAGCTATAACTCCCCTTCTCTCTTCCTTCTCCCCTACCCCCAGACCTAAGCAACTACGAATCTACTTTCTGTCTCTATGAATTTGCCTATCCTGGATATTTTATATAAACAGAATCATATAATAGGTGGCCTTTTGTGACTGGCTTCTTTAACTTAGCATGTTTTTAAGAGCCAGATATGTCTGATTCTAAAACCTATATGCTTTTATTTATTTATGTTGTAACATATATCAGTATTTTGTTCTTTTCTTTTTTATGGCCAAATAATATTCCACTGTATGGATGCTTCCTTTTGTTTATATATTCATCAGCTGATGGACATTTGGGTTGTTTCCAAATTTTAGATATTATGAATAATGCTACTATAAACATTTGTGTGTAAGTTTTTTTGTATGCACATATGTTTTCATTGCTCTTGGATAGATACTTCAGTGTCAGGTTGCTGGGTCATATGGTAATTCTGTGTTTAAGTGTTAGAGGAACTTCTAGATTCCTTTCCAAAGTGGTTGCATCATTTTGCATTCTCACTAGCAGTATATGAGGGCTCTGATTTCTTTACATCCTCACCAACACTTATTACTATCTGACTTCTTTGATTCTGTCATAGTAGGTGTGAAATGATATCTCATAGTTTTGATTTGTGTTTCCCTAATGACTAATTATGCTGAGCATTTTTTTTTTTTTTTGAAACGGAGTTTTGCTCTTGTTCCCTAGGCTGGAGTGCCATGGTGTGGTTTTGGCCCACTGCAACCCCTGCCTCCAGGTTCAAGCAATTCTCCTGCCTCAGTCTCCCAAGTAATTGGGCTTACAGGCACCTGCCATCACGCCTGGCTATTTTTTTTTTTTTTTTTGGTATTTTTAGTAGAGATGGGGTTTCACCATTTTGGCCAGGCTGGTCTCGAACTTCTGGCCTCAGGCAATCCACACACCTTGGCCTCCCAAAGTGCTGGGATTACAGGCATGAGCCACTGTGTCTGGCCTTGAGCTTCTTTTTATGTTCTTATTGGCCATTTGTATATCTGACTTGGAAAAATACCTATTCAGACCCATTGTTCATTTTTAATTGGACTTTTAAAAATTACTGAGTTGTATGAGTTCTTGTATATTATCAGATATATGATTTGCAAATATTTTCTCCCATCATTTCATCTTCTTGATGGTGACCTTTGAAACCTAAAAGTTTTTAGTTTTGATAAAGTCTACTTTATTCATTTATTTTGTTTTTTTGAGATAGAGTCTCACTCTGCTGCCCAAGCTGAGGTGTGGTGGCATGATTTTAGCTCGCAGCAACCTCAAACTCTGGGCTCAAACCTCAAACTCCTGCCTTAGCCTCTCAAGTAGCTGGGACTATAGGCACACACAACCATGCCCAGCTTATTTTTTGTTTTTTGTATAGATGGGGTCTCGCTTTGTTGCCCAGGCTCTTCTCAAACTCTCAGGCTTAAGCAGTTTGCTTGCCTCAGCCTCCCAAAGTGTTGGGATTACAGGCGTCAGCCACTGCACCTGGCTTTATTTATTTATTTTGAGACAGGGTCTTGCTCTGTCATCCAGGCTGGAGTGCAGTGGTGCAACTGCAGCCTCAGCCTTCCAGTGTCAAGCAATTCTCCCACCTCAGCCTCCCCAGTAGCTGGGACTACAGGCACACACCACTGCACCTGGCTAATTTTTATATTTTTTGTAGTGATGGGGTCTCATCATGTTGCATAGGCTGGTCTCAGACTCCTGGCTCAAGCAGTCCTCCTGCCTTGGCCTCTCAAAGTATTGGAATTACAGGCATTAGCCACCATGCCTTGCCTTTATTTACTTTTTATTGCTCACGTTTCTAGTGTCAAATCTAAGAATCTATTGCCAAATCTGAGGTCATAAAGGTTTACTTATATAGTCTTCTAAGAGTTTCAAGAGTTTATAGTTTTAGCTATACATTAGCTTATACTTAGATCTTTGACGTATTTTGAGTTAATTTTAAAAATATTATTTGAGGTAAGTATCCGATTTCATTCTTTTGCATGTCACTATTCGGTCATCTTAGACCCATTTGTTGCAATTACTCGTTGAATGATCTTGGCACCTTTGTTGAAAATCAGTTGATCATAGTTGTATGGGTTTATTTCTGGACTCTCAGTATTTTCCATTTATCTTTATGTCTATCCTTATGCTAGTGCCATACTGGCTTAATTATTGTTGCTTTAGTAAGTTTTGATATGGGGAAGTGTGAGTTCTCTACCTTTGTTCTTTTTTAATTTTAAGATTGTTTTTGCTATTCTGGGTCCCTGGAAATTCCATACAAATTTTAGAATAACCTTGTTGATTTCTACAGAGAAGCCATCTGGGAATCTGATAGGGATTGCATTGAATCTGTAGATTGATTTGGGAAGTAATGCCATCCTAACAATATTGAGTCTTCAGATCCATGAACATGGGATGTTTTCTATTTATTTAGATCTTCTTTAATTTCTATAACAATGTTTTCATGGTATAAGTTTTACACTCCTTTTGTTAAATTTATTCCTAAGTATTCTTTTTTTTTTGTTTGTTTTTTGAGATGGGATCTTGTTCTGTTGCCCAGGCTGGAGTGTAGTGGTGTGATCACAGCTCACTGTAATCTTGAACTCCTGAGCTGAAGTGATTCTCTTGCCTCAGCCTCCTGTGTAGCTAGTATTACAGGTGCGCACCAGCATACCTGGCTAACTTATGTATTTTACTCTTTTGGGTGCTATTGTAAATGCAATTATTTTTAAAATTTCATTTTGGATTGTTCATTGCAAGAATGTAGAAATATCATTGATATTTGTATATTTATTTTATATCCTGCAACCTTGCTTAACTCATTTATTAGTTCTAATAGTTTTTTCGTAAATTCCTTAGGATTTTCTATATACAAGGTTATGTCATCTGTGAGTAAAGATAGTTTTACTTCTTTTTTTCCAATTTGGAAGCCTTTTATTTCCTTTTCTTACCTAATTGCTGTAGTTGAGAGCATCCAGTATGATTTTGAATAGAAGTGGTGAATGCAGACATCCTTGTCTTGTGCCTGATCTTAGGAGGAAAGTGTTCAGTTTACACTATTAAGTATGATGTAAGCTGTGGATTTTGCATAGATGTCTTTTATCAGTGTGAGGAACCTTTTATTCCTAGTGTTTTGAGTGTTTTTTATAATGGAAGAGTTGGATTTATGGAGGTGATCAAGTGGCTTTTGATTTAGATTGTATTGATTTTACATTAACTCATTTCTGGATGTTAAGAATGCCTACCTTGCATTCCTCAGGTAACTCCATTTAGTCATGTTATATAATACTTTTTATATATTATTGGATTCAGTTAGCTAGTAGTATTTTGTTGAGGATTTTTGCATCCATATGCATAAGGGATATTGGTCTGTTGTTTTCTTGTGATGTGTTTGGTTTTGGCTAAGGGTAACTAGATTTATAAAATGAGGTGGGAAGTATTCTCTCCTTTTTTATTTTTTGGAGTGGTTTTTGAAGAATTGGTATAATTTTGATTTAATTGTTTAGTAGAGTCCACCAGTGGATCTGTCTTGGCCTGGCCTTTTCTTTGTGGATAGTTTTTTGATTACTAATTCAATTTCTTTAGTTATTATGGATCTATTTAGATTTTTTATTTCTTCTTGAGTCAGCAGAGGGTCTCCTCTGTTCTTGGGTATACCAGTGGATTATACCCAAGCCCTCAGCTCCTCCTGGGTGTCTTTCCTGTGCTGTCGGCGCCCGGAGTCCGGAGGGGACTGAAGTGTTAGGGGACTGGTGTATCAGCACTGCCCTGAGCGCACACACACCTGGCCGGGTTGCGACAGCACCTGGGCTCGGCTTCAACTTTGGTTCGAAATCGGAGTGGGCACTGGGAGTTGGGAGAGGCCAGGGAGCGGGAGTGGGCACTTCCAAACTGCAGGGGCAGGGGTGCTTCCCGGGCCCCTGACAGTGCAGGGATGCCTGGGTCTGGAGCTGTGATTGGGTAGCTGCAGATGTGCCCAGGAGCGCAGGGCTCCTGGCCCTCCAACCTGGTAGGGGGCGGGGCTCCTGCCTGTTCCCAGCCCCTGCTGGCTCCACAGAGTGGGCAGGCCCTGCCATGCCTCCCCCGCTGCAGCCAGTGTCTTTGCCGTGGCTGCCATCACTGCTGCCTAAGTTGTCTTTTGAAATCCACCCATTTTTTATCAAAGGAAATTAGTGGTATCCCAACTTTGTACTGATGAGAGTTTGTGGTTTCTTAATTTCTTGGGAGTGGGCGGTGCTCCTTCTCTGCATCTACCTTTGAAACTGGAGAGACGCACTTGGGAAACAAATGATGACTATTGATTATCAGCCCAAATTGTTTTTTTTTCTATTGTTCATTAATTCTTTAAAGATGTAAGTCCTTATTGTTCAATAAATTATTGTCTACAATGGTGCATGATACCACTTCGGACACTGGGAGAACAAACATACAAGATGTTTATGTAATGGAATTTATGAAATTCTGCTATGCATGACCTTATGTTTGCCCTGGAATGAAAGTCATTGTTGTTGCTCTGAAATATTGTTGTTCTGAAATAATTAAGGTAGCTATGGTCTTGTGAGGAAGAGCCATTTGTTGGACGTAGGTTTAAAAATTAGCCCTTCCTCCACAGTCTTTAAAGATTAAAATAAAGCAAACAAACAACAAAAAAATCCTTCTATCCACGTGCTTTTTCAGTTTTTTGATATTAAATTGCAGATTATTGGCAGCTTAATGAGACAGGGGTCTAGAGACGAGGGAGAGAGTATGCAGAAGCAAGGTCCTGCTGTGTGAGGTATGGGAATCATGTAACTTATCTGGGCCTCTCCTATAAAATGAGAGGACCAGCTGATTGATGGATACTTTCCAGCTGTTTTAGGTCTTTGATTTGAAAAATGATTTTTTTAAGCCCTCAAAAGGTAACTGATGGCAGAGGTCCTCTGAAAAAGAAGGGGAAAACTGGAGCTCTGCTGTAAGAAAATATCCACTTAGACAATCAGGTATCAGTTACATCAGTGCCTCTTCAACCTTAAGGTGCATGTGATTCACCTGGAGATACTCTTTGGGGAGGATGAGATTCAACATTACTCATAAGCTTTTGAGTGATACAGATGCTGCTGATCCAGGGATTATACCTGGAGTAGTCAGGGACCAAACTCTGTGAAAAGGGAGATTTCAGGAGCTAACAAAGTGGTGGGTGAATAAGGAAAAATTGATAGAGCAGGAGAAACAATAATGATATATTTTTTTTAAGAGACAGGGTCTGGCTTTGTTGCCCAGGCTGGAGTGCAGGGGTGCAATCATGGCTCACTGTAGCCTCAACTCCTGGGCTCAAGTGGGAGACTGGCTAATATTTTTTTTTGGGTGGTGGGGAGAGATGGGGTCTTGCTGTGTTGCCCAGGCTCGTCTCAAACTCCTGGCCTGAACCGATTCTCCTGCCTTGGCCTCTCAAAGTGCTGGCATTACAGACATGAACCACTGTGCCTTGCGAAGGATTTAAATGATGCCTTTGTTATTTTGTCAGTACAGGTAGATTTCTAATTTTCGGTTAGAAGTTAATGAGAAATGAGGCCGGGTGTGGTGGCTCATGCCTGTAATCCCAGCACTTTGGGAGGCTGAGGTCGGCGTATCACCTAAATTCAGGAGTTCAAGACCAGCCTGACCAACATGGAGAAACCCCGTCTCTACTAAAAATACAAAATTAGCTGGGCATGGTGGCGCATGCCTGTAATACCAGCTATTCAGGAGGCTGAGGCAGGAGAATTGCTTGAACCCGGGAGGTGGAGGTTGCGATGAGCCGAGATTGTGCCATCGCACTCCGGCCTGGGCAACAAGAGTGAAACTCTGTCTCAAAAACAAAAACAAAAAACAAAACAAAACAAAAAAACAAGTTAACGAGAAATGAATGTCTTCTATAGGCATTCCTATTTGTAGACATTGTTGGAAAGTTCTTTCATATTGGAGGATTTTTTTGATTCTTTTTTTGTCTTTTTTATTTTAACAGCCCACTAGATCATATTATTGGAGGATTTTTTTTGTATTCATTTTAGCAAGCTGAAAAAATTTATTGACTAACAGGTTTTTAAGGCCATTTTCATAGGATAGCTACTTTGACTTGATGCAGTATTTATATTCAAACTCCAGCTTTGTCTCTTGTGGTCACTTATCTGAGGATTTTGACTTTTTAAAAATGTATCATTCATTATCATTGACAGAAAAATCTCTTCTTTTTCTCCCTTACTTGGTTTAGTATGTTCTCTAGGCAGGCCCCATGAAGTTTTCTTTTCTACCTGTGTTAGGCAAAGGTAAGACCCCCTTTGAGTGTTGTATAGTTCTTCCTTTCTTATTTTCTGTCCTTGAGACTTTTGAACCGGCTGATGCAGGAGTGAGCAGAGGATCACTTACTCTTTGGTTGGTTACTACTAATTTCTGTCCTTAGCTATGTCTCCACATGGAGCTTATGCCTCCAAGTCTTCATGCTTTATGGTGTATCAGGAGCACTTGATACAGCTGGTCACTCCCTTTTTCTAGATACATTTTTTTTTCACTT
The DNA here is from genome assembly GCF_028885625.2 of Pongo pygmaeus. Taxonomy (NCBI): domain Eukaryota; kingdom Metazoa; phylum Chordata; class Mammalia; order Primates; family Hominidae; genus Pongo; species Pongo pygmaeus. Next base: position 53,355,532 of record NC_072379.2, on the reverse strand, counting down.
CCTTTGAGATAACTCACTTCTGGCTTTGTTTTGATCTCAGTTAATGCCCCTGTTAAGCTTCTGGTGGATTCCTCTTCTTCTTCTTCTTTTTTTTGGAGATGGAGTCTCACTCTGTCACCTAGGCTAAAGTGCAGTGGCGTGATCTTGGCTCACTGCAAGCTCCACCTCCTGGTTCATGCCGTTCTCCTGCCTCAGCCTCCCGAGTAACTGGGACTACAGGCACCTGCCACCACACCCGGCTAATTTTTTGTATTTTTAGTAGAGATGGGGTTTCACCACGTTAGCCAGGATGGTCTCAATCTCCTGACCTCGTGATCCGCCCGCCTCGGCCTCCCAAAGTGCTGGGATTACAGGCGTGAGCCACCGCACCTGGCCGGATTCCTCTTCTTCTTAACCTCTGTACCACTCCTTTGTCTTCTAAGTTTGTGACTGGTTTTCTCCAGATTTCTCATCATGCACCATTACCCTTTCCTGATTATGCTTTTCATCCTTTTATCGTAGCCATCCTTCATAGCCATGAAGATGACTATGCTGTGTCCTGTGAGTCCTCCTAGGGAATCATTGGCATTTCAAGTGTGAATTTGGGTAATATTTTGCTCTGAGCTGCAAGTGAATGATGTATCCTCATTCTCATAGTCCAGTAATATGGCATATTACAATTCTCCTAGGTACTTGGCATATATAGTGAGAATATATGGGATTTATTGAATACTGTTACTTTCCTCTCAAAAATCCAATGAAAGTATAATACAGATGATTATTATGTTTTTTGAATGCTTGCTACCAGATTTGAAATTTAGTAATTTGACAATTTGTATGGTTATATAATGTCATTAGTAATAACAAATGGTGCAAATATTTTTCAGAAAGTCTCCCACATATTTTGAAACTCATGATAAATTTGTTTACCTGTTAGATATTTGTTCACTTCCATCAACTTCCAGTGTTTATCTAATTTCTTTCTTAGCATAAAGAGAGGACTATGGATGGAGTTTTCTTTCTTTTTTCTCCTGGTATTTGTTTTTTTAAACTAATCATTTTGAAGTAATTTTAGACTCACTTAGAAGTTGCAAAAATAATGGTTTCCCAATGAAAACAGTACAATGATCAAAACCATCAAATCTGTTTTTTTTGTAGAGACTGGGTCTCTGTTACATAGGCTGGAGTGCTGTGTCTTGATCAAAGCTCACTGCAGGCCGGCATGGTGGTTCACGCCTGTAATTCCACCACTTTGGGAGGCCGAGGTGGGTGGATTGCTTGAGGTCAGGAGTTGGAGACCATCCTGGTCAACATGGGGAAACTCCGTCTCTACTAAAATACAAAAATTAGCTGGGCATGTTGGCAGGTGTCTGTAATCCCAGCTACTTGGGAGGCTGAGGCAGGAGATCGCCTGAATTTGGGAGGTAGAGGTTGCAGTGAGTTGGGATTGTGCCACTACACTCCAGCCTGGGTGACAGAGCAAGACTCCGTTCCTCACCACCCAAAAAAGCTCACTGCAGCCTCACACTCCTGGGCTCAATTGATCCTCTCACCTCAGACTCCTGACAGTAGTTGGGATTACAGGCATGGACCACTATGCCCATCTAATTTTTTTATTTTTTGTAGAGATGGGGTCTCCCTATAGTTGCCCAGGCTAATTATAGATGTTAGCCACCGTGCCCAGCCCACCATTAAATTGATGTTAGTATAATACTAAAGTTAAACTATAGATTTGATTTGGATTTTACCAGGTTTTATGTTAGATGCACTTTTTTTTTTGTAGATAGTTCTAAAAAATTAATCCCAAAGAAAGTACCTTTTATTATTAGCTCCTTATAGTTACACCCTCCTGTAAACCTAGCAACCACCTATCTGTTCTACATTAGTATGATTTTGTCATTTTGAGAGTTAGAAATGTAATTATTTAATATTTTACCTTTTTGGATTTTTTTTTCATTCAGCATAATGCTCTTGAAATCTATCCAAGTTGCATGTGCCAGTTATGTTTTAAATTCTCTTTTTTTTTCGACATGGAGTCTTGCTCTTTCGCCCAGGCCGGACTGCAGTGGCGCTATCACGGCTCACTGCAAGCTCCGCTTCCTGGGTTCACGCCATTCTCCTGCCTCAGCCTCCCAAGTAACTGGGACTACAGGCACCCGCCACTGCGCCTGGCTAATTTTTTGTATTCTTAGTAGAGATGGGGTTTCACCGTGTTAGCCAAAATGGTTTTGATCTCCTGACCTCGTGATCCGCCTGCCTCGGCCTCCCAAAGTGCTGGGATTACAGGCGTGAGCCTCCGCACCTGGCCTAAATTCTTAAGTTATATTGGTATGGTGTAGATGTACCATAGTGTGTTTAACCAGAACACTGAGTTTTTTTCTTTAATGTAAGTTTAAAACATCATAAAAGGGGATCAAAACCAGAGCAATGGCTAACACTTATTGAGTGCTTATTATGTGCCAGGTATTGTACTAAGTGGTCTACTGTATTCCTTTTTGTAAAAAACTAAAACTGTATATTTTTTATTTTTAATTGTGGTAAAATACATGTAACATAAAATTGAACATCTAACCATTTTTAACTATATAGTTCAGTAATGGTAAGTAAATTGACATTATTGTGCAACCAATCTCCAGAACTCATCTTGCGAAGTCAACACTATATACCTATTAACAGTTCTCCTTTCTCCCTAGCCCCTGACAATCACCATTCTTAATGTTTCTGTGACTATTCTAGGTACCTCACATAAGTGGAATGATATGGTATCTGTCTTTTTGTGACTGGCTTATTTTACTTAACATAATGTCCTCAAGGTTCATCTACATAGCAGATGTCAGAATTTCCTTCCTTTTTAAGGCTGCATAATATTCCATTGTATGGGTATACCACATTTTCTTTATCCATTTATCCATTGATGGATGTTTAGGTTGGTTCTGCCTCTTGGTTATTGTGAATTATGATACAGTAAATCCGTGTGTAAAAATATCTCTCTGAGATTCTGTCTTTAGTTCTTTTGGCTATCCACCAAGAAGTGGGATGGCTGGATCAAAACTTCTATGTTTAATTTTTTTTTTTTTTTGAGACAGAGTCTCGCTCTGTCACCCAGGCAGGAGTGCAGTGGTGCGATCACTGCAACCTCCGCCTCCCAGGTTCATGGCATTCTCTTGCCTCAGCCTCCCAAGTAGCTGGAACTACAGGCGCCTGCCACCACACCTGGCTAAGTTTTTATATTTTTAGTAGAGACGGGGTATCACTGTGTTAGCCAGGATGATCTCGATCTCCTGACCTCATGATCCACCCACCTTGGCATCCCAAAGTGCTGGGATTACAGGCCTGAGCCACTGTGCCCGGCCCTATGTTTAATTTTTTGTGGGACCTACCCACTGTTTTCCATAGTAGCTACACCATTTTATATTCCCACCAACAGTGTACAGAGGTTCCAATCTCTCCATGTCCTTGCCAACACTTGTTATTTTCTGTTTTTTTCTTCTTGCAATCATCATTCTTAGGTTGAATATATATATATTTTTTGATAATGGATGTGAGGTGATATTGTTTTGATATGCAAATCAAAAATTTTGCACTAATTTTCAGTTCAAAATTAGTGATTTTGAGCATCTTTTCATATGCTTCTTGACCATTTGTATATCTTTTTTGTTGCTGTTTGAGACAGAGCCTCACTCTGTAACCCAGGCTGGAGTACAGTGGCATGACCTTGGCTCACTGCAACCTCCGCCTCCTGGGTTCAAGCAATTCTTTTGCCTCAGCCTCCTGAGTGGCTGGGATTACAGGTGCCCACTACCATGCCTGGCTAATTTTTGTATTTTAGTAGAGATGAGGTTTCACCATGTTGGCCAGGCTGGTCTTGAACTCCTGGCCCCAAGTGATCCTCCTGCCTCTGCCTCCCAAGATGCTGGGATTACAAGTATGAGCCACCGCACCCAGCTCATTTGTGTATCTTCTTTGGAGAAGTGTCTATTCAGGTTCTTTTACCCATTTTTTAATGGGATGGTTTGTTTTTGTTGTTGTTGTTTAGTTGTAGGAGTTCTTTATGTATCCTGGATATTAATTCCTTATCATATATATGACTTGCACATATTTTTTCCAGTTCTGTAGGAAACTACATTCTTATTTAATCATCACAACACCACTCTTACCTTTATTTTGTAAATGAGAAAGCTGAAGTACAGAGATGTTCAGTAACTTTTAGTAACCTTCCACTGGTTGCATGGTTAATATGTGGTGGAGCAGGAATTCAAACTCACACAGGTTGCCTCTAGAGGCTATACTTTCCCACCACATTATTTACAGCCAATTTCTTGGCCAACTTTGTATAAAAACAAGTGACCTTGGTTTCTATGATTAGCTCATGTGGAATGCTTACTTTCAGAGGCAGGTTGGTCTACATTTTAAAAAAGTAGAGCTGATCCTCATTATTGGCAGACTCTGTATCATTCGTGAATTTGCCTACTTGCTAAAATTTATTTGTAACCCCCAAATCAGTGCTCACAATGCTTTTGTGGTCATTTGTGATCAAGTGCAAAGGAGTAAAAATTGAGTCACCTGATGCACATGTTCCCAGCTGATGTTAAACAACTGCTTTCTTGTTTCAGTTCTCATACTGTAAACAAGTGTCCTTTCATGGTCTACAGTATTTAGTGTCATGTTTTCTCCCACATTTTGGTAGGTTCTTTTTGGAGGGGGGTGTGGTGTTTTCACTGTTTAAAATGGTCTGCAAATGTAATACTGAAGTGCTGTCTAATGTTCCTAAATGCAAGAAGGCTGTGATGTATCTTGTGGAGAACAGACAGATGGTCCCTGACTTACAATGGTTTGACTTATGATTTTTCAACTTTAGGATGTTGTGGGAGTGATACACATTCAATAGAAACCATACTTCAAATTTTGAATTTTGATCTTTTCCCTGGTATATTAAATGCATTTTTGACTTAAAATATTTTCAATTTATGATGGATCTATTGAGATGTAATCCCATCATAAATTGAAAAGCATCTGTACATGCAATTAGATAAGGTTAGTTCAGACTGAGTTCTAGTGCTGGTGGGCATGATTCCCATAGTAATGAATCAGCAATACATATTAAATAAGGTATCTTTAAATAGAAACACACAAAAAACTACATTATATATTGATTGGTTGAAGAAAATGTTGTTACTAGAAGCTTGCAGGAATCTATCTAACCCTGTGTTTCTCCTAGGAGCAATGGCTCAGTATTTGCTAATTCATTGTTTACGGTGGCCTTATACAACATAACTTTTGTGAATAAGCAGAATTGACTGCATTTCCTGACTACCATTTAAATCAGTGTAACATGAAGGAAAACCTCATTTATGTTAAATACATGAAGGAAAACCTCATTTATGTTAAATAAATGAACTGTTGTAGAGTTCCAGGGCATGTGATGCTGTGTTGTAATTCACAAGTGCTTTCACATCTGCCATATCAGCAACTCAGTGGTAGGTAGGGCTGGTATATGCTCATTCTAGATAAGAAATCAAAGTAAGGAGAGGTTGTGTGGGTTGCCCAAGGACACACAGATAGTTAGTGGTATAAATGGTCCCGCAGCCCAATTTTCCTGCTTCTTTTTTTGGTGTGAATTTCCCTCTTCTATCTTGCCTTTCTATAACTAACATAGCAAGAGGAAGTGAATGCTTTTTGAGTACCTATAGCATACCAGTTCCAGGGCTAGTCACTAATGCATTTGATCTCATTTGTCTCAGCAACTCTTTGTAATAGGAGATGCAGTTGGCCCTCCATGTCCCCGGGTTTCACATCCATGGATTCAACCAACTGCAGATTGAAACCTATGGATATGGAAGGTTTCATATCTAGGTCATTATATATAATAGGTCATTTTATATATATATATATATGTGTCATTATATATAATAAGGGACTTGAGTATCTGGGGATTTTTCATCTGTGAGGTCTTGGAACCAATCTTCCACAGGTACAAAGGGCCAACTCTAGTGCAGTCTCGCCAATGACTAGATTGAAAGGAAGTTAGGTATTTCACTGAAGACTTACATGTTAAATAGTGCTGATGGAATTTGAATCTTGATCTTCCAAAGAATATGTTCTTTTGTTATTTTCTGCAGTTCTCTCTTAAATGTTTCAGAAGAGAGAATTAGCACAACATAAATGTATAATTTCTCAGTGCAATTTACTAACGGTGTTGCAAAATATCTGATTAATGCTTCCAGCCATTTGGATTTGTGGTTTCATATATGTGTACAAAATATTAAAAAGTTAATATAGAAATGTTCTTCTCAGATCTGTCCAAGTTTAATTTGCTATGCCTTAAGACATAATTATTAGTTCATAGTGTGAAGTGGATTATTATAAATGTTTTCTTTTTAGTGTGAAAGAAAATGTCTTTATTTAAAGCCCGTGATTGGTGGTCTACTATTCTGGGAGATAAAGAAGAATTTGATCAAGGCTGTTTGTGTCTGGCTAATGTTGACAATAGTGGAAATGGACAAGGTAAGCAACTTACAACCATACATCTTGGATCAAAGTTTTAAAGAGATCAAATAAGGCCGGGCACGGTGGCCGACTGCTGTAATCTCAGCACTTCTGGGAGGCCGAGGTGGGCAGATCACAAGGTCGAGAGTTCGAGACCAGCCTGGCCAACATGGTGAAACCCTGTCTCTACTAAAAATACAAAATTAGCTGGGCTTGGTGGCGGGCATCTGTAATCCCAGCTACTTGGGAGGCTGAGGCAGGAGAATCGCTTGAACCCAGAAGGCAGAGCTTGCGGTGAGCTGAGATAGTGCCACTACACTCCAACCTGGGCAACAGAGCAAGGCTCCATCTCAAAAAAAAAAAAAAAAAATGACTTGCTTTTCAAAATGTGTATTTTTAGAACTTAATTGAACTATCATAATTGTACCTAATTTTGAAGGTAGTTTTTTTTATAAGTAATATTTAGGTATCAGACTGATAACTATAGTCTTTCTGTTTTGTTTATGTTCTGGTTTGTACTGATTCTGTCATATTGTTTGCTGGAATTTAGTAAAAATTATATGACATCACTTCATTTGTATCAAAATTTGGTCTTGTAGAGGAGAGTTAGTAAAATATTTTGAATTTTGAAAAATTTCCTTTTGTAGAAATTCTTTACAAGAAAAATAAATTTTTTATTAGACCTGGAAACCATTCATACCATAATGAAATTACACTAGCTCTATTTGGTGGTAGAAAACAATTGTTAAATCCTTGCTTTCATTATCATATTATAATACTAAAACCTACATTCTAGCTTATTCTTATGCGTCTTCATGTTTTTTAAGTGACCTTTAAAGCAGTTTAATTCTGTATTATTGTATCATTGCTATTTGAAATTTGTATTTGGTTTATAGTCATGGGCTTTTTTTTTTGGTAATCTAGATAGTCATTAGCCTCTTAAAAAGAAAACTTATTATAACTATTCTTTTGTTTACTGCATATAAATATTATCCCCTTACATTTTTTAAAAATTGTTTTTCTTGCCTATAATTAAAACAGTGGGATCTGCAGGAAAATGTGAAAGGAGAAAATTGTATTGGTAAAGCAGAAGAGTGGGAGTACTAAACTGCACAGAGCACCTACTAAGTTGTTTTGAAGGAAAATTTGGTCCCTGATTTTCCACCGATAGGAGATGGGAAGGCCTTCTATTCAGAGGGCACTGGGAGGTTCCTCAACCCTGCCTCTGCCGCCGCTATTTGTTAAAGCATGTGATTCCCCAGTTATTTGGCCATGTAAGAGTCATGCCACAGAAATACCTGCCAGAGAGAACAATTTCAAACCCACTTCTGCCTAAACTTTCTAAAGTTCAGCTTGGTTGGAAACTATACTTATTGATTATCTGAATAACATACTGTTCACTCATTCATTTCTATTAGAGCTCCTTACTGGGGTGCCACCAGTAGGTTACGAATATGCTGAGATACTGCTTCCCTTACAGTTTGTGGTGAGCCGTGAGCAGCTTCCTCTGTTTTCCGAAGCTTGCTATACAAAAATCATTACATATGTGTGTTCCACATAGACAACACTGATCATTGTGTTCCAAAGCCTGGATACCTGTGTCATAATATCGTGGGGTGATTATTATATATGGAGATTTTCTATCCCAGACACATGAGATGCTATAAGATTGTATTCTCCAGGGGTAGGTGGGGTGGTGTGACTTAGGTTTCCTAATTTTCGATAAGCTCCAAAATTGAATGCTGGCATTCTCAAGTTTGAGAATTATTTTTGTTGATCTTATAGAATGGAAAGTTAACAAGAGCAGTTTTGGATATGGTCTGTTTAAGATAGAAATGTCTAGTGTACAGAATAGAGAGAGATTTGGGGATGAACAATATGGTGTTTATATTTGGAGCTCTGAGAACAGGTGAAAATGCACAGGGAGAGAAGTTGGAATAAGAGGGGAGGAGGTGTAGGACTGTAACCTGGAGAATATGAGGATCAACGGGGGAAGTGTGGGAAGAGTAATAGATTCTGAAAAGAGCAGGCAGAGAGGCAGGAAAACTAATTAGGCTGGTACCTGGGAAGCAGTGCAGTGGTGCGATCTTGGCTCACTGCAACCTCCACCTCCCGGGTTCAAGCAATTCTCATGCCTTAGCCTCCCAAGTAGCTGGGATTACAGGTGCCTGCCACCACACCCAGCTAATTTTTGTATTTTTAGTAGAGACAAGGTTTTGCCATGTTGGCCAGGCTGGTCTCGAACTCCTGACCTTGGGTGATCCACCTGCTTCGGCCTCCCAAAGTGCTGGGATTACAGGCATGAGCCACTGCACCTAGCCTTTTTTTTTTTTTTAGTGGAGCCAGGGTCTTGCTCTGCTGCCCAGGATGGAGTGCAGTGGCGTGATCATGGCTCACTGCAGCGTCAGCCTCCCAGGTGTGCCCCACCATGCCTGGCTAATTTTTATTTTTTTTGTACAGACAGTGTCTCCTTGTGTTGCCCAGGCTGGTCTTGAACTTCCTGGGCTCAAGTGATCCTCCTGCCTTGGCCTCCCAAAGTGCTGGGGTTATTGGCGTGAGCCACCGAGCCTGGCCTAAAAGTTTTCATGCTCTTTAGCAGCAAGTGGTTCATTAGTGTCCATGACAAGAGTGGATGCGTGGGCACAATGGTAATGAGATCTAGATTTGCAATGTGTGAATGGGGAGTGAGTGGGAGGTGGGGAGACTATTTATGGCTCTTTAAAGAAACTTAGCTGTGAATCGAAGAAGGGAGGATGATGATTTGGAGGCCATGTAGGGTCAAGGGAAGTGGGAAAAATTCAATGTGTAGAATAGAGGCTTTCATTGATGGAGCAGGGACCCAGAGAGGACAGTCAGAGATGAGATCAGGTGTGCAGATGGAAGGATTAACCTTGCACAGATGTGGAAACTTTTTTCCACAGTGCCAGAGGAAAGAAGGTAAGAATGTATGCAGATGTACAGAAATTTGCAGGTCAACTTGGGAAGTTGAAACAGTAATGTCAGTTGACCTCTACTTTTTTTTAGGTGATCAGACAGTGAGAGAAGAGTTATTGGGATCCTGAAATTCTTTAGAAGCAGCCGAGTAAAACACAGAAGGATTCCTTGTTAATCTTGATAGTACAATTGAAATTGAACACCCCATGCATTTAAAGTGGTACTTACTTTCCTAATTCTCTTAACTCAAGATTCAGACTCTTGAGAGAGATAGTGAGAATGAGGGAGAGAGAGAGGATCTGAATAATACCATTTAGATTACATGCCAACCTGTGGCCTGGAGGGAAAGTTTATTACTAGAATTGGAGTAGAAAGCAAGTAAGACTGACTAATGGCTTTTCATTTAATGCCTGCATGTTCATTAATTCCTGGGGAATCCCATATTTAATTGTAGCTTGAAACCTGTGAGAATCAGACTTATCTGAGATCTGGTTACTATAATAGTCCTGCAAAGTATTTTAATAATCGTACATATACATTTTGTTTCAGTGGGTTAGCTTGCTACCATGTGGACTTGGCCATCCTGACCTCCTCTTATCCCTGAAGATAGGGCTATATTGACCTATCCATGAATCTTGGTTATTTAGAGTAAAAGTGGGGATTTAGGGCATGACAGGATACTTGGGAAGCTCAGCGGGGAATGTTTTAGGAAGGTTTAAAGGTTTAAGTCTTCTCCAACCCTTCTGGACTCCATTATAACAGTATAATTCCATTCTTCCTGATCAGTGCCTTTACTTTTACTTAAGAAGGCTGGAGAGATTTGTCAAGTCATTTGTTATTGTAATTTAAAACTTAAAGAATCAGTCTCTGAATTAGCTTCTCAGTGGTTAAGCCTCACTATCTGAGTAGTAAGTGGTGAGAAATGTTTCTGCAGAGTACCAAAGACCTTGAGTTTATTCTTTAACCTTAGATGACAATTTTGAGATTTAAACCTATCATTCTTTTATTTTAAATTATCCAATTTAATTTAAATAAAGGTATCTTCGATAAAGCTATCTTACATGTGGTTTGGTGTTCCTCCTTGTTCAGCTGGCCTATGGCAGCAGCTGTCTAGTCTACTAGAGTTTCACCTGCAATGGGCACAGGGTCCCAGATGACTAGAGATGATAACTTGATTAATTGTTCTGTTACAATGTAAAGTGATACTTAACCCCACCTAGAACATGAATGGGAGTGTTCTGTGAAAGGGCATATACGCAAAGTGGCCCCCAAATACTGAAGGAGCCGAGAACCAAAGATTGAGGCAGACAAATCCAGTTCGTCAGTATACAGTGATTTATTAGGTGAACTTATGGGCAGAAATGTCCTGGGCAGTTGCAAGACAGGTAGCTCTCCACACCACAATCCCCAGACCCAGGGCTTGTATCTTGGGGAAAAAAAGTATACATGCTCTGGAAAGAATGTGTAGGTGGCTATGAGTGTCACAGCCTATGATGTATGCAGCAACATCAAGTGCTGTTTTGGAGGAAAGGCAAAACTTACAATGAATAGATGTTTCTGCATAAAGAGTAATACATCAACTAGAGATCTTGGAGGAGTTCTTGGACTTGAATTTAGTCAAGAGTCACATGGCAGATTAGCATTTAAAATAAAGTTACTCTTGTCCCCAAAAGGAGTCTTACTGTTTTGTACCCCATTTCAGGTCAAGAACCAATTCCCATACTTTGGATGCCAAGGCAGGTGGATTGCTTGAGTCCAGAAGTTTGAGACCAGCCCAGACAACATGGCAAAACCACATCCCTACAAAAAATACAAAAATTAGCTGGGCATGAAGGCACATGCCTGTATTCCCAGCCATTCAGGAGGCTGAGGTGGGAGGATCAATTGAGCCTGGGAGGTTGAGGCTGCAACAAGCTGTGATTGCATCACTGTACTCAAGCCTGGGCAACAGAGTGAGACCCTGCCTCAAAGGAAAAAAAAAAAAAAAAAAAGAAGAACCAATTCCAAAAATGCATGCATGTTTTCATGCCTGCAGTTTATTTTCTAGTACTCATTTCTATATCAGTTATCTTTTTTTTGGCCACAAGTGACAGGAACTGATAAATTTAAGTACAGAAGGTACTGAAATGAATGTAAGATAGCTTTCCCAATGCAGGCAGAGTTGAACTGAACAAGCCTTTAGTGGGGACAGGAATGGGCATGGCTCTAGAGACCTTGTAAGCCTCCGGTATTGAAGTTCCCAGGATTATACCTCTCTCACAGGGTTATTATGAGGAATTTTTTTTTTCTTGAGATGGAGTCTCGCTGTGTCACCCAGGCTAGAGTACAGTGGCACTGTCTCGGCTCAATGCAGCCTCCACTTCCCGGATTCCAGCAATTCTCCTGCCTCAGCCTCCTGGGTAGCTGGGATTACAGGCGTGCACCACTACACCTAGCTAATTTCTCCTATTTTTTGGAGAGACAGGGTTTCAACATGTTGGCCAGGCTGGTCTCGAACTCCTGATCTCAGGTGATCTGCCTGCCTCAGCTTCCCAAAGTGCTAGGATTACAGGCATGAGCCACTGCGCCCAGGCTTTTTTATTTTTTATTTTTTTCAGTGACAAGGTCTTGTTCTTTCGCCCAGGCTAGAGTACAGTGGCACGATTAGAGCTCACTGCATCCTTGAACTCCTTGGTTCAAGCAGTCCTTCCGCCTCAGCCTCCCAAGTAGCTGAGACTACAGGGGCATGCCACTGCACCCAGCTTTGCATGGCATTCCCTCCATGTCTCTGTTCTGTCCTCTTAAAGGACACTAATTGAGTTCGATCACACATCTAGTTAACTGGACCTCATTTTAACTTGATTACATGTGCAAAGACTCTGTTTCCAAATCAGGTCACATTCAGAGGTACCTGGGGTTATGACTTTAACATATCTTTTTTTGGGGGGACACAATTTAACTTACAACACCCATTCTATCATTTCCTCTGCTTGTACTTAAGATGAAACATTGCTAATCAAGGCACTCTATCTATTGACGACTCAGAATCCTTTTTAATACAGTGTTTTCGACAGCCACAAGCAGTTATAGAGTTGGCCTCTATGATGGAATCAGTTTACAACATTGTACTAGTCCTTTGATAAAGGGGCTTGCTTTGATTGAGTTAAATTATGACTTTGATACCAAATAAAGGTTTAGGAAAAAATGCAATATGTTAGTACATTTGACTGTAGGGATGTAAAGCTATTTATGAAAGCTGTGTGTTATTAAAATAAGTACTCTTTAATTACACCTTCTTTGACAGAGTGCCCTTTGTATATAAAGCAAGACTGATTCTTTTAATTTTTAGATTTCTCTTTTACACATTAGAAAGCTTATTTCCTAAGAGATTTGCTAATGTTTGTTTCTCCCTCTATCTTTTTTTTAAAAAAATTCTCTACAGATAAAGTAATTGTGGGTAGCTTTATGGGATACCTAAGGATCTTTAGCCCTCATCCTGCAAAAACAGGAGATGGAGCTCAAGCCGAAGATTTGCTTCTAGAAGTGGATCTACGAGATCCAGTACTTCAAGTGGAAGTAGGAAAGTTTGTTTCGTAAGTAAGCCCACTAATTCTGGTATTTTATTTGGCGTATGTCAATCCTTTACAGTGTCACTTTTGTGTATTCTTCAAAGAAGACTATCCATGAATTAAATATATTTTCTGGATATTGTCACCTAGGTGTTTCTCATGTATGGAATGCTTTTTATGTGGAAACTGTACATTTAAGATATAATAATTTAGGGCCTTTTAATAGTAATAGACTTAAGATGCCTGACATTATCAGAAGCTTAAAGACAAAGAGATAAGCTTTTGAAAATAACAAAATAAAGAAATAAATAAGAAGTATCTACTTATTTAAAGTTATATAAGTGTCCGTTTATAATTAGATGAAGTAGCAGATAACCATTACTTTTTGGTTCATACCTTTGAGGTTTTAAAATGAATACTTATTTGGGGTAGAGAGGCCCTATCGTTTCTTGAAAGAAGTCAGTTCAACCCACAAAGTAAGTCTTCCCCCTACAAGAGCTTTGTTTCAAAGTACTTTATTCTTAAATCTAATTTATTTTAGAAAACTGTTTATTAGTTTGAACTTTGGGTACTATGTCTGCTTTTTATTTACTGATGATATTGCTGATCCTCTTATTTTCATATACAAACTTTCTTAAAATTAAGCTTGTATTTCTTAATCATTTAAAAGTATGATGAACACTTATCAAGTAGCCAGAGTTGGTTTGCCTCCTCTTTTTGAGCTCCCTTTTGCCTTTTTAAATCTGGGCAGTGCCCTAAGCTCTGGACTTTGGCATTCTACATTTGTTTATCATAATTTATTGGCCCCAGGGGCCATTTAGTCATGGCCCTAACTCCTGCTTGAAAACCAAACAACCACTCATGAGTATTCACCCTCTTCTAGTGATATGTTTTATTCTGTTGGGAAGCTGTAGCTTAGATGCTTCAGGCTGGGATATGAGATGAGACTTTTATGCTTTGTGACAGGCTGGATTGGGGAGATTTTGTGACCGAAGTGGTTGGTAAATATCTACTCCATCTAAAAGCAGATGATGATTAGGTGCCCATCATGTACCTAGGACATATTAGGTGTGATGGATTTACAAAGTAAGGAGACAAAAGCATCCTTCCTGCTAAAAAGTGTTTTTACCTTACCATTAAAAAAGTGAAACATGGCCAATAATCATTCTGTATAGTAGTCCTTAAGTATAGCCCTCATCTATGTGATCACATTGGAAGGGGAGGAAGTTAACGTTAATAAGTAGATAGTATACTAGGCCTTTCTATGACATCATGCTCTTTTCCTGAGCATGGTGGAAAACTTGTTTTGAATGTCCAGGGTACATGGACAAAATTTCCAGAGGTGATACTGATTATGTGATAGTCATGTATATTTGCATTTTCTACTAGTAGAGCAAATGATGAGTATATATTAATTGTGACAATGTTTTGCAGATGTTATCTAATAAGATTCTTATTTGTAAATAAGATACTAACACTGAAAGTTTAAATGATCATACATATAGTAAGGTGCAGAGTCAGAACCCCCATCTAGGTCTGCAGACTTCGATTATAGTCCTTGCAGTTTAGAACAGAGTCTGTATCAGGGGTTGTACACTGGAGGCCTGCTTGTACATGTGAGCCTGCTCGGTATTTTATTTTGTTTTATTCTGAGGCGGAGTTTCACTCTCGTCGCCCAGACTAGAGTGCAATGGCATGATCTCAGCTTACTGCAACCTCCACCTCCCAGGTTCAAGCAATTCTCCTGCCTCAGCCTCCCAAGTAGCTGGGACTACAGGCACATGCCACCATGCCTGGCTAATTTTTGTATTTTTAGTAGAGACAGGGTTTCACCATGTTGGCAAGGCTGGTCTTGAACTTCTGATCTCAGGAGATCCACCGCCCCCCCCACCTCAGCCTCCCAAAGTGCTGGATTACAGGTGTGAGCCATTACACCTGGCCACCTGCTCAGTATTTTAAATTTAAAAGAGCTGTCAACATTTAAGAACCAAGAGATTTCACATAAAACCCACTGCTTTCTGGCTTTTCTTGAAAAATGTGGGGCTCTGGCCCCAAGCCCAGAACCAAGTAATAGCCACCTCCTTTAGTCTGGTTCAGTCTCCAGTTAATCACAGCCATTTACACTCTTTGCTCATTAACAACCCCTGGCTTGATCCTTGAAAACTGAATTTAGGATCTCTAGACTGTGCCATGTTACTGTTTCTGGAAACCACTTGAGATAGGCTGGGAATTGTTGTGGTGATATTGGTAGTTTATTTCTATTTGAGATTTAGTCCAAACAGAAATATTTTCAATACTTGTAATAAAATTTCAGATATGGAAGTGATATATGCTACTTGTAATAATGATTGGTGTTTTGTGGTGTTTTAACCTTTACAAGATGCTTTCACATTATTTTATTTCATTTCATTGAACCTCTTATTTTTCGTGAGAAATAGGCTCAGGGAGATTTTAGTGACTTGCCCAAAGTCACAGGTGAATTAGTCAGAAAGCCAGGACTTAGAACTTGGATTTCTTTATTGAAAGAAATAGCACTTAGGGAGGGACCTCAGATCTGACTTTTTCTTGGAAGCTCTGTTGGCTTCAATCTGAAGGCAGTGCCTTGAGGCAGAGTATTTGAGCCTCTGGGGTTGTCAGATTGGCTGTTTATTGTTATATTTATTTTTCAGTTTAGAATGTTATCTAATGAATTGTTTTGTTTACTCACAGTGGCTGTGGTTATGAGATCTTTTTGAAATTATTTTCCAACTTTTTGGTTACATCTAAAACTAATATTGGAAAACTTTAAAAAGTTTCTCTGTTTTTCAGAGGTACTGAAATGCTACATTTGGCTGTGTTACATTCTAGAAAACTTTGTGTCTACTCTGTCTCAGGTAAGAAACGTTTTTACCAATGTAGAATTTATATTACAAATTGGGCTTAATGTTATATGGAAATAGATATTCCCTAGTGCTGACTTGGTAGAGAACACAAAACATTTAGTTGAATGTTTTCTTGTCTTGGTTAACATTTTCCCATTTTTCATTTATTCTTTCAGATACTTAGGCTATTACATTTTCATGGTCTACTATTTCTGTGTATATGTATCTTTCTAGCAGAGGATTCCTCTTAATCACCTGCCTCTCCAGAATTGTTTCTGGGATTGCCTGTGACTAATAGAGGCCAATTCTGGGTACTTAGGACACTTGAGTCTTAAGAAATGTTCTACAGTAACAAAATTGATTAGATGCTAAGTCATAGTGGTTTGAAGTACATTTTCTTTGGTGAACCTCAAGTATTTTCTCTTTACAGTTCCAGTTTCTTGGTTTTTGGTTGTCTTCACTCAGTCAGGTTTCATTCTCTGACATGGTTCTGTGGGTACAAGTATAGTATGCGGTTTGGTTTTTATTAAAATTATAGTATGTGGTTTGGTTTTTATTATATTTTATTTTGGCCTTTATTAAACGTAAGATATAACTTAAAAATTTTTATTTCAATTATTAGATAAGTTTAGTTCAAGTTGAGAGTTATTTTAATGGATGTCAGTGTTGGGGGCATTTTTTTATGGGTATGAAACTAAGTGTCTGTGAGGCTGTTCCTTTTACCAGAGATCCTCTCCTTTGGAACTTGCTGTAAATGTTACCTTCTAGGATTTGGATTTCTCAGACTTATTCTCTTGATTTGGGCTTTCTTTGTATTTTGCTTTCAATTTGAGTAATGATGCATATTTACTGACTGAGTTGGATATTCTTAGGCAGTCTCTTTTCAGGGTGAAGATGTTTTAGATTTCCAAGGCAGGCTTGGTAACCTGGCGTGGTATATGGTAGACATCCAGTAAATACTTGTTGAATGAATGAATGAACAAATTTCTGGGTAGTGCTGAGGCAATTGACAGTGGTTTTCTTTATTACTCTTCACCATGTTCTGTTTTCGTCCCCTTCTCTGTTACCACTATCATTTTATTTCCCACTCTGTTTATGTCAGAGGCCTGATAAAGTATGCTCTCATTGATTTTATGGTAAAGGACATGGTTTCATGTTGCTCCTCCTAGTGTCAGGGCATTTATTTAGTATGCCAGAGTAAATGGAGAAGGTATTATCATACGATATAGGCTACTTTATTGCATGGATCTAGTTGTTCTTCTGTTTTTGACCGTAAGCCTGTTATTTTACTAAGTGGGTTACACAAGCCATGGAGGAGAACTTGCCTACAGTTATAGTTACCCAGAATACTTCTTTGGGAATTAGTTCCTTCTGAAGCTCCATGGGGGCTCTAAGCAGGGCAGAGAGGAGGGTATCTTAGAAGCTAGAAATTTGATTAGACACTAGGCCTTCCCTGGTCCTGCTCGAACTATGGGCCAAAAAGACAGATGCCTCTGGAGTTCCACTGGTGCTTAGAGCACAGACAAGGGATAAAATGTGTACTTACCAGAAAAACGTACTGAAAGAAACTGGCATATTAGGTGACAATTTGTTTATGGCACATTGATATCCTTCAAGTAAGTGTTGAAAATGAAAGTTATTTGCTATGGGAATGGTGATTTTATAGCTCTTTTATTCTTTGTGTTCATTTAAAAGCTCTGTATTCTCTGGGGACTAGGAGTTGTCCAAACTACATTCTCTTATGCCCCACCTTACTTCCCTTCTGTCTCTCATTTCTTTAGCCTCTTGTGATGTGGGCTGACAATTTGTATATTTTTCCTGGCTTGGCTTAAATCGAGAATCATGGGAATGTTTTTGTTCTCTTGAATATGTTTCTTGAAGTTCCAGATTGAACTTTTACCTAGCTTTTACCGTAACAGGGGAAGCACAAACATTTTCTAATTTAAGTGAAACCACTAGTGTCAGCAGACAAACGTGTGAGCTGAACTTGACATCCTTTTCTTCAACTGCTCCCTTCTCAAATATTTTCAAACTAGAGGAGCCCTTCTAAGTCAGTCTCCTGAACATACCTAACAACCCTTAATAGTCAGAGGCTATTTTGCTAACTTCTTTTTGGTGGGTTATGTGTCATCAAATGTATGCTTAATATAGAGAAAAAACAGGGTCTTGCTGACCTGAAGTTGGCCTATCTTATCATACTCTGGTAAAGAGAAAGCATCACATGGCATCTCAGATTTCTTTCTGATGGGCTTCAGTTTCCGAATAAATGGTTACAGATGTGTGAGTGTAAGCCATACTGATTATGTTGTTTTAAATATTATTTTCCAAAAAATGTGTACTTCTCAAGAAGCATTTACTAAGCATCTGACATATTTATAGAATTTTAATGGTTTCCATAAGGAGGGCAAAAAAGATGTGGTTCTTTACTTTTGACAGTCTTACGTAATCTAACTTACTTAATCTGTAATGGCTTTGAGTTTAACATCCTTAGATTGCTCAGCAGTTACCTAAAATTGCACCAAAAACTGTTGTCAAAGTGACCTTTGATTTTCCAGAGAATTTTTTGGTTTAAATCAGATCTTGTTTAAGTAAGGCCTATTGCATAAATGTTTGAATATTCATGTATTTTCTAATTGATGAAACTTTATAATGCATGTAGACTATAATCATATATGCTATATTCAGTCCATATATCCCAGGGCAAAACCTATGTAAATAATTTTAATATTATGTCACTGATGCTTTTTTAGAGAGAAAATGGTCAGAAATGTTAGATTCCCAAATACTTCTTTTATTCCCAGGTAGTTATCTAAGGAAAATTGTCTTTTTCTCTATAGTTGCATTATTAAATTTTAAAGTGCTATTACCTGACACTTAAGATGTATCAGTGCATTTGGAGTTTTTACACAAAGCCTAGTGTCATTTCATGCCAAGTTTAAATATTGACTGCTGACACCTATGTTCATTGACATGAGTTCCTAATGTTCCTGCTTGCATTTTGGCTAGCAGGCATGTATAGGTGCTTTTCTTATTCAGAGGGATTGATCTGGTTGTAGATGTTGTTAAAAGAAAAACCTTAGTCAAATGAAATTTAACAGAGTTTAATTGAGCAAAGAATGATTTGTGAATTGGGCAGCCTCTTGAGCCAGAGTAGGCTCAGAGAGACTCCAGCGCAGCCACATGATAAAAGACGATTTATAGACAGAAAAAGGAAAGTGACAGACAGAAAAAGGAAAGAGATGTACAGAAAATAGAATGAGGTACAGAAAATAGAATGAGGTACAGAAACGGTCAGGTTGGTTACAGCTTGATGTTTACCTTATTTGAACATGGTTTGAACAATTGGCCTCCTTTGATTGGCCAAAACTCAGTGATTGGCACAAGAGTAGGTTACAGTCTATTTACACCTCCATTTAGGTTATAGTTCACTATGTACAGAGAAACCTTTAGGCTGAACTTAAAAGATGTAAAGAGGCAGCTTTAGGCTAAACTTGATTTAACAATTTTCCTCTTTTGGTCATCCTCTCAATTTTGAGAGATTGACCACAAGTAGTCATTGATGTCACTATCACCATTGTAAATGTACTTATTTCATCTCAAAACCCACTGAGAAATAGCAGAACAGTGGATTTTGTAAGGTGGGAACAAGGAATTCAGATTATTTTTTGTAAAGGTTAGAGTAGAGGGTACTTCCTTATGCTGGAATGTCCTGTTTATAGGAGAAAAACAAAACCTGGTCTGTTCTAGGAGCTATGTGTTTCCTTAAGATCTTAGTTTGATTATGTCACATTTGACATGAGTGACTTCATTTTGGCTTGGTCTTGTCTGTTGGGACCTAGTGCATGAGTTTAGTCCAAAACAATGGCCTTCCATTATTTTATTTTAAAACTTCCCCCTTTTAGTCAGGTTCTCACATAGGTGAGAGCGTGACCAAAACTTAGGGCCTTAGTTCTGCTCTCTTTTAACATCAGTTTTGGGTTTCTGGTCTCAGGATGTCATTCATAGGTTACAGTGCCCTCATGGTCACACATCTTTTTAAGCTCTTGTCCTTCTAGTTGAAGAGAGATCATGTGGCACTCTAGAGATGGCTGCATGCAAACATTTA
The DNA here is from genome assembly GCF_028885625.2 of Pongo pygmaeus. Lineage (NCBI taxonomy): Eukaryota > Metazoa > Chordata > Mammalia > Primates > Hominidae > Pongo > Pongo pygmaeus. Next base: position 53,335,619 of record NC_072379.2, on the reverse strand, counting down.
AAACTTTTGAGAGAATATAGCACACTAGGGAGATTACAATTTTGACTATCAGGAGGATAATACCAAGAGTTTGGAGCATGCTTCTTAGTGAAGGTCCCCATGAACCAAACCAACTAAAATTAAATAGATCAAAGAATGAGCTAGATGAAGAGTCTGTTCATTTTAAATAAGCAGTCTCTTCGTTAGTCCCCTGTAACTGAATCTCTATAATGCCCAATGTGATGCATTTCTCCATGGCCAACAAAAAGTGCCAGCAAGTGCACAGATACTGCTGTTTAGCCAGTAAGTAATCTAGAGCAGTTCTGTTATTTAGCATAACTTTCATAAGAGAATATAAAGTCTGTTGTGTGACGGTAGCCTTTAGGGTAGAATCTGCTATAAAGCCTATCATGAGGGGATACATTTCTAATCATTACCTCATTTACTTCAAACCATGGAAAAGGAGACCTAATAAATGATGTCTATTTAGAAGAATGAAGACTTCTTGGAAATGTTCTCTTTAACCTATGATGTAGGTTAAGAGGAGTGGACCAATGTCCTGTTTCTAACTGATTATGAGGCAACAAATGTGTCATTAAAATTTCTCACCTGCATTGGGCCTTCATCTTTTATCTATTGAGGCATAAGATAGTCCATGTATAAGGCTGGCTGCAAAATCCTTCACAAATTAAAGTATACTCTATGAATGCACACAATAGACCCTCTTTTCACTTCTATTGTTCATGGAAGCATAAGCAAGAAAAAAAATAGGTAAGAGTCTCCTGATAGCAGAGAAGTCTTGATCTGTGGTCTTGAGAAAAAGCTGTCTATATCATGGATGCCATCTTCTTCTGGGGAGAAACTTTCCTGTTTGGCTTTACTTTAAGGTTGCCAATGGGTGTACAGTTCCAAGAGTGGAGGGGCCCTTTTGAGTTGTGAGATTATTAACGCAAAATTTCAAGGTCCCAAAGTTTTGCTGCAATGCAGATGGCAAGAGCAGTCTTTCTCTGGTATTCTCAGAAGTTTCAATCTTTGTGTTCTAGATTTTGAAGGGGTTGATTGTCCTCAGTCAGCGGACTGTGAAAAGCTTTCTTTACCTGGTGGAAATATACTTTGACAAATAGAGCTTATAACATCAGCTCTCTTGCCTGGGAAAGCTTTTATACAACCAGAAGACATGCATTGAAAATGACAATTGAATGAAATCTTTCTATAAATGTTTAAATGGCTCATCAGCTAGCAGAAATGTACCTGAAATTTTGGTTGTCTTTCCAGGAATATGGGTTTGAAAAGCAAACATTGGTTGTAAACTCTTTTAGCAACATGGAACAGTCACCACACCAATTAATACTTTTTTTTTTTTTATTATACTTTAAGTTCTAGGGTACATGTACAATATGCAGGTTTGTTACGTAGGTATACATGTGCCATGTCGGTTTGCTGCCACCATTAACTCGTCATTTACATTAGGTATTTCTTCTAATGCTATCCCTCCCCCTGCACCCCACCCCATGACAGGCCCTGGTATGTGATGTTCCCCACCCTGTGTCCAAGTGTTCTCATTGTTCAGTTCCCACCTATGAGTGAGAACATGCAGTATTTGGTTTTCTGTCCTTGTGATTGTTTGCTCAGAATGATGGTTTCCCGCTTCATCCATGTCCCTGCAAAGGACATGAACTCATCCTTTTTTATGGCTGCATAGTATTCCATGGTGTATATGGGCCACATTTTCTTAATCCAGTCTATCATTGATGGACATTTGGGTTGGTTCCAAGTCTTTGCTATTGTGAATAGTGCCACAAAAAACATACATATACATGTGTCTTTATAGTAGCATAATTTATAATCCTTTGGGTGTATAACCCACTAATGGGATTGCTGGGTTAAATGCTATTTCTAGTTCCAGATCCTTGAGGAATTGCCACACTGTCTTCCACGATGGTTGAACTAGTTTACACTCCCACCAACAGTGTGAAAGCGTTCCTATTTCTCCTCATCCTCTCTAGCATCTGTTGCTTCCTAACTTTTTAATGATCGCCATTCTAACTGATGTGAGATGGTATCTCATTGTGGTTTTGATTTGCATTTCTCTGATGACCAGTGATGATGAGCATTTTTTCATGTGTCTGTTGGGTGCATAGATGTCTTCTTTTGAGAAGTGTGTGTTCATATCCTTTGCCCACTTGTTGATGGGGTTGTTTGTTTTTTTTCTTGTAAATTTGTTTAAGTTCTTTGTAGATTCTGGATATTAGCCCTTTGTCAGATGGGTAGATTGCAAAAACTTTCTCCCATTCTGTAGGTTGCCTGTTCACGCTGCTGGTAGTTTTTTTTTTTTTTTGCTCATGAAGTCCTTGCCCATGCCTGTGTCCTGAATGATATTGCCTAGGTTTTCTTCTAGGGTTTTTATGGTTTTAGGTCTAACATTTAAGTCTTTAATCTATCTTGAATTAATTTTGTATAAGGTGTAAGAAAGGGATCCAGTTTCAGCTTTCTACATATGGCTAGCCAGTTTTCCCAGCACCATTTATTAAATAGGGTATCCTTTCCCCATTTCTTGTTTTTGTCAGCTTTGTCAAAGATCAGATGGTTGTAGATGTGTGGTGTTATTTCTGAGGCCTCTGTTCTGTCATTGGTCTGTATCTCTGTTTTGGTACCAGTACCATGCTGTTTTGATTACAGTAGCCTTGTAGTATAGTTTGAAGTCAGGTAGCGTGATGCCTCCAGCTTTGTTCTTTTTGCTTAGGATTGTCTTGGCAATGCGGGCTCTTTTTTGGTTCCATATGAACTTTAAAATGTTTTTTTCCAATTCTGTGAAGAAAGTCATTGGTAGCTTGACATTGGTAATGGTACTGAATCTATAAATTACCTTGGGCAGTATGGCCATTTTCACTATATTGATTCTTCCTATCCGTGAGCATGGAATGTTCTTCCATTTGTTTGTGTCCTCTTTTATTTTGTTGAGCAGTGGTTTGTAGTTCTCCTTGAAGAGGTCCTTCACGTCCCTTATAAGTTGGATTCCTAGGTATTTTATTCTCTTTGTAACAGTTGTGAATGGGAGTTTACTCATGATTTGGCTCTCTGTTTGTCTGTTATTGTTGTATAGGAGTGCTTGTGATTTTTGCACATTGATTTTGTATACTGAGACTTTGCTGAAGTTTCTTATCAGCTTAAGGAGATTTTGGGCTGAGATGATGGGGTTTTCTAGATTTACAATCATGTCATCTGCAAACAGGGACAATTTGATTTCCTTTTTTCCTAATTGAATACCCTTTATTTTTTTCTCTTGCCTGATTGCCCTGGCCAGAACTTCCAACACTATGTTGAATAGGAGTGGTGAGAGAAGGCATCCCCGTCTTGTGCCAGTTTTCAAAGGGAATGCTTCCAGTTTTTGCCCATTCAGTATGATATTGGCTGTGGGTTTCTCATAAGTAGTAGCTCTTATTATTTTGAGATACGTTCCATCAGTACCTAGTTTATTGAGAGTTGTTAGCATGAAGGGTTGTTGAATTTTGTAGAGGCCTTTTCTGCATCTATTGAGATAATCATGTGGTTTTTGTCATTGGTTCTGTTTATATGATGGATTATGTTTATTGATTTGCATACGTTGAACCAGCCTTGCATCCCAGGGATGAAGCTGACTTGATCATGGTGGATAAACTTTTTGATGTGCTGCTGGATTTGGTATGCCAGTATTTTATTAAGGATTTTCGTGTCAGTGTTCCTCAGGGATATTGGTCTAAAATTCTCTTTTTTTGCTGTGTCTCTGCCAGGCTTTGGTGTCAGGATGATGCTGGCCTCATAAAAAGAGTTAGGGAGGATTCCCTCTTTTTCTTTTGATTGGAATAGTTTCAGAAGGTATGGTACCAGCTCCTCTTTGTACCTCTGGTAGAATTCAGCTGTGAGTCCATCTGGTCTTGGACTTTTTTTGGTTGGTACGCTATTAATTATTGCCTCAATTTCAGAACCTGTTATTGGTCTATTCAGAGATTCAACTTCTTCCTGGTTTAGTCTTGGGCAGGTGTATGTGTCCAGGAATTTATCCATTTCTTCTAGATTTTCTAGTTTATTTGTGTAGAGGTGTTTATAGTATTCTCTGATGGTAGTTTGTAGTTCTGTGGGATCAGTGGTGTTATCCCCTTTATCATTTTTTGTTGCGTCTATTTGATTCTTCTCTGTTTTCTTCTCTATTAGTCTTGCTAGTGGTCTGTCAATTTTGTTGATCTTTTCAAAAAACCAGCTCCTGGATTCATTGAGTTTTTGAAGGGTTTTTTGGGTCTCTATTTCCTTCAGTTCTGCTCTGATCTTAGTTATTTCTTGCCTTCTGCTAGCTTTTGAATATGTTTTCTCTTGCTTCTCTAGTTCTTTTAATTGTGATGTTAGGGTGTGTATTTTAGATCTTTCCTGCTTTCTCTTGTGGGCATTTAGTGCTATAAATTTCCCTCTACATACTGCCTTAAATGTGTCCCAGAGATTTTGGTACGTTGTGTCTTTGTTCTCATTGGTTTCCAAGAACATCTTTATTTCTGCCTTCATTTCGTTATGTACCCAGTAGTCATTCAGGAGCAGGTTGTTCAGTTTCCATGTAGTTGAGCAATTTTGAGTGAGTTTCTTAATTCTGAGTTCTAATTTGATTTTACTGTGGTCTGAGAGAGAGTTTGTTATGATTTCTGTTCTTTTGCTTTTGCTGAGGAGTGTTTTACTTCCAATCATGTGGTCAATTTTTGAATAAGTGCGATGTGGTGCTGAGAAGAATGTATACTGTTGATTTGGGTAGAGAGTTCTGTAGATGTCTATTAGGTACACTTGGTGCAGAGCTGAGTTCAAGTCCTGGATATCCTTGTTAACCTTCTGTCTCGTTGATCTGTCTAATATTGACAGTGGGGTGTTAAAATCTCCCATTATTATTTTGTGGGAGTCTAAGTCTCTTTGTAAGTCTCTAAAAACTTGCTTTATGAATCTGGGTGCTCCTGTATTGGGTGCATATATATTTAGGATAGTTAGCTCTTCTTGTTGAATTGATCCCTTTACCATTATGTAATGGCCTTCTTTGTCTCTTTTGATCTTTGTTGGTTTAAAGTCTGTTTTATGAGACTAGGATTGCAACCCCTGCCTTTTTTTGTTTTCCATTTGCTTGGTAGATCTTCCTCCACCCTTTTATTGTGAGCCTATGTGTGTCTCTGCATGTGAGATGTGTCTCCTGAATACAGTACACTGATGGGTCTGGACTCTTTATCCGATTTGCCAGTCTGTGTCTTTTAACTGGGGCATTTAGTCCATTTACATTTAAAGTTAATATTGTTATGTGTGAATTTGATCCTGTCATTATGATGTTAGCGGTTATTTTGCCCGTTAGTTGATGCAGTTTCTTCCTAGCCTCGACGGTCTTTACAATTTGGCATGTTTTTGCGGTGGCTGATACCGGTCTTTCCTTTCCATGTTTAGTGCTTCCTTCAGGAGCTCTTGTAAGGCAGGCCTGATGGTGACGAAATCTCTCAGCATTTGCTTGTCTGTAAAGTATTTTATTTCTCCTTCACTTATGAAGCTTAGTTTGGCTGGATATGAGATTCTGGGTTGAAAATTCTTTTCTTTAAGAATGTTGAATATTGTCCCCCACTCTCTTCTGGCTTGTAGAGTTTCTGCCGAGAGATCCGCTGTTAGTCTGATGGGCTTCCCTTTGTGGGTAACCTGACCTTTCTCTCTGGCTGCTCTTAACATTTTTTCCTTCATTTCAACCTTGGTGAATCTGATAATTATGTGTCTTGGGTTTGCTCTTCTTGAGGAGTGTCTTTGTGGCATTCTCTGTATTTCCTGAATCTGAATGTTGGCCTGCCTTGCTAGGTTGGGGAAGTTCTCCTGGATAATATCCTGAAGAGTGTTTTCCAACTTGGTTCCATTCTCCCCATCACTTTCAGGTACACCGATCAAACGTACATTTGGTCTTTTCACATAGTTCCATATTTCTTGGAGGCTTTTTTTTTTTTTTTTTTTTTTACTCTTTTTTCTCTAAACTTCTCACTTTATTTCATTAATTTGATTTTCAATCAATGATAGCCTTTCTTCCACTTGATTGAATCAGCTATTGAAGCTTGTGTATGTTTCATGTAGTTCTTGTGCCATGGTTTTCAGCTCCATGAGGTCATTTAAGGTCTTCTTCTCTACACTGTTTATTCTAGTTATCTATTCATCTAATCTTTTTTCAAGGTTTTTAGCTTCCTTGTGATGGGTTCGAACATCCTCCTTTAGCTTGGAGAAGTTTGTTATTACCGACTTTCTGAAGCCTACTTCTGTCAGCTCGTCAAACTCATTCTCCGTCAAGCTTTGTTCCGTTGCTGGCAAGGAGCTGCGATCCTTTGGAGGAGAAGAGGTGCTCTGGTTTTTAGAATTTTCAGCTTTTCTGCTCTGGTTTCTCCCCATCTTTGTGGTTTTATCTGCCTTTGGTCTTTGATGTTGGTAACCTACAGATGGGGTTTGGGTGTGGATGTCCTTTTTGTTGATGTTGATGATATTCCTTTTTGTTTGTTAGTTTTCCTTTTAACAGTCAGGTCCCTCAGCTGCAGGTCTGTTCGAGTGTGCTAGAGGTCCACTCCAGACCTTGTTTGTCTGGGTATCAGCAGCGGAGGCTGCAGAACAGCAAATATTGCTGCCTGATCTTTCCTCTGGAAGCTTCTTCCCAGAAGGGCACCTGCCTGTATGAGGTGTCAGTCAACCCCTACTGGGAGGTGTCTCCCAGTTAGGCTACTCAGGGGTCAGGGACCCACTTGAGGAGGCAGTCTGTCTGTTCTCAGAGCTAAAACACCATGCTGGGAGAACCACTGGTCTCTTCAGAGCTGTCAGATAGGGATGTTTAAGTCTGCAGAAGTTTCTGCTGCCTTTTGTTCAGCTATGCCCTGCCCCTAGAGGTGGAGTGTACAGAGGCAGATGGTCTTGCTGAACTGTGGTGGGCTCCGCCAAGTTTGAGCTTCCCCTGGCCGCTTTGTTTACCTACCCAAGCGTCAGCAATGGCGGATGCCCCTCCCTCTGCCAGGCTGCTGCCTTACAGGTTGATGTCAGACTGCTGTGCTAGTAGTGAGCAAGGCTCCGTGGGCGTGGGACCCACCTAGCCAGGCGTGGGATATAATCTGGTGTGCCATTTGCTGAGACTGTTGGAAAAGGGCAGTATTTCGGCAGGAGTGTCCCGTTTTTCCATGTACAGTCTGTCACGGCTTCCCTTGGCTAGGAAAGAGATATCCCCCAACCCCTTGCACTTCCTGGGTGAGGTGATGCCCCACCCTGCTTCACCTCACCCTCCGTGGGCTGCACCCACTGTCCAACCAGTCCCAATGAGATGAACCAGGTAGCTCAGTTGGAAATGCAAAAATCACCCGTCTTCTGTGTCAATCACGCTGGGAGCTGCAGATCAGAGCTGTTCCTATGTGACCGTCTTCCAATTAATACATTTTTAATTTGGATAATTTTATCTCTTCCATGATGAGTCATAGAATGCAGAGCTTTTAATAACAAAAGCTTTAAGGACTCAGGAAGCACAAGGTGGCTGTCCAGGTTCTCCGTGAGTCCATGCTTAATGTTGGACTTAATGTCCTCTTAAATAACAGTTGTTTCTGCGATTTAGGTTCACAGCACTGATAACTGAAAGTTATAGGTATTTTGACTTGGATCATGGAGTTTGTTCACATTGCATATATAAACAATTTCAGTACTGTCTGGTTTAGCATGAAAATCTGACAAAGTATTTTCTTAGTATTGAATATTTTTGTCCTGCTTGGGTTAGCAGTTTTATAAACTAGTCAGTCTGTTCATTAAAGTTCTGAGAATTCTTTTTTTTTTTTTTGAGATGGAGTCTAGCTCTGTTGCCCAGGCTGGAGTGCAGTGGCACAATCTCAGCTCACTGCAACCTCTGCCTCCCGGGTTCAAGTGACTCTCCTGCCTCAGACTCCTGGGTAGCTGGGATTGGAGGTGCCCACCACCATGTCCAGCTAATTTTTGTATTTTTAGTAGAGATGGGGTTCACTGTGTTGGCCAGGCTGTTCTTGCACTCCTGACCTTGTGATCTACCCTCCTCAGCCTCCCAAAGTGCTGGGATTACAAGCGTGAGCCACCACGATCAGCCTTAAATTCTGGGAATTCTTATCCCATCCAAATTATATGATCCTAAAGTTACCAGAAACCTGTATTCAAGAGTGCTTGTCGGGGTCCTTTCTATCCTTTCATGAACCTCCTTAAAGATACCATACTCTGAGATTTTGGGTGCTTGTAAAGTTTTCAGGAACTGCATTACAATTAAGCAATTAACTGTGGAAATAACCTTAAATGATTATAAACACATAATTGACAAGGAAATTTTTTCATTTATATGACCTATAATAACTTAACATAACAACCATAAATATGACTGATAGCATATGCCCAGACAAACTAGAATTTTAGAAATCCCATACAATTTTGGTACATATATTAATAACATATTCATTAAAATATAACTTGAAGATTAAAGATCATTTCATGTTTGACAGTGCTTCCCGTGTAATTTAACCTTTCAAATAATCTTGTTTATCTCTCTTTTGGCTGCTTCAGGTGCCCTCTGTAGTATCCCAAAGTTAGAGGCTGAAAGAGACTTAATTTTGACATGAAATTTGATTTTGGGAAGCCCATCAAATTGTCAAAGGTTTTATAACACTTGACCAAGATAGGATCACAGGTCACCATAAAATAATGGTCATTCATTTAGCCAAAGTGATAATTACAAGACTTTTTTTTTGAAAAAGAAAAAACCTGTACTCTTTGATAGAGGAGACTCAGTCTTTCAATTATAAGACCTAAAACAGCATGATAGATCCTGTCTCTTTTTCCTCCTCCTTTTTTTCCTTTTTGCAGTTTACTCAACGCATAAATGAAAATATTTTACTGTGTCTTATTAATAAATGTTACACAAATTTTTGTTCAAAAGAGAAATCAAATTTTACTTTTGTGTTAGTGTATTATAAATACTAAAGCTAATTTTAATAAAATCTCATAAATAAATTTATCTAATCTGTCTTCTTTTAACCACACAAGATTTCCATAAACCTTTCGTTTTGCATTTCCAGCTTTCTATATTCATCTTGTTTTTTCTATTTTTTTACTCCTTCAATTTGAAACCTATAAGAAACCTCAAACCAGATAATATTTTTAACACATATGTTTGTGCTTTTTTAACTTTCCTCATGAAAAGCATATCTTGCTTTTGTTTATACACTATGTATACAAAATTGTTTCATCTCTAGTAGCTTTAATTACATATATCATCTAAAATTTTAACCCTTAGTAACCTTAATTTCTGATTAAAACCCTAGAAAATAATTTTGAACTAATTTTATATCAGTATTTGTGATAAAAACTATTTTTTTAAATTTTAGAAAGATTTTTCTTCAAATTATTGTTTTTTAACGGATCTAAATATATGTAGCTTTTCTGTATCATATAAAAATAACATCAACATATACAGACAAACTCATGTTTAATAATTAATGTTTCAATATTTTAACTTATAAATGACTCAGACATTTATGATTATTATTTAATTTAACATAACATGACCTAAAGATTTTAAATTACTGAAAATAATTTTGAAAATATGACACAGGTACCCTCCTTAATGTCTTCCCTTAGTCATTCTGTGTGCCAAGTAGCCTCATGGTACCCAGGAGGCCTATGAAGGTCAAGGCCTCTCTGAGTCCTGACATACCAGGTGCAATGGTCAGGATAGAAGACAAGGCTGTAAAGACTGTATCTGGAGGATTCAACCTCTCCCCAAATAGCCAGTAGGCAAGCAGGGAAAGCAGGGGAGAAGGGAGCATATTGGGCTTGGTTCTGCTTGTAGCTGATGCTCTAGGCACTAAGAACATGCCTCTAGGCCGGGTGTGGTGGCTCACACCTGTAATCCCAGCACTTTGGGAGGCTGAGGCGGGCCAATCACGAAGTCAGGAGATTGAGACCATCCTGGCTAACACCATGAAACCCCATCTCTACTAAAAAATACAAAAAATTAGCCGGGCGTGGTGGCGGGCGCCTGTAGTCCCAGCTACTCGGGAGGCTGAGGCAGGAGAATGGCGTTAACCCAGGAGGTGGAGCTTGCGGTGAGCCAAGATCGCACCACTGCACTCCAGCCTGGGTGACAGAGCGAGACTCTGTCTCAAAAAAAATAAATAAAAAAAAAAAAAAAGAAAAGAACACGACTCTAGACCTCGTCATGTCCACCTATGCAGACCCCCAAATCCAGAGGCTCTAAACCAAAAGCAGCTCACAGTCAATCAAGCAAATATCTTGTTATATTTAACTGATAATTTTGAAGCTATTCCTATTTTAGCAACAATTTTAGAATTTGCTTTATTTACCAAGTATTATCACAGACACATAACACACATGGACATGAAAGATTTTCATTTGCTAGTTTTTAAATAGTTTTTCTTTTCCCTATTTGGTCTATTAATCTTCCAGTTACTTGTTTCATTGCCCTAAGCAATTGTTAACCAGGCAACAAATTTGCATTTCTAAAATAACAACTCTTAAGTACAACAACAAAAAATTATATTCTGTATGTACATAGCTAAGATTTTAGGCCTAAATATTGTATCATCATTTGCTTCAAACCAAGGAAAAAATGGTGCTCCCATAAAAGTTCAGTTAAGACAAGATGGCCAGAAAGGCACCTTAATCAAAGGTATGGCTGGCTTATGCCAATTTAAAACAATGGGAAGAGTTTCTAATATACACAGGCAGACATCCTTAAAAATGGTGATTTCCTTAATAGATGTAAATTTCTTTTACAGAAGGGTTTCAAGATAGCCAATGAAATTCCATAAAGGCATATTTTAGTTCAATAGGTGTTCTTAATTTAGCTACTGTTTCTTAATTAAAATTACTGAGTTCAGAGTGGAGCCCGTTAAGGAATAGGGGGAAGAAAGCATCCTCTATGCCTGGACTCAGCGTGGTTGCATCTGAAAAAGAAGCAAGCCTATTTTGCCTGAGGGCCTGCCTTTTATAAACACTTCATCTAGCATAGCTTTCTTTTCACCTTTGGGTCAGGATAGTAACTAAGCCAAAAGATTAGCACAGTTAATTTTTCTTATCAATTAGTTGCTTAAGCTTTTTATTTGCCTTTTATAAAGAGTCTTTTAATAAAAATATTGAAAAATTTGGCTGGGTGCAGTGGCTCACGTCTGTAATCCCAGTATTTTGGGAGGCTGAGGCGGGTGGATCACGAGGTCAGGAGATCGAGACCATCCTGGCTAACACCGTGAAACCCCATCTCTATTAAAAAATACAAAAAATTAGCTGGGCGTGGTGGCAGGTCCCAGCTACTCGGGAGGATGAGGCAGGAGAATGGCGTGAACCTGGGAGGCAGAGCTTGCGGTGAGCTGAAATTGCGCCACTGCACTTCAGCCTTGGCAACAGAGCAAGTCTCCATCTTAAAAAAAAAAAAAAAATTGAAAAATTTTAGAAGCTTCCACAGGTCAATAGGCATCCCTAGATGAGACTATTTGGGGGGCCATCATTTTCAAATTTACATCTTTGGTGCAGTGTTGTTCATTTGTAACTTATCTTTAGTAATATTTTGCCATTTCTCTTAGACTTTGCTGCTTCTGGGGCCTAATACTTATGCACGTATAAGCTGGAAGGTACTCAGTTCTTCAGAAACTAAGGTTCCCATTTTTACCTCAAATATTGGCTTTGGCTCTCAGACCTCCTTGGTCAACCTAGCCAATGACTTTTCCCTACCTAAGTGTGCAAGAAAAATGAAACAAAGGGGGTAGAACACAGAAATTTCTGCTAATTTCCAAGAGCTAAACTTTATACCCCCTGCAATATTTCCATTTACTACCAGTTTCTTTCTGACCTAGTCAGATATAAGAAGCCCCCAACTGGATACAAGACAGTTAATTATCAGATCCAGTCTGATCCTAGATCCAGTCTGATCCTAGACCCAGTCCAGTTTCTGTTGTGACTTCCAAACCCAGTTTGGATCAGAAATTTACTCAAAGAAACTTGGAGAGCTCAAAACACAAATAATGTGGAGCTTCTGAATCTGAGAGAGAACTTACCATGATCCCCAGTTGCTGTGAGAGAGCAATGGACACAATAGGCCTAGTGGGTACCTCTCTTGGTCACTCAGCTCTCCTGGGGGTTGTTAGAACCTCTACTTTGGATCCCACTTCTGACACCATCTGTTAAAAGAAAAACCTTAGCCAAATTAAATTTAACAGCATTTAATTGAACAAAGAACAATTTGTGAGTTGGGCAGCCTCTTGAGCCAGAGTAGGCTCAGAGAGACTCCAGTGCAGCCATGTAGTAGATTTATAGACAGAAAAATGAAAGAGATGTACAGAAAATGGAATGAGGTACAGAAACATCTGGATTGGTTACAACTCAGCATTCACCCCATTTGAACATGTTTTGATCAGTTGGCTGCCTTTGGCCAAAACTCGATGATTGGCACAAGGGAAGGTTACAGTCTGTTTACACTTCCATTTATGTTATAGTTCACTATGTACAGAAAAACCTTTAGGCTGAACTTAAAATATGTAAGGAGGCAGCTTTAGGCTAAACTTGATTTAACAGTTCAGATTGAAATTTGAAATTTCTTTAGGGATAAACCAGGTGACTCCTGGAGGTGCTTTTTCTGGTTTCTTGGAGGCTAGAACTCTCTTCAGGTTAATACCGTATGTGTTTCCCTCACCTGTGTGGCTGGTTTGGTTGTGATTCCTCCTCAGCTTCCTGGCACCTCACTGATTTTACTACCATTTAGAATCCAGAAAGCCTTCATCCTCCATCAAGGTCAGCAGGCAAATTTAAGCCTTTATCTTTGTTTCTTATTCTATTGGCATATAAAATCTATTTTTGGCCAGGTGCAGTGGCTCATGCCTGTAATCCCAGCACTTTGGGAGGCCGAGGCAAGTGGATCACCTGAGGTCAGGAGTTTGAGACCAGCCTGGCCAACATGGTGAAACCCTGTCTGTACTAAAAATACAAAAATTAGCCGGGTGTGGTGGCAGGTGCCTATAATCCCAGCTACTCAGGAGGCTGAGGCAGGAGAATTGCTTGAATCCAGGAGTCAGAGCAGTGAGTGGAAATTGCGCCGCTCAACTCCATCTTGGGCAACAGAGTGAGACTCTGTCTTTTAAAAATAAAAATAAAAAAACCCCAAAACTACTGTTAATTAACCATTTGTGGGGACCATGGAACTGAGTAGAAATGATTCTCCTTCAAGAAATCCTCCCCTGATAGTTTTTCCTCTTTTAACTATTAAAAGACAAACTTAAGACAGTTTAAATTTAATGGACTTTAATTGAGCAAAGAATACCTCAGGTGTTGGGCAGCCCTCACAACCACCAGAGGAGGTTCAGAGCGCTCTGCTCTTCAACATGAGCAGGCAACATTTATGGACAGACAATGCAAGTGAGGTACAGAAACAGCTTCATTCCTGACAGCTTAGCATTTACCTTACTTGAACATAGTCTGATCAGTTGGCTGCCTACGATTGGCTGAATGTCAGCTACTATGATTGGCCAGGCTGAGAAAGGCAAAAGGGAGGGAAAAAAAAATCTTTACTTATCTTAGGTTCTCCAGCTGGGGCTCTATAAATTAGACTGGCCAAAGACTAATTAACAGTAGGAAAAACAAGCAGAAATTTATTAACATATGCATTGCTCATGTACACATAGGAATATTCCATAAGGAGTGACTCAAAAGGGTAGTTGGACCTTGGGCTAACATAGCATTTTAGGTGAAATAAAAGAAAATGGGTTTTGGGCTTCTGTACATAGAAGGCAAGTTATGGGAAGGTGACCAGAAAAAGTGTGGTAAACAAGGGTTGCTTAGTAAAGTTTGTTATGGTGATTTAAGATGAGGCCTTCTCCATTGAGAAGAGCTAAGGGTACTCCTCTTCCTGGTACAAGGGAGGGAGACATTTTTTTATAAATGGAGATTTCTTTTTTTAAATGATGACCTGTTTTTAGAGCTTTTCCGGCTAATTCCTTATGTCCTTTAGCTCAAAATAATCCATATGCCAAAGAGTCCTGTTTGAGGTGGCATATTCTGGTACCCCGCAGTGGAAAAGACATATTCTTGAAGCTGTTTTCTTTGGGGAAATTGTCGTTGACAAGATCCATGGACAGTAAAATCTTTACTGGGTGCGAGGATCACATTCCCTGAAAGTTGTTAAATGGTGGACAACTGGGCAGCAGGATACAATACATAGTACCTGGTTCTAAAGATTTGGTTTAGGTTCTAAAAGTCTGGTTTGAATACTCAGTTCTGTACCTTGAATACTGTATGATTTTGGGGAAATTTCTGTAAATTTTTTTTGAACTTAAGGTGCTTCAATTCTAAAATGGAAATAAAAATATATTCTTACAATCTCAGTGTATGTTGGTAAATTCTTCTGGACAAACAAACCCCAAACAAATAAATGCTCCTATATAAATTTATAAATAAATAAGTACACATACCTAGATTTTTAGATATTTTTAGTTATTGAGTACTACCCAGTTTGAGGACTATTGCATTTGCTTTATGATAATTTAAAATTTTCCTTAACTTTTACATTTTGGATTAATGAATGATGCTTCTTTATGGAAAAAATTGCTTTCTGAATCCTTTTTCTTTCCAACACATGTTTTAATCATAATGTTCTTGCTCTATATGTATAAAATACAGATAAATACTCTTTTCTCATTTGGAAAGAACTAGAAAGTGAAGCACATGCAGTCTATTAAATGCAGAGTATTTTTCTGTGTTTGGAAGGAGATTCTTCTTGGCAGACTTCAAATAAAAAACATTTTCCTATTTACTTGTTGAGGGAAGCTTAGAAAATTTCTCAATTAAATTAGAATATAATTAGGGGCTTGAATATTTTGAGAGTTGGGGCAGGAACATTAATTTCTTGAAAGCGTTGGGGATTTTTTTTTCTTAGACACTTTGAGTCATTTCTTTGCTTTGTTAGTGTTTATAAATGCAGAGAACTTATTTATTTCAGATCTGAAATTAGAGGGTTTTGTTGTTATTTAAATAATTACACTTTACTCAGATATAATCTGTCTAATAAAAATAGAATATAAAGTGTCCCCAGGGTAATATTTTGTCTAATGGTGTAATTTGGCTGAGATGTAAATTGTTTTAACTGTACTGGCTTTGTGTGTCATCAGTATGCTAATTTTTCACAATACATAATATTTTAGTGCTTTGCTATTATAATTTCCCTAAAATTACTTAGAATTGGAGTAGTGGATGAGAACAAATTAATGTTTTTTAGTGTACACAAATACAAAGTAATCCTTTTTTTTTTTCCTTAGGAACCTTGGGTAATGTGGAACATGGGAATCAATATCAGATGAAATTGATGTATGAACATAATCTTCAGAGAACAGCCTGCAATATGACCTATGGATCATTTGGTGGTGTAAAAGGTAATTTGCTTTTAATCATGAGTATGCTATTTCAAGTGACAGATTTAGAATATTTGGTCATATAAAACAGAGGATTAAGTGATTTGACTCTCAGAAAGAGTTAAAATAGACATTTTATTGAAACCTTTGTATCCAAATGCCCAAGCAAGTCTATGGCCATACCACCCTGAATGTGCTTGGTATTGTCTGATCTTGGAAGCTAATCAGGGTCAGGCCTGGTTAGTACTTGGATAGGAGACCAAATACCCAATCAAAATAATAAAAAAAAAACTTTAAACATTGGATGTCTTTGATTTTTATATAACCAGCACATTTTTATATGGTCTATAGAAACATTTCTAAAACTGCCTTTTCTACAGATTTTGTCTTTTATATATAAGCTGACTGAAACTGAGCTTTTTTTGTGTGTAATGGAACTGTGGTACCTGACTGTCTCTCTCAGTGGAAAAAATGGTTGACCTCATTGACAGGAAGTCACTGCTCTACCTGCTACAGGCAGGATAAAGCTGCATACACCTCTCTCCACTCTACCCATATCTGGGGCTGCTGCACAGGGTTGTGTGGGTCGTTTCTGCACAGGGCAGCTGGAAGAGCGGGGGATGTGGGGCTGAAATACAGACTTGATCCTGCTAGTTGAGCCATGCTTTCTGGCTTGGAGTAAATCTACCCAGAGGAAGGGGTGCTTTTTCTATGTTTCACAAAGGCATCACCTTTATCTAGCACTGGCTCAGTGAGACTGGGTTCCTCCCACCTTGGCAGAGGGGTGTCTTTTTCTAATTAGCACAAAGGCCACCTTCATTGTGTCCACTCAGTCCCAGAGCTTCCAGATTCACCAAGGCTTGGTGCTTGCTTGTGTACACTCTTGCTGTTGGCATGGGAGGGCTCTTATTTCCAAACCAACTTCTCTCCCTGCACCATGATAGGGTGGTAGAGGAGCTGGTGGTGCTGGATTGAGGATAGGAAGCCAGGTGGTGACACTTACCCGTGTGATTGTGTGACTCTGTGTGCATATATATTTATGTTCCTGTGCCACCTGCAGAGCATGTAACTAGGGATTTTATAATATCTTAGCTCTTCCTGGACTCATGTTTTATGAGTTTATTGTTTAGCTGTTGCACTGTATTTTTCCTTAGCAACATGAAAAAATGACTTCATTTTGGAAGTATTATTCATTTGTGTGAACTCAGTTTTTTTGTATTAATACATACAGATAAAGACAAGGAATAATTGAA
The DNA here is from genome assembly GCF_028885625.2 of Pongo pygmaeus. NCBI lineage: Eukaryota > Metazoa > Chordata > Mammalia > Primates > Hominidae > Pongo > Pongo pygmaeus. The sequence continues at coordinate 53,318,968 of NC_072379.2, read as the reverse complement.
TTTGGGTATACCAAGCAGCATCAGGGATATTTTTGGTGGTGATGTGCAAATAAATATTTTGCGTAACTGAAGTGATGTGAAACAAAACACTTGGTTAGGTTGGAGGACTGCTTGAGTAACAGGAATGTTTGGATTACTTGAACAATAAGGAGGTATCTAGAGTTAGATGAAGAGAGAAATTTAGATGAGGGGAGAGTCTGTCAGTGAAGTGCTTCCTCAGCTTTTAGAACTGATTTTTATTGTTCTTTGAAAAAATGTCTGACCTGATTAGGGAACCTAAGCCTCCCTTGTTTAGTTAGCTATTTTCAATTCACTTTTCCCTACCGAATCTCCAAAAAGCAAATTGCTAAATTCCATACATCATAAAAAAATTATGACATGAGAAAAAAGTGCTTTGGCCAAATAAAAGTGTTTTTTGATAGCATAACAGTGGTTCTTTAGATCACATTAAATGTTATATAGCAGGGATCCCCAACCCCCAAGCTACAGACATGTAGTGGTCCATGACCTGTTAGGAACCGGATTTCACAGCAGGAGGTGAGCGGCAGGTCAGTGAGCAAAGCGTCATCTGTATTTACAGCCACTCCCCATTGCTTGCATTAGCCTGAGCTCTGCCTCCTGTCAGATCTGGCTGCATGAGATTCTCATAGGAGCACAAACTCTATTGTGAACTGTGCATGCGAGGGATCTAGGTTGTGTGCTCTTATGCAAATCTAATGCCTGATCATCTGTCATTGCCTCCCATCATGCCAAGATGGGACCATCTAGTTGCAGGAAAACAAGCTCAGGGCTTCTACTGATCCTATACTGTGTTGAGTTGTGTAATTATTTCATTATATATTACAATGTAATAATAATAGAAATAAAGTGCACAATAAATATAATGTGCCAAGTCATCCTGAAATCTTCCCCCTTCCTGGTCTGTGGAAAAATTGTCTTCCACAAAACTGGTCCTTGATGCCAAAAAGGTTGGGGACCACTATTATATAGATTGCAGTGTACTTTTTATTTTATTATCAGATCAAGTTAACCCTGTTGGATACAGTGAGTTCTCAATTTCTCTTCAAAGAATCAGTATGTCAGTATGTTCAGTTCTTTGTCCTCTATTTTAAAGTTTAACTTCCTTGTAGTTTCAGTAAATAGCCTTTTCCACCAGTTTTAATCAGTAGTTCACATCTGTTCCCCTGGTCACCTGCTCTGTCCTGACTTATCCTGGTTGCCTGCTTTGACCTCAGTCAGCCCTGGTCACCTGCTCTGAGCTAAGTCACCTTTAGTTACCTGTTTCATAACTGTCTTTCCTGCCAAACTGCTCACCCCGCCACTCTGGCTCATACCCCTGTTCTCTTTAAAATAGCCAATCAGAATTAGCTTAGACTGTGTGGTCCAACCCTAGTCAATAGGGGAACAACACAGCAGTAGGGGCTACCTGTGTCAGGAATAAGAATCCCTTCCCCTCCCTTGTTCAGGTGTACTCTCGCCATTGCTCCATCTGCGAGTTGCACCCTTCTATAGATGTAAAATTGCCTTGCTGAGAAATTTTTTTTTTTTTTTTTGAGATGGAGTCTCGCTCTGTCATCAGGCTGGAGTGCAGTGGTGTGATCTTGGCTCACTGCAACCTCTGACTCCCTGGTTCAAGCAATTCTTCTACCTCAGCCTCCCGAGTAGCTGGGATTACAGGCACATGCCACCACGCCCAGCTAATTTTTGTATTTTTAGTAGAGATGGGGTTTCACCATGTTGGCCAGAATGGTCTCGATCTTCTGACCTCGTGACCCGCCTGCCTCAGCCTCCCAAAGTGCTAGGATTACAGGCGTGAGCCACTGCACCTGGCCAAGAAAATTCTTTGAGCACTAGTTTTTTTTGGCGCCAAGGGACAAGCATTTGTTTGTAACAATCTGGTGGCCCGTATGGGAGCCCATTCTCTCCTGGAGAACAGGTCTCCAGTTGCCTCTCATGGGGAAAAATGTCCCACTGCCTTGTTGCGGTGGCCTCAGGGTGAGAGACTGGGGATCCACCTGGTGTGACAAATAAACCCAGGCTGGCAACCTGGGGAAAAGGATCCTCACATACTGTGGCGACCAGGTAACTTTGTGCACAGAGCGAGGTAAGAAACGTCATAAAGGCGACAAAGTATTTCCTTGGTGGTCGGGATATTCAGGGGGCTGAATGTGCATGTGAATGATCATAAGCACTCCTACTTGTGGTGCTGCTTGTGTGAATGGTACAAAGTACTACTGCTGTGCGGAGTGAGTGGGTCCTATCTGCGATTCTGTGGTCACCTCATATGGCTTACGGCGGATCCTGCCATGGGATTTGTACCAGCATGCCGATGCCAAGAGGGACTTAGATCTCCTCCAGGGGAGCTGCCAGAGTGGACGAAGTGCAAGAAGGGTGCAAGGAGCCTCCTGCAGGTGGAACTAAAGGGTAGGGAGACATTTCTAATATGAGAAATTGAACCTAACAGCCCTAGCAAACCTCTAGAGAATAATAGGTGAGACATTTCTATATACTTCTTTGTACCTGGAAATCCCAAAGTGCTGGGATTATAGGCGTGAGGCACCATGCCCAGCCAAATCTTCTATTATTTTTAATATAACTTGAAAATCCTGTTCGAGACAGAAAGCCAGTTTTCACCTTTGCATTAGTACACTATTGATGTCAACCAATTCTTAATAAAACCTTATAGACAAATCTATCCAATTTTAGTTTGATCATAAGATTCTTATAAACCTTGCATATAACCCTTTACACTTTTTTTTTTGTTGTTGTTGTTGTTAAAAAGCAGATCAGTGCTCTAAGAAAAACCTGTTGTGCTTTTATTCCAATGTTCAGTTTATGGAAAAATGGAATAATACACCTTTAACTTTAGCTGATATGTTCACACACAGAATTTCTTCTACAAGATTAATTTTTCACCAACCTTCCACAACTTGTTCAAACCTTCGTCTTTTTCCCATCTAACTTAAAACAATCCTTGGCCGGGCGTGGTGGCTCACGCCTGTAATCCCAGCACTTTGGGAGGCCGAGGCAGGCGGATCACAAGGTCAGGAGATCGAGACCATCCTGGCTAACACGGTGAAACCCCGTCTCTACTAAAAATACAAAAACAAAAGTAGCCGGGTATGGTGGCAGGCTCCTGTAATCTCAGCTACCCGGGAGGCTGAGGCGGGAGAATGACGTGAACCCAGGAGGCGGAGCTTGCAGTGAGCCGAGATTGCACCACTGCACTCCAGCCTGGGTGACAGAGCGAGACTCGTCTCAAACAAAACAAAACAAAAAACAATCCTTTAACCCTCTAAACTAGGCAAAAAGAAAAAAACCCACATTCCCATGCCTTCTTATAATCTTTTTTCAAAAGCACATTTCATTTTCCTGACACACCTTGCATATAAAACTCTTTCTCTAGTAGTCTCAATTATATGTTACACTGTTAACTCTTAGAAACTTACTTTTGGTGAAAAATCTGGTAAGTACATGATTTTAATTATGTACTAGGTGTGGAACCTAGGGCACCAGACAGAAGTGCAGATAAGGTGTGACTCTCATGTATAGTTAGGGGATGTGGCTAACTCCACATGTTCCCAGGCCTTACTTAAAATCTAATGGCTCCACAGCAGTTAAGTTGAACAATTTTCAAGAGTCAAAGAAGCAGTTTATGACCTTAAAGCATTTATCAGACCTAATATCTGACCTACCTAATTTAGACCAAGTGTCTTTATTTTACTAATAATCTTTAAAGCTGTGTTTTTATTTCCCAAAGATTACTTAAGTCACATGAACTAAAAGGCATTATAGTCTTAATTTTTTGACAGTATTTAAGTGCCTATTATTTTTAAACCAATTAATCAGAACTTTTATATATATATAAACATCACACACACACAACACATATAAATACACAGACAAAAGAAGATCCAATAGTTGTAAGATTTTTCATTTGCCAGTTTCTAAGTTTCCATTTAAAGCATTCAGTTTCTAGCCCTAATAAACAGGTATAGGTGGAAGGCGAAACAGATCCCCCAAAATTAAGGGTTCCATTTTTATACCAGATCCTGGATCCCAAAAAAGGGATGGGTATCAGCCCATTTCCCATGGGAGTCTTATCTCTCAGTAGGGGATGGGGAGGTTTCCATACCTTCTAGGTGGCCAAGAGCATGCTTCTCTGATCCAAACATGGAAAGAGCTGAGTGTCCCCCCATAACTTCCATTAGCTATCCCCAAAAGTGTATTTCCTACCTAGTTATTACACATGAAATCTCTCGCATAATGTGAAGTAATTTCTAATACCCCCAAAAGTAAAAAATGTGAGAGGGATCTATTTTCAATTCTTAGGGTTCCACGAGGGAAACAGAAGTCTTTTTTCCCCCCCAAAATGGGGTCTGCAGCACCTCCTCCGTTTTTCCCAAGGTGTCCCAAGCTGTTAGATATTATCTTAGGTCCTCTCGTGTGCATCAAAAATGTCAAGAAGACAAAATGGGGAAAAACAATTCAGTTGACTGAGAAGAAAAAACCCTTTTCCAGAAAAACACAATCCAGGAAGAGGAAAAAAAACCATAAAGGCCTTTAAAATGTACATATAACTTGGATATCTGCTTTTAAGTAAGCTGACTTTTAACCATCGTCCTCCTTAAAAAAAATTCCTTATAAACCTCTTATTACCCTACTTTAACCAGGCCAAACAGACAATATTTCTGGCTTTTAGACGTTACCAAAAGTAACCTCACAGGAGAAACCAATAAGCCTTAGTTACTAAGCTACAGCACTGGACAGTTTCCATTGTCTTTCCCAGAAAGAGCCTAGAGCAGTCAATTTTGAGCTTGCAAAAGCTTTTAACTGCTTGAGATAATTTTTAGAGCTCTGACATAAACTCCAAAATTCCTGTCCTCCAGATGGCTGAGAACAAGAGAAAGTACTGCCACGTACTTAAAAGGTCAAGCTCCCAAGGACATAAAACAAGACAAGAGGGGAACCTCATTCAGTTTTTTTTTGTTTGTTTGCTTCAGGAACCTGCAGCAAAGTTTGTAGCTGACTAGTTTGCTGGGCTAGCTTGAACAGCAGGCTTGTTCTAAGCCCATGTGTCCTAAGCCCATGTTCAATCTTAAGGTACTCCTCTTTATGACAGAATACAGTAAAAAACATTTATAGCAGAAAGTTCCCCAGAGTCACTGTAGCTTAAGACCAGCCTCACAAATCCTTTTTCTCATTAATTAAAATATTGCAAGAGGTAGTGATTTTTACCACTCCTATAAGCAGTTTGCACAGAGAGAGAGAGAGAGAGAGAGAGAGAGAGAGGAAAGGGAAGGAGAAAAGCATTGCCTGCAGTGGGGCGGGAAGACAAGGAGCTTAGGGGAAGCCAGAGAAAGACCCACCCATTGCAGTGACACTAAACAAAAGTGCAGGTGGTTGCTTGTCATTTGCTAAGGGATCTTTTCCAGCAGTCCCATCAGCTTTCAAGTTTCCCCTTTTGGGGAGAAAAGAAGCTCC